>NC_054826.1:126281649-126592163 GCF_018345385.1 Vulpes lagopus | reverse complement strand
TTGATGCAAAGGTCGTAGTCCTGCGGACAAGCACAGGGCACAAGCTGTGGTCAGCACACGGGGCCTCGCGTGACCAGACAGCTGGCAGAGGCTGACAGACACCATACAGCTACCCCTGGAGCCTCACACCTCACCCTGCCCCTCCCACTCCTACAGTCTCACGGGCCCTTGAGCATGTTGTTTGACATGTGTCCCCTCTCCTTCCTTCCTCTGCTGCTGGGGAATGCCACCCAGACCCACAGGGTCCTGCTCCCATACCTGGCCCGGGAAGCCTGATGGTTGCTCCCAAGCTCACTGAAGTGCCACTGGCTGGGTTTCTAGAAACTGGGCCCTGCTCTCTGGGGCTGCTGGGTGCTCTAGTGCATCCCCAGAACTCTGCAGGGTGGCCCCCCTTGACCGGAAGACAGTCCCTGGGCTCAAACCACAATGAAAATATGTGCGTTCACAGGTTTCTTAAAAGTTGCTTGTATCTGAAGACAGACTACTGTGTGCCAGGCCTGGAGAAGGAAACCCTATGACTGGGACCAACTTTTTTTCCAAAAAGACATGAAGATCCCAATAGCGGGAAGTGACAGGACAAAAGAAGGTTACAAAAAGTGACAAATAAAGACAAAAGCATTATGAGGCCCTATCTACCCCCTCAACCCAAGATCACAGAGCTGCTCCTATGGACTGTGACTCTGGGAACCCTTCTGAATGCGGACTCCAGCAAGGTGAGGACTGGGTGGGGGATGGGAGTATGTGACTATCTGTAGGGGGAGATGGGGTGCCCACAATAGCCTGCTTCACCCCACGTGAGGGACCCAACTGGGGAATGGAGAGGCCACACCCCTTCACACAGGGGCCAAGACCTCTGCAGAGGAAGCCAGCGTGTGCAACCATGGGGTCCACCAGAACAGGACATTGTCAGCTTCTCAGCAAGGCTAGAATTTGAGGCAGGAATAAAGGTTAGGATCCTGGTAGAGCTGAAGCACAGCCAGCGCCTCCTTCCTGCTCCTACCCTGGATCATAAGGCCCATGGATGCTCCTGACACACAGCCGGTATTGGCAAAAAACAAGGAGTAGAATAAAAGTGCTTTGTTATCATATCTTCCTGAAAAAGTCAGGTTAAACACTGCCTCCTCTAGGAAGCCTGCCCATTCTTGCTTCCCTGGAAGACCAGCCCTTCCTGCCACACACATCGAGGGCCCCGCTGTCAGGCTTAGTTGGGTTGGGACCATACCATGGCCCCTAAGGGAGAAAGCCTCCTTCCTTCCTATGATGAAGGTGTGCTGTTGAGCCTGCAGCCGGCACAGCCCACATCGACTAGGATCCTCTTATCTGCGAACTAGAAAACACCAGCCTCATGACCAACAATGCCCTAAGAGGACCAGGACGTAGATGAGCCTTCTTCATGTAGTCATTTTGCCCCCCCTGGAAAATCCCAACCATTTCATGGTTCAATCTGAAATGCTCATGCGCTGATGGCAGAGAGGGCTGGAGAGTGACTGGCAGACCCCAATCTTGGGCCATGCCAGCAGGGCCAGAAGTTCTGTGAGCTGCAGACACTCCCTGCAGGGAAGGAGAGGGTGTGGGCCTACCTCGCACACAGTGCAGTGCCAGCGTGTCTCCACGTGGTGCTTGCACTCGTTGCAGGTGTAGACAAAGCGGTCCTGGCCCTGGGTGTGCAGCTCCACCAGCATGCACAGTGTAGACCACTTGGACCGACGCAAGGAAGAGAACTCCCAGTGCTTGTCTCTGGCGAGGGTGAGGAAGGCGTCACGCCCATCCATGAGGTCACAGCTAAGCAGGGGGTCAGGGTCAACGATGGGGGGCAGTGTGTTGATGACAGGCCCAGCGTGCAGGTGGATGACAAAGAAGACCTGCAGGGGAGAGTGGCATCAGCCCACAGGGAGAGCAGGGGCAGTGGTGCCAAGGGGGGGCTGGCCCCGCAGGCCCAGGGCTACCAGGACCCCTGGGGTTGAGCCGGGCCATTGGGGTCAGGCATCTGCATGCAGTTGGGGGGCCCTGCATGGACCACTGGCAGCACTCCCTCCCTCCCTCTCGCCCCCTCAGCTCTACCTCTTTGTGCTTCTCCATCGTGGCATAGAGCTTCTGGGACAAGTCATTGGACACATTGGGCATGCTGGGCTTCTTCTTGTTGGCTCGACTGATACTGCTTTTGTTCTTATTGGTTTTCTTGTTGTTCTTCTTCTTGGCATTCTTGCTGTCGCCCTGGCTGCCCTAAAACAACATGCCAAGCTGCTGGACAGGCCCGGCCTCCTTTCCTCGCTGGATGCTGGGCCGGGGAACCCGCAACAGCTCTAGGAGGCCCAGCCGAGGGCAGGAGGCCGTTGTTAGGAGATGCCCCGGAGGATGCGAGCAGCGCCAGGGCTGCAGCGGGGACACCCGGAGGTCAAGGAAACCCTACCCATGCCGTAACAGCCACACAGCAGGCACCTCTCAGAGGAGAAGACACCGGTATGCTAGTTTGGGCGCTGACAATAGAGGGGGTACAAACTATTTCTCCTAGTTCCCTGCTCTCTACTGGACCCTGCCGCTCCAGGCCACATCCTGAATGCTCAGTCGCTGATTTTTTTTGCCTTGCAGATGGTTCCAAATATCCACTGTGCACAAGAAGGGGAAAGGTGCCAAGAGAAGCTGCTGCGGGGGTAGGAGCAGAGTTTCCAGAATGGCCTATCCATGTCCCAGGCAGAGCTACCGAGGCAGAGACCTCTCCTTGCCCTTGCTCCCACCCACCCCGAGTGCTGTAGTGGCTCCTGCCCCTCAGTTCAAGCGCTCCTACTCTGGAAAGAACTTGGGCTTGGAGTCATTTAGGTGCCAGGGTAGAAACGTTCACCAGGTCTGGTCAGAAGAACCTGGTTTTCAACAAGAGGAAAGAGAGGGAGAGACAGACACACTCTGGGTGCTGAGACCCGGGTGGTGCCCAAGGGACACTGACAACCCCAGAGAGGGGCCAAGGTGAGCAGCAGCGGTCGGGGGGGGGGGGGGGCGAGCGAGGGCAACCCAGCAGTGGGAGAGACTGGCAGTCTGGGAGCTCCACAGATCTGCTCACATTTTCTGTCAGCCTTTAAACCATTCTAAAAACTATGCTTTTAAAAAGTTATAAAAGAAATACAATCACTGCACAAAGTTCAGAAAACATAGCCAAATAATTAAAAAATTATATATATATTCTTGCGCCCCCCCACCCCCCTCAGCATTTTGATTTTTCTTCTAGGAGTTGTACCTATGTGTCCCCGCTGTGGTGGTTCTTCCCATGGAGCTGGGGTCACACACGGGACGCTGCAGCCTGTCCCCCCCGCTTCCCCCAGGGACGAACACTTCCAATGGCAAAGCAGCAGTCCGGCCCATGTACTGTCGGTAACTCTAGCCCCTGCCTGCCACGGGGTCCCGCGGTGTCTCCACGATGGGACCCGCCTGATGCCTCTGTGAACTGGACGCCGGAGAATGTCACATCTCTCCACCACAGGCAAATCCCTGATGTGGCAAAGGCTGGCTAAGGGTGCTGCCACCAGGCCAGAGGCAGGCACATCCTCCTAGGACGGGACACCCAGCTGGGGCCTGTGTCCTGCCTCAGAGCCCGCTCCACCATCCAGACGCAGACCTTCTTCTCCCTCCTGTGATCCCCTGCCCCAGAGCCCCGGGTTCGTGATCTCACTCAGGCCACCTCCCATCTGAGATGTAGGCAGCAGCGGACATGGAGACAGACCCGAGCTCACAGCCCAGCTCTGTGCTCTCTCTCTCTCTTCCCCGTTTCAAACTCAAAATCAGCCCACCCTTCAAAGGTCGGCAAGTAAACAGGATCTCTGGGAGCCTCCCAAAGACCCCAGTGGAACAGTTTCTCAAAACCTAAATCCTCTGACGTTCAGGAGTGTGGTTATCTGCTGTCGGATGACAGATCCTGCCTCTAAGGAGCCCCAGCCAAAGGAAGTGGGCAAAGGACAGCCCTTGGGCTCCTCCAGGGACCCAAGCTGCAGACCTCTGGCTCTCAGGACCCAACCTGCACAACAGGCATCCCTGCAGCCAGTCCCTGACCCTCACCGTCCTCCTCTCCTGGGTAGAGGCAGCAGCAGTGACTCAGCTCTTAGGCCCCTGGCCCAGCAAGAAGCCCCAATCCAGGACTTTCCTCGCACACTTTAACGATCCACCCCAAGTTCTGCGGCTGTTACTCTCAACATAGCACATACGCCCTGCTGCTCCTGTAGCTGAACCTAACCAAAACCCCCATGCTCTCTTCCTTGGACATCTGAGCACAACACGCTTGCTCCCAATGTGAGTCCTCACATATTTCCTCCTCCTGCTGGCAGTTCCTCCCCCAGGATTGTCTGGTTCCTTCTCACCAGGTCAGCCTCTGCCACTTCCCCAAACAGGCCCCGCTGGAAGCATGTGCACCCATCCCATACCAGTGTCCGTTTCCTTACAGCTCCTACCGCTGTCTCAAGATGCACTTGCTTTTCCTACTAGAACAGGCACCCCATGAGGGTAGGCACAGAGTCTTCTCTAGCTCACTGCCACATTGCTGAGCATGGAGCCCACGCGAGGTGGGACTTGGCGAGCCGGTGGGTGTACCACGGCAATGCCGGATGGAGGGCTGCTGGGTGGGGTGGGCTGGCTTCTGACAAAATGAAATTAAGAGGCCTGGCAACTGAGGGTTTTCTTTCTCAGGGAAGATCTATAGTTAGTGGCCTGGCTGCTGACCATGGGCACCCGGCTGTCTGCTCTGGGCTGCCTAGCAGGCTGCCCTCCTCTCTCACCTCTCTGTGCCTCTATCCTGCCTGCCCCACTCAGAGATGCTAGAGCCAGCACCTCCCATCTGCCTTTCCCAGGTGACATGTCTCTAAGCACCCACATCTCAGCTCAGCCCACACGGAGGAAGTGTAGGCTGTGCCCCAGCTCCAGTCCCGACCTGTACTAGCTGGTGACAAGCGGAGAGCACATATGAAAATACCACCAGACAAAAAAGGCGCGAGTCCATCCCTGGCACGTGGCTGGGCCCCCAGTGTCTCTGTACCTCTGTGGTCTCACTGGCCGCAGTGCTCTCCTCCTTCTTCCTTTCCTCCTCTTCTTGCTCCAGCTCCTTAATGCTCTCCTCTAGCACATTAGGCCAGAAGTCACCCTCAAAATAGGGCAGCTCCTTGGCACTGGTGAGCCTGTCTTCAGTTGCCTGTTTGAAAATGTCCTAGAGAGTGAAGGAAGCACAGAAGGTAAGAGGGAAGTGAGTGGTGCTCCGGGAGGGGTGCAGGGCCATGCCTGGCTGAGGACAGGGCTACTTTGAGACTGCCAGCTACAAATCTAGGTGGACTGCCGATGAGGTGCTTCTACATCCTTTCTCTTCACACTTATCCTCTTTGCTTTTTACTCATCACAGGTGAACACAGCTCTAACAGGCACGAGTGCGAGAGGAAGACAGCCAGCAAGCCGCCACGCCCTGCTTCGACCCCAGGTACCTTATAGTCGTGAATGATCCGTTCTGCAAACGCCTTGTCCAGCATCTTCTTGTACCACTCCTGCAGGCGCTTTGGTTTGGGGATTTTCTGATCAGGGGGGTGGCAATGGAAGATATAGTCGTCTCCTTCACTTGGGGGGCAGGCCCAGATGTGTCCTGTTACATACCTGCAGGATACATAGACACAATTCAGACCAAAGTGCCGATGAAAGCCTCCCTGCTTCCAAAGAGTAAGAGCTGAGGAGCAGGAACCAAAGCAACGACAGAAATAACTAGGAAAAAAAAAAAGAAAACAAAGAAATTACCATGTTTGCAACAAAACAGAATATGTTTAGACAAGTTCCAAACCAGGATGGAGGGGAGGGGTGCATGGGGTGGGGGGTGAGGCCGAATCTCCACGTGCAAGGGCACACCCGGACATTGGCCCTAAGATGCTCCCTCCCAGGGTATATGTGCCAGGCAGGGGTCGAGGCTCCAAGGGAACCCTGTCAGCACAGGAAAGAGCCTGGGAGACGTGGCTCTCAGGGGCACGGAATGGCTTATGCCCAGGAACGTGCCTCTTTTCCTAACTACTACTTCCTGGGCAATGGAAAGGCAGCTGGGTATTTATCTCTAAGGAGCTAAAAGTCAAAATAAACCTGTCACTCTGTTAGGGATGTGTCAAATACCTCTTAACTTTTTCAAATTTGGGAAAGGATGTGACAGATCTAGAACACTGAAACAGAAAGAAAAGCAGATGCAAAGACCAGTATCTCATAGGATTCCATTCATATGAAATGCCCAGAAGAAGCACATTTACAGAGAGGGAAAGTAGATTAATGGTTGCCAGGGGCAGGGGTGAAACAGGGATTAACAACAAATGGGTGGGGTTCCTATTACTGGGGGGTAGGGGGCAGGACAATGCTCCCAGACAGACTTCAGCCCCGGCCACACTGCTCAGCGAAGTTACTAAAAATCACTGAGGTGTACACTTGAAACAGGAAAATTTTATGATACATAAAATATGCCTCAATAAAGTTTTAAAAAGAAAAAAAACAGAAAGACTAGAATAGGAAAAAAAAATGAGAAGAGCAAAGAAGGCAGAGCAAGCATGTGCGCTCTGCTGGGGAGCCTGAGAAAGCATCCAGGAGGGGGCTCAGGAGACCTCTGAATTGATCTGAGGACATCAGAATAAAAACACAAACGACTTAAAAAAACAACAACAACATACTCTGGTTATTTCACAAAATACACAGTGAAAATTAAAAATAGAATTTTTATTAGTTCTGAATAATCTAGATTAAACTCACCCCAATTTCTTCACATATTCTAAGTATCCAATAAGGATCTCGTGGTAAACAGCTGTCCGGAGGCATCGGGGCCGGAAGAAATGAATACTGTCCAGATAAGATATGTACACACGCCTGGAGAAGCAGGTGGGAAGAAATTCAAGTTTGGGGTATCCTCCAAACTTGAAACCAAACACCAACATCCAAAAAACCCTCCAGAAATAAATTGTTTTTGTAGCATTTACACTGCCCATAGACAAGACATAAGAAAACTCTCATCACCAACTGCCAGTGCGCATGAATAAACGATCTCATCCCTGACCAAAAGCAATGGATCGCAAAAAAAAAAAGAAAAGAAAAAAAAAAGAAAAAGAAAAGAAAAAAAAAAAGGATTAGGAGAGAGGAAGGGGAGAGCCATGGAAAGGCCAGGGCCAACTAAGAAAAGCCTCTACCAATTCCCTCTCACCTGGATTCTTGATCAAACTTGAAATAACTCTTGGCAGAGGCACTTTGTTTTTACAACACTTGGGCCCACAGGATGATCCCCAACCCCTTCTCTGTAGGTCTACCTGCCCCCGGTAAGACGGACAACAGCAAGACCAGGACAGGAACCCATGAGTCCTCACTACACAAAACATGCTTTAAACAGTCACCAAAACCCTTCATTACTCACTGGTTTAGTTGAAAACTAAACTAGTCTGGTTGGTTAGGTGTGGCTTATTTGATTTAAACCCAGTTCTGGGGCACACAGGTTCTCTGAGACACTTCAGGGCTTGGTCTGCAGCAACACCACAGGCCCAGTGACATGCACCCAATGGGGGGAGGGGGTAGGCTACCTTGTGTTCGGAGGGGGGCAATCAGAGCCATACTCTTGCACATGCATCCCGAAGAAGCACACATCCACTCCATCAATTTCCTCAAAAGCAAAGAGTGCTTTGGTTCGATATGGGAAAGATTCAGACATTTCCCCAGAATCCACAAACCTGAAATAAAAGTCAGAGCCTGAGGTTTGCACGTGTCATTGTTCTACAAGGTACCTGATAAACAAGACCTGCTGCTCTAAACCCACTCAGTACAGAGGAGCTGAAGGCCTGCTCACCTCTGCTGCCTGCTGGCCCAGAGCTCTGCCCACCAGCCTGGCCTTTGGCAGCTTGGGGCTGTGACCCTATTTTTTATGACACAGTCTTGCTCAGCCAGGAATTTTACCTCCCCTGACGATTATGGAATACTGAGAGAAGGACTGACTATACATCACATGCTGAAAAACCTTTAAATTATACAAACTCTAAGCTTATATTTCTAGTAATCTCTATACCCAATATAGGGCTCGAACTTCCAATCCCAAGATCAAAAGTCACATGTGCTACTGACTGAGCCAGCCAGCTGCCCAGAATTATATAAACTCTAAAGCCTTGCCAGAAAGTGGGGCTTTTGTTAACCAGTTATGGGACCCCTCAAAGAGCGCTTCACAAAATAGCATGACATCTGCACACAAACCGTGACTTCATCCCAGGCTTGACCTCCACAGTCTTGTCTGAGCTGGCTACCACACGGACAAACACCTCCCCGGCTTCAGGATGATTCTGTCGTCGCAAAAACTTGTTGACTCGGTCTTCCAAGTGGTTGCCCAATCGTGTGGTCTGTAGTCCTGGAAAGTCCAGAACAAGCAGGTGAAGAGGCTTCGGATGGGCTATGGAGAAGGTTGCTGAGGCCACAGGACCCACCTTTCTCTTTCGGTGCAATCTGATTTTCTAAGGATTAATGTTTTCAAAATCCAGAAGGGACCTAGGTTGTCCTATGAGGTAAGCGTTTTGTAAGGGAAAAGTGGGCTCTGGAATCTCAGGCACCCACACACTGATGATTGCTGTCATTTAAATGCCCTCATATTTCCACTGTTTTTTAGCCGCAAGGTCAGAAGAGCCACAAAGGCAGACGGAGGGCTGTCGGGTAAAGCGGATGGAGCCAGACACAAGGGTCATGCTGCGACCTGGCCCCAGGCGCCCCCATGTGGCTCCTTGGTGTCACAGCTGTGCTCACAGCCAGAATCCAAGCTGTAGGAACTCTCCTTTCCTGCCCAGCTCAGAGGAGTGGGGGCAGGCAGCCTTGGGATCTCATCCCAGGCAAGAACTCATACAGCATCAGAACTCGCTTTAGCCCTGGATCCCCTCTCCCAAGGATCCCCCAAGTGTGGCCCCCGTGACAGGACTTGTCCAGCAAGCTACCCCAAGATAAAACACTGGCCCCAGAATAAAAACTCTTCACACAAGGGAAAAAGACTAGAAGGAAAAGCTACAGAAAGTTAACAGTGATTATTCACAGTTATGGGGTTTTAAAAGCATTTCCTTCTTTATATTTACTGACTTTTAAATACTACATGAATGAGAAATATTTTAAAAGAGCTATTTGGGATTTCCTAAGATTCCTTAACTGAAGTCAAGGAATACCTGGAAAATGTAGACTTTCTAAATTCTATTTTTCTGCAATTAACATACCAAGAGCAGAGTTTTTTGGTATGTTATACTTGCATACAAGGGACTTCAAAAGAAAACACTACTATGAAAATGAAATAAACACCTCACAAGAAAATAAAAACTTGAAAAGCTATAAAAATGGGAAAAGTGGATTTATGATGGATTTCACACCTGGACGAAGGTGCATCCTCCACAGGGGCCCATGGGCCATCATGTCCATCTACCCCAGGAGCAGCCCCTGGAGGAGACCCTCACATTCTCAGCCCTGTGGGCACCCCCGCCTCCACCGATGCCATCGCTGAGCAAGTCTGGGTCTCCTCACAAGGTGCTTTCTGATCCCAAAAGGCAGGATCCAGCTAAGAAGGCCCACCCTGCCATGGTCTACCCTTTTTTTGTCAACATAGGATCCTACACACTGATTTTCAAATAGAAAACAGAAGAATAAACCTTTAAAATTAGGTCTTTACTTTTTTCTTCAAATCACCTGAATTACTGTACAAAAAAAAAAACCCTTTAAATGAGACCACACGTGACAACCTTGTTTAGGCACTGAACTGAGCGCTGTGAAGGGGCGGAAGGGACACCTGGGTGGCTCAGCAGCTGAGTGTCTGCCTTCAGCTCAGGGCATGATCCCGGAGTTCCGGGATTTTGTCTGTCATTGGGCTCCCTATGGGGAGCCTGCTTCTCCCTCTGCCTCTATGTCTCTCATGAATAAATAAATAAAATCTTTAAAAATAAGGAAAGAGGAAGGAAGGAAGGAAGGAAGGAAGGAAGGAAGGAAGGAAGGGAGGGAGGGAGGGAAAGAGGGAGGGAAGGAGCGAGGGAAGGAAGGGAGGGCTGGAGAGGGCCCCCTGCCCGGGGCCCCCAGAAGAGCAGATGCTCAGAGATGCAAGAGTGCAGTTGATCCTGTGGCAAAGAGAATATGCTTGTGCGTAGACGTCCCCGCAGAACGATTTCAAAGGGCATCATGCCCCTCATGTCTGTCGCACAGCTCTGCCTTATTCTGCTACACTTTCCAGTTTTCCAGAGTGGCCAGCTGCTGGCGTCCTGTGGCTCCTCCTTATGCGGCAGGGGCCATCCTTATACACAGCTTCACGTGCATATACAGACAACTCTGTGGGACACGTGCACAGAAGTGCAACTGCGAAGTCTTAAGACAAACTCTCTAGATTGTGGTTCCCCTTCCATCCAAGCTTTCAACGTGTGTTTTCACCCACAGCACATGAGGGGGTCTTTTCTGCCCTTTATGTGATCAAACCCTGCGGCCTTTTGCTTTCCAAGGGGCTGTCTGTCTCCAGGGAGGCTTCTCACAAGCCAACACGGGGACTCTGACTCTGAAGCTTCTCTCGTGGGCCAATGGGCTGGGCCAGGTGCAGGGTGTCAGGCAGGGAGGGGCAGGGGTGGGGGAGGCTGTCCTTCGCTGGCTCATCAGCAGTACAGGGCGTGTACAAATGCAAATGAGGTGGTCTGTCCTTTGTGGCCTACAGACTCTGGCGAAGGCTGTGCCCACACGACCACACCAATGGTGACGGGTGGCTAGACATCCAAGGTTATCCTCTTCAGTGAGTCTTGTACATCTTCATCCCTAAGGCTCACATTGCAGGCCTGCTCTTGGGTTTTTCTGCCCCCATCCACCACCAGCTGCAACTCCTCTCCTACCTAGGCCCACCTCTCCTAGCAACTTTGCTCTGGTCATGAAGCTCTGGCCCAGTAAAGTGCTTCTAGGTTGCTGACTGCTTTAGTGATCTCACCTGGGAGCTACTATGCCCCGCCAGAGGAACATCTGGCAATATGTGGAGACATTTCTGTGGTCACCACTCATGAGAGCAGGGGTAGTATTACTGGTTATTTAGTGGGTAGCAGCCAGAAATGCTCTTAAAATTCTACAAAGCATAGGACCATCCCTAAAACAAAGAGTGAAACAAAGAGTTTCTCAGTTGAGAAACCCCGATCTGAAAAGAAGTATTTCGATAGTTCATGAGTTCATCAGCATTTCAAAAGGTTTCAAAAGGTTTTACAAGAGTGAGCTTAAGTTATAGGATAACTGGATTTTGGTAACGAAAGTCTGGCCCTGAATTAGCAATAGCTTGGAAGCCCAAAGTGGCTTCCTCCTTGCCTGCTCCCCTCCTTTCCTTGCCTGGTGTGGGAACTCTCTCTCCATCCCATCTCACTTCTGCTCCCTGCTCCTCACATGGCCTGGTTCCTGTTGGGGACACTTAGAACAGTGAGCTAGTCAACTGTCCTGCTGGCGAGGGTGAGAGCTACAGAGAGCACTGGGCAAGTGAGTTGTAAAGGCTCCACCGCAGGAGGTGCTCTAACTTGGGGTTGCTGTGAACTCGGCAAAGGATAGCTCAGGGACGTCATGCTGCAGAAGGTGGTCCCCTAGTCCTTGAGAACCAAGTTGACAAAGATCATATATTGTATGCGTCTGAAAAGAATGCTATCTCTAAAAGAGTCAAGACTACTGAGGATGTGTTACCTGATGTAGCAACAGGCTGCTCTCTACTTGGAATGGACACCAACCAGCAGCCCTAAATGCAGCAGCAACACTCACAAGTCCTCGGGCAGACCAGGCTCTGCAGCCCCGGCTGGTGGTGGCCAACTCCCAGCAGCAGGCTGAGGGCCACGCCAGGTGATGGGCAAGCAGCTGCCACACATGTGCACAGGGCTGAACATGCTGGTCAAACAGGATTTCAGAGTGGGGTCTGTGTATTTCTATGTGTGTGTTGGGAGTGTGTGTGTGTCTTTTTTCTGAGCTATTTGAAAAAGATCTGCTAACAAATTTTCTCTCTCAGAATTTACAAAGTTTAACGATGTATCTGAGATTTCTAAACTTTCATCTAAAACATTAACTGATCATAAAGCTCGTTTTCTTTTTTTTTTTATTTTTTATTTTTTATTTTTTATTTTTTTTTTATTTTTATTTATGATAGTCACAGAGAGAGAGAGAGAGAGAGGCAGAGACACAGGCAGAGGGAGAAGCAGGCTCCATGCACCGGGAGCCCGACGCGGGATTCGATCCTGGGTCTCCAGGATCACGCCCTGGGCCAAAGGCAGGCGCCAAACCGCTGCGCCACCCAGGGATCCCTAAAGCTCGTTTTCATATAAAGATCAACCCCAATGATTCCACTGGTAAGACTAGACAAGTCCACAGTACTCGAAAACGAACTCACAGTACAGAGCCTCAGGCAAGTGAGCCCCACAGCCGCATGCTGAGAGGAGCTCAAGGAAGACCGGGAAGGGGACAGGCCCCTCACATGCACACAGGGAGACAGAAGCCCTTCCACAACTTACTCTTAGCACTGAACTTGTTTTCTTTCCGAGTTCTGCCAGTTTTCTTCAAACAGTTGTCACACACAAAGCTGCAAAAAAAGAATGGGTGCGATCAGATTGTATAAAATAGTCTGTGTTGCCAAACCAGTGACACGCAGCTCTGAAGCGCTTCACTAGTATCATTCTTTGCAAGTGAAGGGGCAGCCTGCTTGGAGTCTATGATCCCCAAAGCAGGCAAATAGTGACGATGTAAGTAAACAGAGACCCGCTGCCACCTGGCTTCCCTACAGAGCCCTTGCTGACAGCAGGCCCCTCCCTCCACTCCAGGCAGAAATGCTTTCCCTTCCCCAAGATCACAGGAAATCACCAGGAAATTACTCACCCTGAAGGCCAAATGATGTCATAGTGTAGCACACAAATCTGATGCATCTTCCGGCCGCACTCCTTGCAATCGACAAAACTGGAAGACAAAGAGGTGCGCTCTAATGCACACAGAAGCACACGAGGGGGTCATCCGTAGGAGCTTGTATACTGTGTTCACACCTTGGTCTCTGGATCACTTCCTGTATCTGTGGCGTTAATGCTTCTCTATTGGTTGATTCAGCCGCATTTTACCTTATTTTTTCTTCTGAAATAAGCTCTACACCCAATAAGGGGCTCGAATGACTCTGAGATCAAGTCATGTGCTCTACTGAGTCAGCCAGGCACCCCTTCTTCTACCGGGTCTTAAAAACACACCAGTATGACACTTTCTGTGAGAAAGCAGACATCCTCCATTTCTCTATACAAATGCCTATCCCTTGTTTCTCCCAATCTCCTTTACAACCAAAAATGAAACTTCAAAAAATTGCTATGATAGAAGTATTATTTTACAAGCCAGTATTTCTGATGCTACTACACGTTTTTTAAGGCCGGTGTTTGCTCCAGGTGACTGCACATGCCTCAACTGCCTCAAATAACAGAATAATGCTTCCCGGTGCCAGAAACACTTGCTTGTAAGCCTAGGCACAGGAAGCACCTGTTCTGAGTCAGTTACAAAGGTGGGAAGCATCAAGCTGACCGGTAAATGCGGGCCTTTATTCATGTAAACTCTCTAGTGGAGAGCAGGGTGCGAGTGCAGCTCGCCCTCCATCGCAGTCTGCACTATGTCTCACTTGGGCCTTGTCACCTCTCCCAGGAACCTTAGTTGCCAACATGCATGGATGTCAAAACCTATTTTTTTCAATCACCACCTTAACCAGCACCACAACTTATGTGCCTCACAGAAGGCTTAAGGGACCAGAAAGTAGCATACTTCCCCCAAACTCTGCTGAGTTCTGGCTCTTCCCATCAGCCCCAGTGCTGAGCCCAGTCACCTGACGTACACTCTCGCCACCGCCCTGAGTCCTGTGCCCCCATCTTTCCATTGCCCCTGCTGACAAGCCCTCAACCACAGATCCAGCCAACTCCTGTCCCCCTCTCTATGTTCAAACAGGAATAGTTTGATCAGCAGGGAGAAAGGACACATATGTGCACAACTGTGTACAACAGCAGCACTGCTGCCTAATTCACAGTCCTGCTAGCACTCTCCAGCAATCCTGTACTGCTGCCCGCTCCCACGCCCGCCCCACATGGTGGCTGCTCTGCTTGGGACCTTGCTACTTCCTCTAGTGCTGCTTCACCTCCAACCAGCTCCTCCTCTGAAACCTCAGCAACGGAGCCCATTCTCTGTGTTAGGAATTTAAAGGGTCAGCAGGCAACACCTCCTCCTGTTTCTGTGCCCCCCTCCCAAAGATACTCTCAATTCTTTCCTATGTCGAGGAAAAGAACTATCAAAAGAAAAAAAAGTTCTAGATTAGACTCTATCAATTTTGAATTTCAAACTCTGCTCCCCAAACTTTTATTAACCAAGTGCCCAGCTACCACCCTCATGTCCCCTGTTCCTGCAGGAGTATCTCAGTGGCCACCCAGGTCAGCTTTCCTTACCCCACAGTGCAGCTTCCTGTACCAAGAGGCCCTTCTCTATTTAGGTCAAGCTTCTACTTCCTGCTTGAGTTGTTGCTCTGGGTCTCCTAACTAGCTTCCCTGCTAGGAATCAAAGATGTTTCTTTGCCTGATAAATCCACCCCAGAGATCTAGGATGATCTTTCCATAACAGAAACCAATGAAGTCCTTCAAAATACCTCCCCAGACACATAGGAGGAAATCTACATGGCAAAGAGCAGCTTGCATAGCCCTTTCCCCAGGACCCTCTGCTTGCTCATCCCCTGGGGCCCCACCCATGGTCCATGCCCACCAAGCACTCGGGCTAACCTGCTCTTTCCCTTCTATGTGCCCAGGATGCCCTGCCCCTCCCCCAACTCCTGCTGCCAGGTGAGTTGCTCCCCATCCTGCCCCTTCTGCAGGATGCCCCTTGGCACAGGCCAGAGCCCCCCATCTCTGGAACACTTTGCTGTGTGTGCTATGATCCATCCATCTCTCCTACTAGAAGACAAATAGAGCCCCCTCATTCATCTGCGTATTCCCTGCTGTGGGCACCTAGTATTTCAATGTACTCTATTTTGAAATTAAAAGGTGAACATAAACTGAAAAACTGTGTAGGGGGGATATAATGCAAACAGGGACATGGGACAATCAGGAGCGACAACCCACTGGTCAGGAAAGATGTATGTACCAGGCACACTTTGCTAAGGCCAGAGCTCCCCTAACACCTGGGCACTGAGGCTGGGAAAATCTAAATGAGCTCAAAATGAGGTCCTGGTGGAAAGTCTGTGTCTTCCACTGCAGCATCTAGTCTCCCCAAAGCTGGGGTGCCAGAAGGGGGGGGAGGGGACCTGTTTCTTGGTACCCAAATATCCCATGGTGCTGGAGCCTGTGCTTACCACACTAAAGTGACAGAACACAATGGACATCTACACAAACTGGGGTGTTCTCAGGACTTGGCTTCGGGGCCTGGAGGGACCACCATATGGAGGGAGCTCTGAAACCTCTTTAGGGATGATCTACAAAGCAAACTGCAAACAGTGCATGCTCACTGCTTCCTGTTGTTTATTGTCATAGAATCATTCCCAAGAGGTTTTCTTTGTGAAATTTCCCTTTAAGTGAGATCAGCCCTCCTCCACCAAATAGTTCTACCTTTAATCTCTAAACAGTCACACTAGATATTAAGCAGCTTCTCAATAACTATGATGACCAATTTATCAGAGAGGTTCTGACAGAACCAGAACGTCCACGTAATCGTATCACTATTAAAATTCAGTAACCGGAAAGCATGCTATAGAGACATACATATCTTGAGTTAAAAAAGAAACCATATCTGAAATAAGTTCATACAGGAAATCCCACCCAGGGCAACATATTTCCAAGGTTCCAAGAGTGCCTTTTCCTGCAGGCTTGTCATAAGGAGGGATTTTCTCCATCAGAAACTAAAATCCAAAAGTCAGAAAGAAATCTCTATCTACTCACGGTTCAGGATCTAAGGTATCATTTTTCTTCTTTTCAAATTGATCCTTTGAAATTGTCCTTGTTTAAAAAAAAAAAAAAAGAAAAGAAAAAATGTTAATTAAATTTATTTGCTGAGTATAAACCACAGGGTCTGTGGGATATTATTTTGTAACTAGTTTTTCAAATAAAAAATAAGTAGTCAGCTGAAATCTCAAGTAGATATAATTATGGCATGAACATATAAAATTTATCTCTACAGGAAGCAGTACCATCTGTTTTTCTCTATCTGACTTGGAATATTTCCTCCCAACTATCACCAGCACTATGAGGTTTAATTAAGACTAGTCAAAATACGATGGCAAAATTGTGTTGAGATCCAAACCTACAAATTTTCAATCAAATCTGTATGGTGAATGGCTCCTGGATCTGACTGATAATTGGTAATACTGTCCTTTTGTTATGATAAAGTGTAAATGTGAATTATTTCTGATTCACAGAACTGAATAATAATCCAATTATCAATCACACAACTAGACCAAGGAATGAAGATTACAGGGATATAAAAGTAAACTGAGTATGTAGAATTCTAGTCATTTCATTTGTGTCAGGATCCTAAGCTTGTGGTGTGTTTGGAAAAGTAAACTCAGAGTGCAGAGTCCATGTCGTACACTTGGCTCCTGCTCCGGTGGGAAGTCTTCCTGCCTTGTGTGAAGGGACATTCACACCAGCAGGCTTCCCAGCATGGCAGGAAGCATGGCAGTCAGGAAAAAAGAGAACCATAAAACGCTGGCAGTCCTGGGTAGACAGAGTGGCTGGCAGGTTTTTGGTATCTCAAGCTTATAAATGAGTTGACCATTCAACTGGTGGATTTGCTTTTTCTGATTATCTGACCATTCAAAAGTGGATTCAGTGAAGGAATGAATGAACCAACTCGTCCTGTGCATGCTGGAATGAGTAAGCAAGAGCCACAGCTCCAGTAACAAAGGAGACAGATTTCCACTTTGGGAGCTCATGGTCTGTGTTCTAGGACAGGCTCTGGCAGCTTAAAGGACAGAGGTTTCAGTAGAAGATTGAATGAATGGTAAAGATGGGGTATGTATACAAGATTCATTTTTTTGCTACCATCACTTCTGTCAAAAGGGTAAACTAGCTTCTGAAGTGTAACTGGAAATTGGCTATTTCCCTAAATGGAGGAGGACCCACCAGGAAAAAGCAAGTATTTTAAAGGAAGAGACAGGGATCCCTGGGTGGCGCAGTGGTTTAGCGCCTCCTTTGCCCCAGGGCGCGATCCTGGAGATCCAGGATCGAATCCCACGTCGGGCTCCCGGTGCATGGAGCCTGCTTCTCCCTCTGCCCATGTCTCTGCCTCTCTCTCTCTCTCTCTCTCTGTGTGTGTGACTATCATAAATAAATAAAAATTTGAAAAAAAAAATAAATAAAGGAAGAGACAGAGCAAGGTCGAGAGAGACCAGTGAACTGCAGTGGGGGGTACAGCATCACGGCCTTAAGAGGAGGGAAGAATGTGGAGGTGGCCCTGGTGTTCAGCTAAACAGCTACATTCTGAAGTATGAATGTGGGTGTAGTGAGTATGAAAAAATGTGCTACACAGAAGTCAGAATGGTGGAGGTGCTTCCCTTCTAATCACGGGCAAGAGGAAAAAAACAATTAAGAGTCAACCCCCAGAAAAATGACAGGAATAGTACTTACGTCTGGGGCTGTGAAGGGTCGTCACCCAGGGTAACATTCTCCCCCTGGATCTCTGTGAAACACTTCTCACAGAAATGATACCTGTCAGCAAGAAGGCCATACTTGGGTGAACTGGTCCATCATAACACACAGCCACCCAAGCAACGAAGCCACCAATCAGAGCAGGGCAGATCACCACGACGAAGGGGGGGCGTTGTTGGTTGATTGATGGGTCAGTGAGGACAATGGAAGGAACAGGGGCAGGTGGGGTAGGGCAGGATTAGAGAACAGGGAAGGGAACAGATAGCACAGACATAGAGGTAAGACGCAAACACCGAGACAACACAGAGCAGAAAGCCAAGGCAAAGCTTGATTAGCATTCGGTCTCACTGCACACATCACAGGCCATCATCGCTAACAACGGCTGGGCTCGGGCCAGCTCCGAGATGCAAATGTTTTCAAGGAGTTGTTAATACTATAATCGCAAGGAGCCTCAATTTAGGAGTTTGACTTTTGTTATTAAAGAAAATCAAATATAACTCCAGGGTTTGCGATGGAAAAAATTTACTTTGAACAAAACCGTCTGACAAAGGCCTTAAAAAGCAATTATTTTTCAAAACGGAAAATTTATGCTCGACAGCAATTCACAGATTTTATTTTAGGCCAGATCTTAAAGGTACTGAAAATGTTGAGATGTTGAGCACGCAGAACTGGTTTTAATTTTTTCCTGTTATTTTTCTCATGTTAATCACTTAGTTAATTGGGTTATAATACAAATGAAACCAAATCCATATTCTAGACAAACATTTAACAGAAATGCAGTCAGGGTCAAAGACTTTCCAGCCATTTATCAGTACGAATGTATAGAGAAAAAGAACTGTGATATATTGTATAAGCAATACAATATATGTAAATCCATAAACAATCTTAAAGACTTTCAAATTTCAATTCTAAGCTTTGGTTTAAACTTTTTGGTACTGGGACCAATCGTTCACCAATCTGAGATCCTCAGTGATTAACTGCTCTGACTTGGTGACAATCCAAGTTAAGCAAATTTAGAGAGCTGATGTTTTAAAGCACAATCTGCATTTGAGAAATTATCCATCACCCGAATTTCTTGAAAGATAATATGGAGCCTGGGCTCAAGCTATCAAATAAGAATAATTAAAAACTATTAAATGTTTGGAAAGGACACGCATGAGAAATCAACAAAAATGCAGGCTGATGCTGCATAAAACAAGATGGGCACACAGGAATACTGTAAAAATAAACAAGCCGAATGGAGGTGAATTATACAAGCGGAAAGGAGGAGTATAAGGTAGTGGCAGCAGCACAATCAAATGCGGTTTTAGTGCTCAAAACTACGTCTACAAGATGCCACGAGGATTAGTGTTAAAGACACTGTGACAAGACTTGCAGCGCCACACCGCATGGACACGCGCAGGGGACGCGGCAGCTTGCAGGGTCACTCACGCACGCGCACACACGGCTGCAAAAGACAGAGGCTCAGGCCCCTGCCTGGCCGGCTATCTCCATCACTGCTAGGTCAGTCCCCCTCAAGTTCTAATCTAGCCTTATGTAAACACACTGAGCATTTTGTCTGCTGTACTTCTCTGACTAAACACACAGAGGTGATTAAAAGCACAGAACTTTAAAGCATGCATCCATCTCAAAATGATCCAATCTTATAGTTTGTTGAGGAGGAACATGACAGATTCACTGTGGGTAGCCACTGGATTAATCAAAGTTTATCCCTGGAATCAGTTTATTTAGGACGATTCAATCAATGAATTCTACCAAGATAAAAAACTGTGACCAGGAACAAGCTGATAAACATTACTGTTTAAATATATCTGTATCTATTATCTATATGTTCTTTTCCTGAATCAACTGGCTATTCACTATTTTGTAAATATTTGTTTGGAGCCTTGAAATCATGTGGTAAAAAGAATTTCCATGTGCAGGAGGGCATGATCATCACTGGCATGAAAGAATTAAAGTACAGAAACCATAAACCAATACAGGGGCGACTAGAGCAATATGCAAAAAAGATATCCCCCTCACCACCAAGTGTTTCCCTTTTGAAAATAAAAATTGGACTTTGAGTGTTCTAATTATTTTATGGCCAAATGTATAGCCACTGCTGGCAAGCGAAAAGCTGAACTCATCTAGAAATGAAATCGCGACGATAATTAAACGTGAGGTAAAATGGCTTTAAAATCCTGGACAATCTCTTAGCATTTATTCAAGCAGGCCATCAAGTCCAGCAACATCCAGGAAACAAGAATCATAAGCCTACCACTTTCTAGTGGAGGAAACTGGCCCAGAAAGAAGCATTGATGGCTCAAGGGCAGGCCCTGGAGAGGCAGCAGAAGCCTACGCTCTGCATGTAACCAGCTCTCATCTGCAAAGAACCCCGAGGTCAGAAAGTGGGAGGCAGAGAGAGTTAACACGGCTCTAGTGCCTGTCCCAAAGCAAGCCTACATGAGAGAATCGAGAAGGGGAGGGGAAGGCCCAAGCTTCCCTGCAGTGCCCTCCTAAGAGGTGGTGCCAGTCTGGAGAAGGGGCACAGCCACCCACTAGTCAAATCTGCTGAAATAGCCCTGACAACCAGTGGTGGACAGATGAGAATGCCAGACTGTCCCCACATTATTACCTAGTCCAAACTTTATTCACCCTAAAAATATGGAATGGTTTAGAAAGTCACTTTTCAATCTTAAGAGCCTTGCTGATATTATGCCTTGGGTGAAAGAAGCAATCTGATGAATATGGAATTGCAAAGGAGAAATACTTCACATAATCCGATGATGGTGTACATCTGGGTACCTAAGTTAGCACGATGTAACTGCATAGTTCAATCTGTAAGGGTAATTTAATATATGGAGTAAATTTTCAAATGCAGATTGTTTTAAGTACCATATCAGTATATACAAATAACTGGGATATCTAAAGATAGTATCTGGAAAATCTATAGAACAGTTTCCCAACATGAGTTACTATCAAATTTTCAAAGCAAGGAAACAAGTGAAAATGTACTCATATGCTAGTTTATATATTACTTTCACTTGTTTAAATGGCCTGTGGGATTTTCTATTGTTTGAAGTGCCCAAAAAGTTTAGGACCATAAGCACCAAAACAGTTATGCATGAGAACACCAGTGTTCCTAAATCAAAGATGCGAATAAAAGTGTAAGCAGTTAGGATGCTCGTTGTACTTAGGCCACTGCTTTCTTAGCATCACAGCACGTTAATCTCTCCAAGTATAGTATTCTAGGAAGCACGTACCTTGAGAGATTCAGCTAAGGGGCAGTATGCTTACATTTTTAAATATGTATCATTAATACGAAAGAATTCCTTTATTGATGTCTCTAATTGTAAGAAAAATAAATTACTTTTGTTCAGTAAGATAAAATTCTACACAAAATGACAACTGGACATCTCAAAACTTTCAAAACAATCTTGTGTTTGCACTCCAAGAATAACCTGTCAAGAGAGCAGTAGTGTACCCTGATCCTACTCAAGTCAACTGCTCCCCACTTAAAAACGGCCAAAAATCTGTGCAAATCAGCAAAGGCAGGGTCCCAACAGACCCAGGAACAGTGAGACTAACAGTGAGAAAAGGACCCAAAACTTTAGAAATGCTGGCAAACAACCTGCTCTCTCTTCTTCCTTCTAGACCCAAACCATGCCAGGCATCCAGTAGCAGGGACATTTTTCAGGGAATAGTTAAGTGAAATCTGTTGTCTTGAAATTTCATGACTTCATTTTGCTTGGCACCTAACAGTTTCCAAAGTGAATTCCTGTTCGTTATTTCATGGAAAGTGACAACTGAGGTTGTCAGGGAAGGAGTTATTGTGCCCGGATCAAGAACAAGAAGGTTAAACTCTATACCTTATGGGATGGGCTGAATGTCATGGGGAGGGGCTAGAGCCTCCAGAGCAGCACTTGTTATTGCAGGAGTGATTCTATCACAAAGGGATTGTGGTATCATCTTAAACTTTGTCTCTTCAAACACTCCTACTGATCGAAGGGGAAGCTAAGACAGGAACTTAATTCCAGGTGTTAACGTATTTTTAGGACAGGGGTACAGGCCACACTCTCATTCCCTAGAATGAGCAGCAGCATCTCACTCTGCCATGGTGCCAGGACACATGGGCTGGTCAGGGCTTAGAAATCTCTCCTTGAGACATTTTTAGGTCAATAGTTCTTTCTCCCTCTCTTTTTTAAGTAGGATTTTGATGGGAGTTACTAATTATTAGTAATGCTTTAAAAAAAATTCACGTTCTTAAGTTCCAAATTATTCAGGCCTGTGAACAAATAACAAAAAGCCCTTTACTTATCTGTTCTTGAAACAGATTAAACAAGAACTTATTGTTCTTGAAATGTAAGGACAAATGTAATTACTATAAGCAAACAAGATCAAGTAATCAAACATCAAACCCTAATGCGGACATTTAATACTTGAACGTGAGGATGAAGAACAGGCAGAAAGCAGCACCCTGATCACATACACGCCACTGCCTGTTCATGACTCGGAGGCAAAGCAGCTGAACTTGACCAAGATTTACAACCTGTGCTTCCAGGCACGATGCCCTCACACTATGGCAACACAGAGCAGCCACTTGAAGCAACAAATACAATAAATTTAATTTTCAAAACACCCTCTTTTAAAACTATGGAAGTCCTATTTGTGTGGCAAATTAGCACAAAAACATTTTCATTCTCTTCTGCTTAAAACAGGAGATTCAGCTATCTCCACATTGCAAGAGAATGGCAAATATTTCTTGAGGATGCCTCCCACTCACAAAACCCTGAAACTGCTATCCTAGAACAGGGGAGTTAATGTTGAACTCAACAACACTACATCTCATTCTGTGTTGTGGTATTAATTTAAAAAAAAAATTTAAGTCTAAAGCTTTTAGTACTTTTTAACATGAATTATCACTCACGCAAATCTTTCCATCAGGCTGTCCAAGCCAAGTTATCTAGACAAATACTTATACGTGAAATAGTAAAGTACAATGTAGCCACTTTATTAAGAGCTTCAAAAGGTAAGTCAACCGTTATTAGATTTGCTCTCACCTCCAGACTCTTTCCTATAATGGTTACGTTTTAGAAAGACCACAGTTTAAGAACCAATGTTCCTGATTCAAGCAGGGCAGCGACCAGTTTTGAGCTTCAATTTTTATACCATAAAAGCGTGCTCTAATATGAAGAGACCATAGGCCTGAGTGACTATCCAGCACTGGAATTGTGGCCCACTTCAGTAAAACTTCAGAAAAGAAATCACATACCCAGGCTATAATCAGATGGACACACCTTTCCCTAAGACCGTCCTTTTGTCCCATAAGTGGAGATGGCGGCTCGGTGCTTACCTATTCTGATAGCTGTAGTAGGCAGCATCACGAGGAATTGTACACAGCTGCTTCCCGTAGCAGCACAAAGTCTGTGGGGAAAACTCATACTGCAAAACAAAGCAGAAAATACTAAAGATATATTCCCGTACTGTCACACAATGTTCTAGGTTCACTAGAGAGTCAGATTCAGCCAAATATTTCTCTTAGTACACAGAATAGTTTTCTAGCAATTTTCACAGCTATTTGAAGACATTTCTGGATTCAATGGGACAGAATCAGTTGCCAAGACATTTGTAAGAGATGCATAGACGGACGCCGGAGCAGCTGGAAAAGCATAGTCCAGCGTCTTCCTCAGTACCTCCAGCTCTGATTATCTGCCACACGGGTTCACACATGCCAGACCCCACCCGGGTCCTTCCTGACACACAGGTGTGACCACAAGATCACATGTGTCAGGTCATCCTAGCACCCTCTCTGCTGGATTAACCAGGGAAGTTCACGTTCCAGAAACCGTTCACACTGTACCTTGCGTCCGCAGCAATACCCAAGGGACTGCATGACGGGGTCGATTTCTTGCTCGAAGACCTCTGCAAGTTTGCTGCAGAACTTGTAGACCCGGGATGTCTTGCGGTTATAGAGCCAGGCATTGTTGAACATCAGCCAGACGTCGTCCACATACTGCCAGGGCTCCTGGTACTGCCCGGTGTCCAGCTTCCGCTTGATGGTGGAAAGGTCCATGGGATTCTTCACTATGTCAAAGTAATCCTTAAAGACAAAATAGTCTCAGTCTAGTGGATCCCCAACACCCAATGTCAGTCGTGTGTAGCAGGTTTTATCTGCAAAACGCAGAAATAATCAGCACCAGAAAAACTTCTGCTTCTAACAGTAGTAAATGGGAACTGAAAAAAGCCTTGGACTTCCCTGACTTTATTATCTAAAACTGTAATTAGTATGGTCAAGTGTGACCCAATTATTTCAAAGGCAAAATAATATTATATTAATATATTATCTAATAAAAGAATGGGTAAAAAATGTTTTAATATAAAATTTTTAAAATACAGCTTTTAATCCACTGAATTAAAATATAAGCACATTTATCAGATATGGTGTTTTTTTCTAGAGATTTATCTTTGGTCCTGGCAAACAAGATGAAATTCGAAGACAAACACAAAAACAGAAGCAAAAAGAGTGATACTGCTCAACAGAAACCTGTGGGGTCACTACGGCCCTTATAAGACTCCTCAGAAATCCCAGAATACGAGGGCCACGGGCTTTTTTTTTTTTTAAAGACTTTATTTATTTATTTATGAGACACACAGAGAGGGGCAGAGACAGGCAGAGGGAGAAGCAGGCTCCACGCAGGGAGCCCGATGTGGGACTCGATCCCAGGTCTCCAAGGATCATGCCCTGGACCGAAGGCGGTGCTAAACCGCTGGGCCACCCGGGCTGCCTGGCCATGGGCTTTCTAACTAGTGTGCACCTGTTCTTCAAATGCAGCCTTCAGACAAAAGCTCACACAAAGCTCCAGATAGAAGAGCTCCAGAGGTAGTGCGACCCTGCCACAGATCCCGGCGTGGACAGAACAGGTGGGAAATGCATGTTCCATTCAGTGAGACAAAGGTGTTCTATTGCTTTGACAGAAAAGGTTTTTTTAAAATAAATTTATTTTTAAAGATTTTACTTATTTGAGAGAGAGAGAGAGACAGCAAGAAAAGAGTACAAGTAGTGGACGGGGAAATGGAGAAGCAAGCTCCCTGCTGAGCAGGGAGGCCAACATAAGGCTCTATCCCAGGACTTTGGGATCATGACCCAAGCTGAAGGCAGCCACTTAACCTACTGAGCCACCTAGGTGCCCCCCCCCAGAGAGGTTTTTTATAGGACAAAAATCCTCAAAACAAGAATATGTTACACAATTTTCAGAGGTAAAACATGGATACTCTGAGTATTGCTGGTAAGGCTTTTACTATATTAACTTACCGGAATTCCTAGGAGTTGGGGGTCTACAGGCTGCCGGAAAGGTAACGACTCTGGATCCTGTCGATATAGTGCTTCAAGGGTTGGCATCAAAGCCTGGCGTAACTCCTCCGGCTTAAAGACTACAGTCAGAAAACATCAAGGAGTGATATGATTTACAAGGCACCAAGACCCCCATTCCATCACATTTCAGATGGAAGTCTGGGCTGCTTTTGAAAGGGTTCCAATCATCTCCACCCCCACAGCCCCCCAAGCCGTGCTCCCAAGGGCTCACGTTCACCACGGAGTCCACAGACGTTCTAAAGCTACAATCTGGGGCTTCTGAAAACACTGTTTAACGTTACGGTTTTAAAATTCCATCTATGTCACAAGGCTTAATACCACACTGACAAGTTTGCTTCTTCAACAAAAGGGTTTCTGACACTAAAACTGTGTTGGAACAGAAAATGAAGCTAACTCCCAAATCTGCTTCCTTGATCCAATGGGTGGTAATAAAGCCATTTCGCTGGAAGGGCCTCTCTTTCTCTGATGACATTTTTTTGTCCTTGGGTGAAGTAAACTCAGACACCTGGGACAAATGGTTTTATATTACAAACTCACAAACAAATGTACAAAGTAACAGAGCTACAAACTCAAGCATTTTTCCCAAAAGTTCTGGATTGTTTCTACCTACATTTACCAATGCCCATTTGCTCCACCACTTAGCCACTCCATTTCCTACTACACTTTCTGTTGTCACCAAAGGATAAACACTAGCTGTCAAATACTTTCAAGACTATACATTCATATAAAACCCAGTAAGTTTTAATGACCAGAAAAAATGTGTTTAACAACCTATGAAGGCAAGAGGCAGGTTAGTCAGCAGTGCTTGTGTTATGCCACATCCCGCTTTAGAGCAGGGACCACTGGTGGCGTCGAGCGTGGAAACTGCCCAATGCAGGCCTCCCCAGCAGGCACCCCACTCCGGGCGCCGGGCCTGGGCCTAGTGTGCAGACGTGCCCCACGGGAGCCTCCTGAAACACATACACAACCTGCTTTCTGTCAGCTCCTCCTCTTCTATTGTTTCTACAGAAATGGAATGAATAGCATTTGTTTTTCTTTGAGTAACTTGTCATGAGAAAACAATTCTTCAGTTAACAGTTTTTTCTTTTTTCTTAGACCAGGGGTCTGGCCAGCCACCTGCCTTTAGTGCAGCTTATCAGCTAAGATTGGTTTCTGTGGTTTTTCATGGTTAAGAAAAAAGGAAAATAGTAATACTTCATGACACATGAAATCAGATTTTAATCTCCAAAAATAAAGGTTTGTTAGAATGCAGTTATGCGCATTTGCTTCCATACTGTCTGTGGTGGCTTTCACACTAGGAGTAGCTGCCACAGACACCTTCTGGAGCATGAAGCCTGAGGGGAACTATGTGGCTCTTCACAGTGTGTGCTGACCCTGCTGCAGGGTCATCATCTTCCAGGGGCAACCTCACACACGTCACGTTGGACAACTGCTCATTTACTCACTACATGTTTGTTGAAAATACCTATACCAAGGAAAAAGCATCTTCAAACTCCTGTCTTTCGCCACCTTCAGTCTGATGTAAAATCACTTCCTTAGTCACACCTGTCACATTTCAAGCAGTCAGGAGCTACACATGGCTGGTGACACACAGAGAGCACAGACATGACATTCCTATCATCACAGAAAGTTCTAGCAGGGCTCTGGGCCCTAAGGGTCTATGCAATCAACTCATTTCATAAAAATGTGTTACTCATGGTCACTTCCATAACATAAAACAACTTCCATGTTAATACCAGGCCGCCATTTGCTTGCTGCACTGTGTTGATGTTGGCACAAGTGGGCCATTGGCGTAGCAGCACAACATAGGCAGTGGCACCAGACCCAAGTTAGTCATCATCGTGCTCTTTGCTGCTGCGGTGCGCACACAGGGGAAACACGCCAGCTGTGCCCAACAATGTCCTCCAAGTAGTAAGTGTCGTTACTGTTATGAATCTCAGCCCATGGCTACACGTCTTGATGTCATACAACCCAGTGGGAAGCTGGCACCAAGCTACAGGCACGGACTGCCCTGAGAAAGTGCGTGCATGCGCAGAGTAGAAAGCAGAGCTAGCAGTTTCTCTGCACAGAGCATGGAAAACTGGGAAAAAGACTGTTAGACAAGCTATGGTTATTCAGACCTGGGTACGCGGCACAGTTTCCCAAACAGGAACAGAGTGGGCCAGTTATACCAAGGACAACTGATGGTATTTGTTGCCAATGATAACATTTGGACTCATGTCAAAATTAGAATCTGGAGAACTTGTATCTGTCATATGAATCTGACAGCCTCCCAAATTTCCAAGACATTTTTGAGGCAATTCCTAGTGATATTAACAAATGTGATTTAAAAAATATTGTATAGTGATGTATGGTGACATCTGGAAAATCTGCATAACTCAGCAAGCCAAATTCCAAGATGACCAAAGGACTACGTTATTTAAAAAAAAAAAAAAAAAAAAAAAAATCACGCAAGGGCAAAAGAGTCATTCACAGCACGAAAACAGACAGACTCTTGTCACTGGGCATAAAAATTCAGTGCTATATATCCAGACTTCACACTGCAACTAATCTTAACAAAACTTGTACTTGTTGAGTTTTGGTGTAGTATCAAAAAAGAATACCCACAATTATCTGAAGAAGCTCTTATTCTTTATCAACCACCTATCTGTGTGGGGCGGGGCTGTCTTCAGGGACTTGAACCAAACAATACAGCACAACAGAGACAGCAGGTGCAGCAGGAGAATCCAGCCACGTTCGCTAAAATCTCCGAGTCACAAGATTGTAAAGAAAACACTGTCATTACGCTAAGTATGTTTGTTCTGGGAAACTTATTTTTCATAAAAATGTGTTACTCACGGACGCCATGTAACAGATTTGTTAAGTGAATGCTTTTAAAATTTCTAATAGAGTAAATAGCAGCAGATAATCCACATGAACAAGAACTCAAGTGTCCTCAATCTTTAGGAGTATTAACAGGTCTGAGACCAAAAACTTACTCTAGAGTATCAGCCTTGAACAGTTCTTTGTTGACTTTCCCAAATGTGCCACAAGTAGCCCTTAACTTCCTGAGTCACATTCCTCATTTACAAGGGTCACCTAACAATGTTCTGACACCCTGCTGACCTCATGCTGGACCTCCAATAGGTTCCCTCTGAGTTCCCCTGAGAGGCTGCCTCACCCTGCAAAGCATCTTCAGTTATCTGCACCCCTCCCACTGCACTAGGCACTGGGTCCTGCTCCACTGCCCATTTACTCTGAGCACACCTTCCCATCTGTAACAGTGCACCCACGTGTAGCCACGGTGATAATTTCCCTAGTGTGGCAGTCAACCTCCTGCTCAAATCTACCCGTGGTCGTCCAGGCCCTACTGAGTAAAGAAAGCCCAAGCTCCTCAGCGGGCACAAGGACTCAGATGTAACTTCTACTTTGGCCCCATGGGCAATGATGGCTCAGAGGAGAGATGTGCTCCTGGGCTGCCCCTCAGAGCTGTGGCTCATTTCTCATTCCTACCATAAACCTCAGGGGCCCTCAGACTGCAGTCTAGCTCTCTGTCCTCATTTCTGAAGAAGTAAAACTTGGGGAATGGCAGGCAGAAAAGATATAAGGGGGGAGACAATTATTTTTCTGCTTTAGCTTTTAACCTGTGGTGTGCAATCCCAACACGATGGAAAAGCAGCACGGTAAAACAAGTCCAGGAAACACAACCTACTTTTTTTGCGTGGCTGTGAAGGAGATGTTGACTGAGAGGCGGCCCCATTAGCACTGTTCTCTTCTTCCTCTTTAGCTTCTACTTTGACTTCCGGCTTCTTCTCGTCCACTTCCATTGGTTCTGATTTCTGTTCTGTTGTGTCTGTCTCTTCTTTAACTTGAGAAGATCCTTGTAGATCCTCTTCCATCATCTTGAGAAATACAGAATTACAGGTAATAATGTATGAATAGCAAAGACCTTTATTCTAACTCAGCCTCACTGGAAGTCTCTTAACAATCTATCTGGGCTTATCAAGCTGTACCCTACTCAAGAGTTGCATTTACCATCCCTTCCTCTCCCCCAGGAAGGATTGGAACATCTGGTGTCAGGTGAGTTGCCTTAGGACAGCACCACTGCAATTACAGTCCCAATTTAAAAATTTTATATGCTAGAGTGCTTATAAGACATTGCATACACACACCCCATCACCTGCCCAGTAGTTTTACATGTAGGCATTTCTAGTTTGGAACAAGAATCTTCTTGAAAGTTGGGGCAAGTTTCAAAAACCAAACTGCTCAGAGGGCCAGGCAGGTGAAGTACATGATGCAGCAGGAGGTGTGTGAGCCAGAGTGGGGAGTGGAAACTCCGGCAAATTGGAGCCCAAGCCCCATCTAAAGGCCAGGGCTGAGGCTCCCACCCAGACTGCTGACATAGGAATGTAAGCATAATGCTGACAGAGCTTCTCATTTTCAAAGAAAAGCCAGAAACCCAGAGCTTTATTTGTAATTCCTCATTTTAAAAAATATTGTGTGGGCCAAACAAAACATGTGGATGGGGGTGGATCCAGCCCATGGCTTGACAGTCTTTTGCTTTTGCCACAGGTTAATTAATGAATGAGCACACCCTTGTGCAGTCTAACTCTACAGAACTACCTATGAATGAAGAATGACAGTGCAGTCACTGGATGATTCAATCATTTAGAATATAAACCAGTGTCCTCTTCATTTCTGGCAAAATATAGTAAAACCCATACCTAATACCTAAAAAAAACTAATCTATTTTTAACATTT
Source organism: Vulpes lagopus (assembly GCF_018345385.1). NCBI lineage: Eukaryota > Metazoa > Chordata > Mammalia > Carnivora > Canidae > Vulpes > Vulpes lagopus. Next base: position 126,562,460 of record NC_054826.1, on the reverse strand, counting down.
ATCCTCTCTGAACCCATCATCAAACAGGACATTAAAACAAAAAGCAGTGTCATCCATGGAGAACACGCGGTGTCTCGCCTCAGGACGCTTCAGTATGGTGCACACCTGTTCACGCCCCAGGAAGGGCACCTACCGCGGACCCAGGCTCCCCCTTGGCTTCACTGGCATCTGGCTCAGTGTCCTCGGTCTTGACCTCTGCCTTCACTTCCAGCATTGGTACCTCGGGTCCTGTCTGTTGGGAGTTGGTTTCGGCGCTGGCCACCGAGGAAGGAGTGGGGACCCTGTTATCGATGCTGGCGGCTGCCTGGGAAAGCTGTGGAAAAACCAGAATTACATATCTCCGTTAATAAAACAGAAATAATGTTTAACTCTGTTGTTCACCGAATACCCAGTTTCTTATAAACATTTCTCAACACTAATCTAATAGACACCCCTATCTGAGAGAACTGAAGAAGAGAAAATTTAAAACAGGAGTCCCAGAGGAAGTCAATGAGGCCGAAACAGAAAGAACTTCCTACCACGAATGCAGAGATGAAGGTGCAGTGCTTCCTACGGCTTGATATAAAACTATTTTCTGGAAGTTTATTATTTATTTATTCACGAGAGACAGAGAGAAAGAGAGAAAGAGAGGCAGAGATGCAGGCAGAGGGAGAAGCAGGCTCCATGCAGCGAGCCTGATGTGGGACTTGATCCTGGGACTCCAGGATCATGCCCTGGGCGGAAGGCAGGCGCTAAACCGTTGAGCCACTCAGGGATCCCCTGGAAGTTTTCTAAGTCACAGAATCTTCTATTTTATTTTATTTTATTTTTTATTTTTTATTTTTTTATCTATGATAGTCACAGAGAGAGAGAGAGAGAGAGAGAGAGGGGCAGAGACACAGGCAGAGGGAGAAGCAGGCTCCATGCACCGGGAGCCCGATGTGGGATTCGATCCCGGGTCTCCAGGATCGCGCCCTGGGCCAAAGACAGGCGCCAAACCGCTGCGCCACCCAGGGATCCCGGAATCTTCTATTTTAAAATTAATTCTTTCCAATAAGGCCATTAAAGTTTACCATAAATGGCTGAAGTGTAGATCTAGAAGTACCCAAGTAGGAAGGGGGATAAAAGGCTGACACGAAACAAGGACAGGTATTTTAGCCTGTGAAGTGCAGGCACAGGGGTGGTGGTGGAGAAGTCAGCAAACAACAAGGCAAGGAAACACCGTAAGAATTCTCAACTTTCAAAGTCTCACTTATAGTTGTTGTTTGTTTGTTTAGATTTTATTTATCCATTTGACAGAGAAAGAGAGAAAGCAAGAGAGCATGCGTGAGTCAGGGAAGAGCAAAGAGGGAGGGAGGGAGATAAGCAGACTCCATGTCCAGCGCAGAGCCTGATGCAGGGCTCAATCCCATGATCCTAAAATCATGACCTGAGCCAAAACCAAGAGTCCGAAGCTTAACCAATTGAGCCACCCAGGTGCCCCTACCTAATAAGAGCTTTAACTGAAGTAAGCAGAAGAGAATATAAAATTACAAAGGAATGTTAGAGATTAGAAAAATAAAATAAGGATAAATAATAAGCACAATTCCTAAGAAGAAATATAAACACTTATGTTATGTTGGGGGTATTAAGATTTATTTTGATATTTTATAAATAAATATCCTCAGTCCCCAAGAATAAAGTTAATGTATTTCAGGGGGAAAGGTGGTTTCTAAGTTAGGCTGATATGAAAATGGATGTGAAGATTTCAGTGATAGGGGCACGTGGGTTGCTCAGTCAGTTAAGCATCAGACTTTAGCTTGGGTCATGGTCCTGGGGTCCTGGGATGGAGTCCCCAGTGGAGCTCCCCGCTCAGCAGGGAGCCTGCTTCTCCCTCTCCCTCTGCAGTTCTCCCTGCTTGTACTTGCGTGCGTGGGCTCTCTGTCAAATAAATAAGTAAATAAATCTTTTAAGGGGGGGGATAAAAGACTTCAGTGGTAACTGGGGCAGGGGTATATGTGTGTGGGGGCAATGCCAGCAGGTCTGGGAAGGACTGGGCAGAGGGGAGCTACAGGAAGTGCTAACCTGAGTCTGCCATTCTGTCATGAGACGAAAAGTCTCCTCCAGGTCTGAAAACAAGACTGACAGGCAAAGCCAAAGCACATACAATTAGGAAGGAATGTGCCTTATCATATCCTCATGATGTTAAGAGAAAAATTACTAAAACTCAGAAGACACCTGCCTAGGATAATGGGGAACAAACGGCTCCTATGTACAGACCTATGTTTGATTTCTTTATAACTACTGATTTCTGAAAACTCGTTTAATTAAAAAAGATAATCTTAAGTTACATCCTGCCAGATCCAAACATGGCCTTTGGAGCCAATGTCGGAAACAAAATATAGCTCCTACAGTTTGATTAGGGTACAGGCACCTTCTGGGGTTGCACCAAGACACAAAGGCAGCTTTGTGACAGGATGTTTTTTATGGGGAAGTCCTCGATTTCGAGTCTCAGCCCAAAGACAGATTGCGGGGCTCACCGGTGTGCCAGGAGGCTGGGGGTGCACAGGTGTCGGCTGTTGCTGTGATGACTGCGGGGTAGCCACAGACGGGGGCTGGACTGGGGTTTGAGGCTGTGGGGTCACTTGGGCCGGGGCTGCTGCCTGGACTGTAGGGGTGCTCTGGGTTTGGCTCGCACTGGGCACCGAGCCAGGAGTCGGGGTGGGAGTCTGCCCGGAAGACGACACGGGAGTTGATGGCTGGGTGGGAGCTGCAGGCTGGGGAGGAGTCATCCCAGGTGCCGTCGGGTGCTGGAGAGACGGCATGCCAGCAGCCGTGGAAGCAGGAGGTGGTGTCTGGTGCAATGGTGACTGTGTCACTGGTGGGCAGGGCAGCTGGCTGGCCTGGGGCCCAAGCATGTTCAGAGGGTTAGGAAGAGCAGCACCAGGCACCTGTCCCTAATAGAGAGAACAGAGTATGTTAAAATTATTTCCCCATGTGAAAATGTGACAACAGATTTGAAGAATTAAATGCACGAAAATCTAACCATGGCTTCTTGGTGAGGTCTGCTGGTTTCAAGGGAATGTGCCATTTGTAAAAATTCACCCAGCTGTACACTTACAATAACGTGCACTTTCCAGTGAAGTTAATGCTGTGGAATGCTTTCTTATACTGTGATTTATAGAACTGCTGAAACCTCTGGCTTAAACTAACACATATCCATTCAGCTTACTAGCTTTGTGCTCCAAAACATCTACCCATAGTTTAAGACCACTGGAAAAGGTATTTTTCTTTTTATTTATTTTATTATTTTTTCTTTTTAAAAAGAAATTAATTATTGAAACACTAAAATGTTTCAGCAAAGTGATTTCCAAATGGAGACTTGCTTCATCTTATTTGGACGTTTTAAAAAAGTGATTCCAAATCACTGCTCTAGAGCATGGGTCTGCAAACTAATGCCCATGGCCCAATCCAGCTAGCTGCCTGTTCTTATAGTAAAGTTTTATTGGAATACAGCCACGCCCATTCATTTATGTGTGAATGACTATGCCTATGGCTGCTTTTCTACCACAACCATGGAGCTGAGTAGTGAAAACAAAGACTGTGGTCCACAGAGTTGAAAACATTTACAGAAACAAGTTTGCTATTCTAGAGCAGTAATGTGCTACAGAAATGAAGAATTAATAAGTATTTAGAGAGTAAATCTAGTGTAGTTAATGACCTTTTTTTTTTTTTTAACAGTACTTCATGTAAAAAATGAAAACATGAATATTATCTTCCAGGGGAAGATTTGGTCTATTCTAAATACATGCATATGTGTATATAGCAACAATCTGATATATCACAATTAATTATCAAAAGAAAAAAGGCACTAAAAAGAATGGAAAATAGTTTTCTTCAGCTTTAAACAGAGTACTTAAAAACACCACAAGAGAACTATTCAATCAATCCAGTTAGCGGACCTCACCCAGGATGACAAGCTCAGAGAGACAAACAATAGGACACACCAACCAAACTGCCAGGCTGAGTTAACAGGCCTGTCCTCACTGTAATATTCAAGGTCTCTCAGGATCACATGTGAATTTAAAACACACAACTAAAAAAAACAAGAAAATGATAACTAAAAACCCAAACCCCAAATAACCACAATCCATTCCATTTGGTATGAAGTTGAATGATGATAAGAGTCATTCTAAAGAAGGTAAAAATAACAAAACTGAATGGGGGTTTAAAAAAAAAAAAAATCAAGAGATGCTCAAACGTAAAAATAAAATGTGTATTCTGGAATTCTAATCTCATAAGACATGCTTGAGTCAAGAGGAAGCAGGGACCCCATCACTGGTGCACGGTACCTGTGGCACGCCTGTCTGGGCTGCTGGCTGCCCCATGCCTACACTGTTCACACTCATCGCCCCACTGGAGGACTGGAACTGGTTCTGTGGCAGGAACTGGTTCTGCGCAGGTGCCTGGGCCATAATATTGTTGGCATGAGTGCCCATCATGTTCGGAGGCTGAGGCATCCGGGAAGGAGAAATGGCCATCTAAAAGACAAGTATCATCAAGAGATCAGAGGACGAGAGCCAGAGTCTTGAAGATAAACTGGGAGAGACAGAACTCTGAATCCTCCCTTCCCTGTAGAAAGAGAACCATCACTGAGACCTTCTAGCTCTCAGGCACTCCGCATGCTTCCTCATGCAAGGTCTCCAAGGAACCAACTTCAAATTTATCTCTGAATAGAGATCAATAACATGCTATACTTTAAAGGTCAAAATACACCTTTTATGACTTCTCTGAAGCATTAAGAAAGTAGCCCCAGGAGAGGAAGCTCTAGAAGTCAGGAGACACTGTCAAGGACCTCTCAGTGACATATCTGAGATTGCCCACTCCAATCTCAGAACTTGTATCTTCTCATGAAGCCCCAAGTCCCTATGAATTTATTATCCCAATAAAAAACAATGGCCAAATAATTCTCATTTATAGTAATGAAGACCAAAAAGAGAGGGACATATGAAGTAAATAAAGCACAATCAAATCCAGAGGACCAAGCACCATAGGATTCTTGGATCTACAATTTCACTGTGTAGGGAATTTTCCTTATTCAAGCAAGGCCTTCTCAGCACAGCTGAGGCAAAAGGAAGCACTTACCCCTGGAACGGAGCCCATGCTGTTCATCGGGACAGAGTGGTTCATGGGGGATGCTGCACGTGGTCCCATGGGAGCTTGTGGCAACTGTACATTCCCCAAGGACATTGGGGTAAATGAATTCATCCCTGTAAATGCACCCACAATGATTCATTAGAAAAAGCACCCACAGGAAAATAGTTACAACGTGCCAAACTCTAAGCAAAATAAATTAGAATATATATGCAAGATGTACAACAGAAATCACCCAGCAAATCAGAAAAGATGGTGACGTAACACTTATCAAATACAGAAAAATGGCACCAATATGGTGGTGAGAGTGGTTTGGTGGGGTGAGGGCAGGGCAGCACAAGGGGATGAAGGGAGAAAGTCAGGTGAAGCACCAGTGAACAAGGTGGCACCAGGAAGGTGCTCCTACCCTCCAGGGAAGAGGTACTGGCTAAGACCAGGGCACCCATCGGTGCCAATCTCCCTAACACCTGCAAGAGCACATGGCTCCCTTCTCTCCTGTCTGCCTGTCAGCCCAGGCCTCCTGGCTCTTTGGCTGGGTTTACATTTATTGTTAGAATCTGGGATGAGACCTGAAATATGGTTTTAATTTTATAAGCATGTTCAATGTTTAGAAAGTGCCCAAGGGTCAGCGATTCTCAATCCCAGCCTCCTCTCTCCAGAGTAGGAAGCTCTCCCTTTTGTGGCTACCTTCACCTTCCCAGGGGTATCCACAGTCCACAGGAGTGTCACACTATGAAAGTCACCTCACTGGCTGCTAAGTGTCTCCGGACCACAGCGTCTCATTCTTCCTTACTTCCCACAAGCCTGTGAACTCCGCATCTACACGTAAAGCTCTACCTCAATGCTGGTTCAAGCAAGTCTGAGGACTGATACTGGAAATCTAACAGAATCCTTGAGGTGTTGCTTGAACACTGGCATAGATGTGAGCAGGTCTTAGAGAACATGTGCCTCTCTCAGCGTTACCTTCAAGGACACCTAGAAATGTCACCCTAACAAAATGAGTATCTGCACAGGGCCAAGAAGACTTTCTAGGAATCCTCTCCTTGAGAATTTTATGAACAAGCAAGAGAAAAAGGCAGTACTGAGAAACAGTACCACAAAGAGCCCCTCTCCTCACAGGTAAGGGAGGTAGGTGCTTCGCTCTATGACTCCTTCCATATATACTGCTCAACAGCCCTCCTCAGATCCCCAATAAGTACAATCTTTCATGTCATCCCTTATGCAGGATTCAGCTACATTCTGAAGGCTCCATTTCCCTGACTTCTTGGTTTCCTTCATTCTTTCACATCTAGTCCACCGAAACAAGATCCTGGAGTCTCTCCTGAACATCAGTTTACCTATCATGTCTCTTCAGTATGCAATTAAGATTACCACAGCTTTTTATTTTTTATTTATTTATTTATTTATTTTTTTACCACAGCTTTTTAAAAGTTTATTTATTTTTTGAAGTAATCTCTACACTCAATGGGGGGCTCAAACTCACGACCCTGAGATCAAGAGTTGCATGTTCCCCCAACTGAACCAGCCAGGTGCCCCCAAGATTACTACAACTTTTTAAATGATCTCTTCTCCCCTCTCAGGACTACTCTGCATATAGCAAGAGAGCAAGGCCTTGCTTTGGAACCTCCTGGATAACGTCGCCACCTTATTTTACAACCTATAAAAATGTCCTATTGTTCAAGTCTTGATGTAACAAAAGCTGTAAAAGGCTCAAAATGCTCCTTTCTCAAACTCCAATGACCATTTCAACCACAAACACCATAGAATCTCAATTTGAGAAAGAACCTTTAAAAGTGATTCAGGCCAGCTGCCAGCACATCCCTGCCTGAGGAGGAGCACAAACACTCTTTAGCCAACACCCCCCTCACCTCCTGCACCACGCCCTGCCCCAGGCCAGCTCAAGGTTCTCTTTTGCAGCCTTCCAACAGGTTTCCTTCCCCTACAACACAGCTTTTCAAGGAAACTCTTTCTAACAGTAATATCCTCTCCTGTCCATTTAAAAAAAAAAAAATAAAAAAAAAAAGAAAAAGCCAAACCCTACTTCTCATCTCCTGGGAGAGCTTTCCTATGGTGTTCTAACTCCCCAATATCAGAGATACTCCTATTGCCTGTGGAACTGAATTCTGATCATCAGCAAAAGGAATGGAGTGACTAATAATGAGCTGTAAAGAAATGCAGAGGGCAAAGAACAACAAATCAACTTTGGCAGCTACTGAATGTTAAACCAAAACATGATTCACAACAACGGTTCAATACCTTGGGACACCTGCACGCGGTTCACTGGCAGGGGCATGGGTCCGTCTGCAATGGCAGAAAAAACCTGCTTATTTAAAATAATCCTTCATTTGGGAATAAGGAATTTTACCTTGAGAATTCAAACTTAAAGGGAAAACCAGTGAGTAGGTACGAAAGCACTGTGCATTCTGATGCCAGCACACCCTCACAAGGCCTCTCCAAAAATGGGCCAAAGTGGAAGGCCATGGCCACTATCATATAGCTTCCAAAGGGCGAAATCCCCAAGAACATAGTTCTGGAAGCTTAGAAACACACCCCAAACCCAAAAGGGAAAACAAGCCAAGAGACTGAGGGCTGGCAGAAGGAAGTGAAGTCCTTACTTGGAGGCCTCACAGGCTGTGCCTGCGGAATCCCTGGGGGCTGTGCCCCAGGGGCCGGCAGGGCAGGCTGGTTACCCAAGATGCCTTGTTTGTGCAAACGTGACCTCCGTTTCTCTTCTAGTTCTTTTTGTATCTTGTAGATTTTTTCTGCCAGTAAGTGATAGTATTCATCCTAAAAAGCAGTAACATTCAATATTAAACAGTCAAAATTGTAAAAAACAAAACAAAAAAAACCCAAAACCCAAGCCCCAACCTGTTTTATATGTTTTAACAGACTAACGAACTTTTAAGTATGTTCTGTTGTGTTTTGATTTAAGTAAGCTCTAGACCCAACAGAAGGCTTGAACTCATGACCCTGAGATCAAGAGTCGCATGTTCTACTGGCTGAATCAGCCAGGTACCCCATTATCCAGCACTTCTAACCAAGAAAGCTAAGGTCCAACTTATTGTTGAACACCCAGTGACATTACAGGACTTATCAGACAAGAGGCACTAAATGCACACTGCATTTCATTCCACAGGTCAGTCTTGGATATTGGACACTGGCAGTAACCCAGTATAAGCATTGTAAACAGGCCCGCTATAAAGCACATCCGTGGATAAAACACAATTTTACATGCCTTGTTCACCACTGTAGTGGTGACATTTGTAGTCAACCAAGAGCTGTGCAGGGGTCTCTCTAGTCAGTGTCCTTGAGGTGATTAGTCTACGTGACTAACAGATCTCCCCGTTTCCAGACAATAAGCCAGATGGATGCAGTTTTTTCTACGGTACGTGTCATGTGGCTCAAACACGTATGGCAACCTACCCTGCTGTTGGCTGACTCGTACATGTCCCCTTCCACTTTCTTAGCGTAGGCCACCAGGTTCTCCATGCGGCGATCCTTTAGGGCTGCTGGGTCAGGGGTTGGAAAGATGGCTTGGACGCTGCAAGGACAACATGCTGTCAACAGACTTTCGAGACACCATCAGTATCCTGCTATTTTATACACGATGACACACACACAGAGAAACAAGACCATCTACTTAAGGGCAGCAACGTACCGCTGAGAGAAATGCCAAATCTCTCTTGCCCAGTATACGAACACACAAATGAAGTCACTTTCTGGAGACAATACTGACTTGTCAATTTATCTATACATTAAACATTATTTTGCTATTTACAGTAAGTGCTAGATCATTTCAAGAATAATACAATTTTAAACTAATTTTTAAAGATTTGTTTCAGAGAGAGAGAGAGAGAAAGAGAGAAAGAATGTGGGGTGAAGGAGCAGAGGGAGAGAATCTTAACCGGACTCCCTGCTGAGCGTGGAGCCCAACACAGGGTTTGATTCTTTGATCCTGAGTTCATGACCTGAGCCAAAATTAAGAGGTGGATGCTACCCAGGCACCCCTTGAACTCCCTAATTTTTAAACTATTTATTATAAACAACTTTCATTAAGATGGAGGAAAAAAAAACCACTCCAAGGAAATTAAACTGATCATTTTCACCTTCAACTTAACTAGCTCGAGAAAGTTAACTGTTGACTTCCTGTTAACATACTGTATGTGGTGCTATCATGCCCTCTGTATTTACTGGGCCCAAATTCACCCAATTCTCATGGGCCTCCACAATTATAATCCTGAGCTCCAAAACAAGGCAAAGCTTCTGAGCTAATAAGCCCAGTGCCCTGTTGCATGCCAGAGCTCAGAGGATGGAAGGTCTGGCCACACTAGGAGTCTTAACCTTTGTGACAGGGGTCAGAGTTTATGTCCTCCCACAGGGAAGAGCCATGGATGCTCTGACATCTCCTAAATGGGATTCTCTGGACTGCCAGCAGTGGCTGTGGCTCCATGAACGAGTGTATGACCCTCTTCAACTTCTAGGGCACTGTCATCTGGGACTCAGAGGACCATTTAGGAATTAAATCAGACATCAGTTAAACTGCCAAACTGTCCCACTGCTGTCAGCCACAAAGTATCTCCATCATATGTGAGTACAGGAGAGATAGGCACATACAGTTTATGCACTAGATGGCTCCGCAGGTCCTGAGTGACGTGTTCATGCCAGCCTTTCCGAACACCAGTGCCGGAAGGAGGGGCCGCTGTAGGCAGAGTGCTGAGAGTCCCAATGTTTGCAGGGCTTGAGCCATCGCTCATCAGTGGGCTAGGGGAAAGAACAAGAACATACAGTACACCTACTGCAGTGGAGCAAATGTGCTTCATTTACATGAGGTCTTTCGACCACATCTGACTTTTAAAAATCAGACAGCCAAGGTGTGTGTGTGTATATATATATATTTGCAGTTTTGTTATACATGTTATATATATATATATATATATATAAAACAAAAACAAAACCGTGTTTATTATTTGCTCTACATTTATAATAGTAATAATAAAAGGCCCCCCGTCCCCCATTTAAACTATCTTCGCTATCACACATTTAGAAACTATCACAGTTTTGTGATTCCCAACCCACTTTCACATGCTACTGTCACGCAGATAGGAGCGGACTAAAACTTGGGTCTTACTTTGTGGCCCCAAGGGATGTCGGAAGAGCTGATTCTGAAATCAAGTTTGGCGGCTGCTGATCTGTTGTTATTCCTCCTGCTGGAATGTTCATTGGGTTATTTCCTTTAAAGACAGAAAGAAATCAACCAACTCCTAAATTACAATATACACTTCAAAGTTTTGATAATATAAACAAGTCACCACAAAAGTAAGTAATTCTTGAGTTATAACCACAGCCACTATGGCAGGAACTCTACAAACTCTATTTTCAATAATGTAATCAACTTGCACAAACTCAGTTGCAGACTCCTCACTGCATTTTATAACCAAAATCAGGCATTTCTGTGGAGGTTATTTGGTATTATACATGTACTCTGTGGTGGTGCAAAAAATTGTAGCTTCAGACTTATATTCTGGCTTCATTAATATTGTGCTCTCAACAACTACACCGACCTGCCACATATACTTGTGTCAACTTTTCTTTTCCTATCAGAAAATAAAATCATAGAAATTACATGCACGTGAAAAAATTTGTGTATTCATTTTAAAGTAGGAAAAATTTGAGACCAAGAGAGGCTAATAGTTTTGTCCCAAATTATACCCTCAAATAGGAGTAGTCACCTTACGACTCAGGTCTGAGGGCTCTAACCCAGTCTCATGGCCAGCAGAAGTTAGGTATGCATTAGGGCAGTTTTGTCTAAAGAGCAATAAATGAGATGTTTTTAACTGGTCACTCTTAGAAGAGTTATTTTTAAGGTTAAAGTACGTACTCTATTAGGAAAACAACAAAGCTAGTACAACAACCTTGACTTCACTTGACTGATGTAACTGCTTGGCTTAAGCTTAACTTTAAGAGCTCTGTATCAATTTCAAGAAAAATGTTAAAAATAAAACAATATGCAGAGATTGTGGAGATGTGTGAGTGAATGAGCAAACCCTGGCTAATGACGTGCTGAGATGACAGCAGGAAATGCCATGCCAGGGAGAAGGCCAAGGCAGGAGGCATTTCCGGAGACTCCTGCAAGACCACTGCCCCGGCTGGGCTGGTCATCTCCAGCTATGGGTCAGCCCATGACCAAGATGTGCCAGGAAGTGGCAGGCCACCTCCGAGCTCTCCACCAGATCAGTGGTCGACAAGTGGGACAGTCGTAATTCTAACTCATGAGATTCTGCTTTCTGAGCCATGTGAAATGCCTTTATGAAATCTGTCCAGACAGGAGTGGCATAGCAATCCATGTTGGTTTGTTTTGCAAATGCTTCTCTTTTCTCAAGCCTGTAACATCTTCCCTGCATGGACACTGCAGCCTTTCCTGGAAGTTCTTTATTTCAAACATTTAAAAGATATCATCATCATCATCATAACTTATATACATATTACTTTGAATTTAAAGTAAGAACAGTAACAGTAAACAGCTTTGGGTTCCAGAAAGACTTCTCATTCCCACTGCTGCATTGGATAAACAAGTTCTTGAGTGTTCCTTCACCTACCCAGGGGGTTGAGAGTCCTCATCTGCTGGTGAGTTTGAGGCTGTGCTGGTTGCTGGCCGGGAACCTGAGGCTGCAGCTGCGTCTGGGGCTGGTTCAGGTAAGGGAGTCCAAGAGCAGCGTACGCACGCTGCATGGAGCTGGGGTCTATGGGATTTGGATTACTTAAAGAAGCGGCATTCTGCTGGCCTGTGCCAACAGAACCAATTGTGTTCTGAATCCCACTAGCTGGAGACCCCAGGATGGCTACAACAACAAACAGACAGACAAACGAAAAAGGTAAGTAAAAGGGAGAAGTTCACAAATGATTGACAAGCTACTGAGAAGCAAGTACAATTTCATCAACTCTATCTAAGTATGTCACGAGGCAACAGAACAAGGCTACTGAGAATGGAGCTGTGCAGAGAAAGGGATTCTGGCCTGGTCACCTATTCTGCACAGCAGCGCTTGAGAAACAAACACTTGAAAATTCAAGTTTTGATCTTATAAGGCAACAGACCACAAAATCAGAGATCACTTAATGAAAATTATGTATTAAATCTAGAGACTCAGAAGTCCATTTCAGAGAAGTGGCAAACACATAACAAGAGAAAGTGTTCTCATGGGGCAGGAGGTGGTGTGTCATCTGCCATTACTGACATGAAGTCAGGGGGTCCCCTTGGCAGCTATTTTCCCTGGGGTCCTTCCCTGCTCTCCTGCACAGGTAAGAGGATTAAAGAAGAGGCAGAAGTGACACCCAGCTGGTCAATTTTGTTACTTATTATCTTCTTTCCAACTTCCCCAAACTTTAGAGTCATGTTATAAACAGTGGCTTATAATAAAACTGATACTACAACATATGATCCTTGATACATTAAGCATTAATCACAAAGTTTTCCTTTCATATTCAGACAATTATGTGTAAAGATAATATTCTCACATTCACCCATGCAACCAGAACATAAACACTTCACATACTTATCAGAGAATTTTAATTAAAGTTATGTATATTAAAAAAATCTTGGTAATTACACATTCCATACTATTAACTTTTCTAATAAGGATATTCTGATCTCAAACTCATTAACGCTCATTAGACACAATTACACACACCAAGCACCTCATTATTATAAATAAAAACAATTCCCAAGTACACTTTATGACAAGCATGTAACTTAGTCATGTATGATTTCTTTTAAAGTTAATACTCCCCACCACACAGACTTCAACATGTGCCTGCCACATTCCTAAAACTGACAAGGCAAATTTTCTAAAAGAACTCTGATGTTAGGGGCGGCTGAGTGGCTCAGTGGGTTAAGCATCAGAGTCTTGATCTCAGCTCAGGTTTTTCTTTCTTTTTTTTTTTTTTTTAAGATTTTATTTATCTATTCATGAGAGACACACACAGAGAGGCAGAGACACAGGCAGAGGGAGAAGCAGGCTCCATGCAGGGAGCCCGACACGGGACTCAATCCAGGGTCTCCAGGATTACGTCCTGAGCTGAAGGCGGCGCTAAACTGCTGAGCCATCAGGGCTGCCCTCAGCTCAGGTCTTGATTTCAGGGTAGTGAGTTCAAGCCCTGTGTTGGGCTCCACACTGGGCATGGAGCCTGCTTAAAAAAATAAAACAAAACACTGATGTTAAAAAGAAAGTAATAATGGTAGGATGATTTATTTTTCTATCATCTAGTGGTATAAGAAAGAACAGACCTAGACTATATTTGCTATACACAGTGATGAACTGTGGAGAGGAATTTAAAGAAAGAAGGTGTCTATGTGGCCTTCTGTTTCTGGGTAAAAAAATAACAACCTTTCCTACAATATTCCACTTTCATCCACCCAGCCTCAAATGCCATCCTTTCCATCAAAATGCCCCCACCTTAGGGTGAATGCCACTCCCAAGCCAAAGGCCATTTATGGGGAAGCCAGAGCCTCCCATGGAAGCTCTGACACTATCACCGTATTTGTATTTATTAAATGCATGTATTTCTTTCATATAAACATTATGGTGGGTTTTTTTTTTTTTTTATAAAAACAAAATACACTACCCATCAGGAGACAAGTAAGCATTTGGAAGTTGCCAACTCTAACAATTCAGATATACGGAAAATAAAGCACAAAAAGGTAAAATAAGGTCTCTGACATTGGAGCATGGTCCAATTGGAGTCCAAATGCCAAATGCTACTTTTGAGTGACATAAATACCTCAGGGTATGAGAATGCAGATATCTACTATTGGAGTGACCGCTGGCTCCAAGAGGAGTCATCAAGTAAAAGTAAACTCTTGTTTAAATTCTGTTCTGCGAGCTCAAGACATTACCCTCCCTCTTAGAAGTTCTCCTGATCTCTTGAGTGGCAGTGAGGCTTCCTATAATTCCCACAACACCTACTGGGCCTCTCTGCTTCTCTTTGGGCATTTACACTTCATGTCCTCCCCCCATCCCTCCACAGACGGAGCAAGTACAGGGTTGGCTGGGAGAGAGAACACATTAACCTAATAGCCCCCCTACCCTGGAACATACAACGGCAGCTCTGGATCCCAGAAGGAGAAAACCACACTTATCTCATCACTCCTGTACACTCCCCTCGGGGCCAGCACCCAACATGGGGCTCAGCTCCAGGTGCTGCGCATGGTGCTGAGCACACAGCCCCGGAGAGCTCCCTACAGAGCTCAGGGCGCCCGAGTGATTGCCCTCCCTGCACATAGCACCACGGGCCTTGGTGGGAAACAAAATCAAGGGGTGCTAAAAGCAGCAACGCTCATTTATCTGGCATCACTGAGAACGAGACCTTCCACATTAATCACTTTTATACATTGACATTTACCTCTTTAAATGTCAAAACTTCTTGTTCTTTTTCCCATTTTTACATCTTCTTTCCTTTCTCAGAGCCTAATGCTGTCATTTCATACACACTCTGTCACCTCACACAGCGTGGTTCTCCACCCTCTGTGTCAGTGCCATTCCTGCCAGCAGCAAATCTTCAAAATACCCCCAACATTTCCACTGCCTCACCATTCCCCTTCTGATCAATCGGGAGACTGTGACCCTGGAAATAAAGGCCAAGTTTTATAGTGGACTCTCTTCAGGACCCACCTGCCACTTGTCATGTAGGTCAAACGCAGTCCTTCCTCCAAGAACAGAGATGCACCACTAACAGGTCTTGCGCATGGGGCACACTGCGGACATTCAAATCCGCAGTCGTTCTCAGTAAAAGTGGACATGACTTCAAAATCCAATGAAAATTGACACAAACTAAACTTCAAAGCTTTGTCAGCATGGTGGGAGATATACCACAGGGCAGGAAAAGCAGCTACTAACTAGTCACCACTTAGATTTCTACTGGAGAAGTCACGATGGAATGAACTTAGACCTGCAGATGTCTTGGCAAAGTGGCTCCCACGCCCGTGTGCCCCTCCCGGGTGCTGGGTGTACCAGGATGGGCTTCCTTTCCAGCATCATCCTTTTTTTTTTTTTTTTTTAAAAGTAATCTTTACATCCCACGTGGGGCTCAAACTCAACCCTGATTTCAAGAGTCGCATGTTCTACCAACAGAACCAACCAGGCATCCCTCCAGCATCTTCCTAAGCATGGAGCAGGGCAGGAGGAGAAAGAAGAACACTCGAGCCCCAGGGCCAGACCTCCAGCACAGCCACTGCCAAGCAAGCACACACAGGCGTGCAATAACTTCCCCTCAGAAGCCAAACGACCCAAAAGGGGCCACACTGTGGGACCTAGGAGAGCAGACAGAGAGCTACTCTGATGAAATACATCACCACTGACTTCTAGGGACCTAAATCAGGGCCAGACAAGCCTACTGCTCTCTACTCCTACAGCCATTCAAGTTCTAGGGCAATCTGCTCCCCATACCAAGCCCAGGCTGTCAAAAGAGGCACCCGAGAGTCCTGGAAGGGCTCTTCAGGGGGAACAACAAGGGTGTGTTTAACACTTACTGTGCCCCCCGAGTAGGCTGCTCCATGAGCAGAAGCTTTAAGGATGTAGAACTGGACTCACGTCATGAAGGAAGGTGCTGAAAACCAGAGCAGACAGCCAGACCAGGTAGTGAGGGTCCAGCCCCTGGGGGTATTCAAGTGCCAGAGCAGAGGACTGCTGACTTAGATGCACCACCATCGTGCTGCAGCTTAGCCTGCATCTAATGTGGCTGTGGGCAGTGAGCAGGTTTGGTCTGGCTGGGAGACTGGTCCTGCAGTACCGAGTCTGACAGCCCTTATGGGATTCTGAGTTGGGAAACCTACGATTTCCCCAGAGAGCGACTCAAAACTTCTCAAGAGCTCCAAGACAAACAGCCAGCCCTTCAAGGCATCCAGGGCAGTGCATCTCAGCTGCTACTGTGCATACCGATTACCCGAAGTGCAGATTCGAACAGAAGCGGTCTGGGATGGGGCTTGGGTTTCTGCATTTCTGCCTCGCAGCCTAGTCTGGGGACTATACTTTGTGTAGCAAGAACGTCACTGATGAGGCAACAGGAGTTCAAATAGGGAATCTGGTCTTGTGTGCACACAGTCCCAGTCCCCCATGTAACCCTGTGCCTGGAAACTGACGGGAAGTTAGATGCCAGGACTCTCATTAGATGTATACCTTGGAAAATCAGAATTATTCAATAAAATCTGATTATCTGTACACAGGAGGAATAGCTCAAGATCAGTGATAACACAACCTCTTGAAAACAACTCATGGAAACATCAGACAAAATCTCAACACAGGCCGAAAAAGGTAGCCAATGGCGTGGCTTCATTTCACAGATGATGCCGGTAGGTTCCTTCGGCAGAGATGGCCACGGAAGAAGGGAAGCAGTGGTGTGTGAGCATCTGCAGGAAACATGCCCAGAAAGCATAGCACTGGCAGGCATGGCGAGTCTCCTGGCAGCCCTCAGGGGCCCTAACCTCTGGCCACAAACTCTCTCTCCCTGTATCCCCTCGCTTGCACAGGAAGCTGAGTCTATGCCGGTTCTTTGGACTCCTGCGGGGTCGTTCTGTGCCATTTGGAGCATCCTTCCATCATTACTGTACTAGAATTGGGCTCCATCAAGCCCCACCCTCCAGTACACGCCGGCCCTCCCTCTAGGACTCGACTACATCTAGTTGCTGCCCGTGACACGCTTGTCACATTGCTTGATGTATATAGTCTGAGTCGGGCCCCTGACCTGAAGCTGTCAGAGGACTGCACCCGCACGTACTTCCTCCCTACCACCAGCACGTTCTGTTTCGAGAGAGGAATAGCAAACACGTATAGAAAGCACACTGCTGGAACTTTCTCACTCATCAGATCACATCTTCTGCCCTCAGAAAACCACAGTGCTAGAGAGAGCCAGAAGAGTACACTCAGGGCTGAAACATAATTTGAGAAGTATTTACCATTTCTTACATAAGTGCTTTCATTTCTTTTGCAAAAAAATTACCAGAACCTCGTGTAAAGTTAATCTAAATATTCCCAGTGACTTTACGTTATAAAATCACCCTGGTGACACCTTACATTATGACTAGTGGAAACACTGTGGTTTACCACTTCAGAGCATGTACTGGATCAATTGTCTCAACATTCAGGCAGTTATAAGGATGTTGAAAAAAAAAAAAAACACAACAAACCCACATATATTTCTTTTCTTTTTTAAAACAAAAACCACATACGTATTTCTTAAAAAGAGAAATCATAAAAGTTTAACATTGTCATGGGAACACATACTAAAACCAAAAGGTCCCAGAAAAGCCACACCCCCGAATGAGAAGTTCAGAATGAAGTCCCAACTTATTATTCATGGAATGAGTATTTTGGCACTTAAAAAGCCTGTTACTGAAATGTGTCCTAAAACACAAGAAAATGTAACCACCGTAATATACCAGCTAACTAAAATAAAATAAAATAAAATAAAATAAAATAAATAAAATAAATAAAATAAATAAAAATAAAATAAATAAAAATAAAATAAAATAAAATAAAATAAAATAAAATAAAATAAAATAAAATAAAATAAAACAAGTTTTACACTAGCTATGAGGGAAAACAGGCTTATTCCAGTAGAACTACTCTCCCAAGTACATGGTTCTGAAAGACCTAGATTCCTAGAATTTCATTTCATGTAAGAGAGGTCCTGGCAAGCTGTGTATTAATCCCAATTTTGGTCAATCAAAGAAAAATTTAAGTGATTTAGGAAAGTGCCTTAGAAAGGAAACTTAGCGTGAGTCCTTCTGCAGGGAGGGAAGACGGCGGGCCCACTCAGGAGGGATGCCCATGGTGTCACCGGCGCATCCTCCACAGCACTCGTAGGAACAATGGGCTTCCTGCCGTGCCCTGTGCCCCAAGGAAATAACCAGAGACACAGCTGCACGGGCTCTCCAGGCAGCAGTGGGGTCTTGAGGCAGATGATCAAGAAGGATGAGTGATGAACACGCAACCACAAACAAGATGGTACAGATGAGATGGAGGAAGGTGAGCAAGCCTGTATGGTGCTAGAGGTAGCAGGGAGCAGCTCCAGCCAGAGGGGTGATGTGACACGGGAGGGCATGTCCTATCTGTCCACACTGAGGGACACAATTCAAAGACCATAGTTTTACCTCTGGAATGACAGGAAAGGACTTAAAACTGGAAGAGATGCTCATCCTTTCACTGTTCTGATGCCTGCAGAGAGCAGGTGCCCCGGGGAGCCACACTCAGGCCTCCCCTAAACAGGGACCTGGGCTTCGCCGACCAGCTACAGGCTACACAGATGGCTTGAAAGACAATGAAACGATGGGAATGGTCAGGATGTGGCCAGTCCTGGGGCAGAGACTCTCAATCTGTGCTGAATAAATTGTTAATTACACAAACAGGTCTGGGAACTTCCTCTGCTTGGAGGAGGGAAAACCTCCCAGGTGTCTATAGGTGGCATTTTTTGCTGACCCTTCCTACCTGACTCTTCTACCACACAGCCCTCTCCAAACCTCACTTTAGGATAAGGCATTTCAATTTCAAAGTAAGTGTCCCCTCTATTCCCCGCCCCCTTGAAAGTCACTGCCATTAGAGTGATGCGACATTCAAACCCTCAGATACTTAGCATCTGTCAAGACCTAGGAAGCCTCGTCATGTCTGCTCTGTGGTCACAGCGATCCGCTGCTGCTGATTCTACTGTGTGTGTGCAGCGGTGGGGGTGGGGCTAATGGGGGGACAAGATTCCCCAGTGGCCCTGTGCCCTGCGCACGCTGAGAATCCATCTCTCACTAAGCTGGGCTTCCCCCTGGTGGCACTGGGCAGCTCCACTTCCGCAGCTCTGCTCACCACTATGCTTTGTGCTAGGGATTTCTGCCCTGCCTCCTACCTCCTCTCCCGCACTCTCTTTAGAAGTATCTGTTCTCACCTCCGAGCTTCTCTACCCACAATGCTCACTTACTTTGTTGGTTTCGCTTGTCACTGGCATTTTTCAAAGGGAGGCAAACAGGACAGTCATGTCGTGTGCAGTTCTTCCAATGAGAGATGATTTGTCGTGAAGATGCACAATGGGCAACTATGACCAGAAAAACAACGAGATGTTATTTTTCTATCCAGATCGTCACACTTTCAATTACACCTAAATTATAATGCCAGATTCCATAAGAAAATGGTAACACGTGTAACCATAACACAGTACAGGCAGTCCTCAACTTACAAACAGGATGCTTTCCAAAACGTTTGTAAGTAGACTGTTGAGAATTCTAAACACAAATTTCCCATAGAAGCAATGTCATGGATGATGGTGATTAAGGTTCAGCCCACAAAACAAAAACAAAAACTATCTGACTTGAAATACTGAGCAGCTGGAATGAAAGGTAGGACAAATAATAATTATGTCATGTCACACTACTGAAAACAAAAATTCTATATATTATGTTGAAGGATGAAACCATCTCAATACTATTATTCAAGAAATACATACAGAGAAGCAAATGAGAAGTCTGGGGGAGATTCTAAAGGGACGCCAGGCACTTTTCTAAGTATGTGAGAGGGTAATTCTGAGTCTTCATTTTCACTCCACACTGAGGCACTATGATTTCTTTCTAAAGGTCTAGCATGACCCACTTCTGCTTCTCCATCAGGATCAGGGTTATGCTAAGGACTCACAAATGTCACAAAGGGAGAGAGAGGGAGGTTGGGGAGAGACTACCCCCAAGGTTTAGGAGCACAAGTAAGAGGAAAGAGGAGGATAAAGATGAAAGATGGCATAGCTGTTGGTAAGAACCACTTTCTTCTGTAGACTCGAGGTGTCCGCCAGAGAAGAGGGAAAGGGAGCACATGACAGGCGTGATTCATCCCTTCTTAGGGAGAAGGAAGGAGGTGGCAGGGATGATTTGGTGCACACGGTTCCCTGTGTCATGGACTGTCACCTAGGACAACCTCGCTGGTATCCTGATCAGCGTCAAGACGAAAGGGTGGAGGAGCAAGGCAGGGGCCCAGCAGTCGGAACACATGAAACAGTTGCAAGACAGATGCTCTAGATTCAGGGAGGGGTGTGCACACATGGCCTGTGCCATGCCGCCCAAAAGAAACCCGCGCTCTAGACATTTATGATGAAGACAGTGCTCAAGAAGTAACAAATGTCTTCCATGACAGAGAAAGGAAGAAGAGAACAAAGGCAGGGCACAGCCCTGTCCAGCAGAAGTTCCCAACACATCATGACACCGAACAGCCGCTCTCTGAGCAGGTAAGCATGCCAGTGGCCTGTGCCTGGTTGGTGTGTGGAGACGGAGGTCGCAGGAATCTTATCAACAAGAGAGCCACTGAAGAATACCGAAGACACATTTCATCCTGAGCCACACCACCAGGATTTCAGAAAATGGCACTTACCTTGACAGGCTTTCCCAGCCTGACAATGTGTCATGTGATTCAAAACGTTCTTCATGGTTCGACAATGTGGGAGAGAGCAGGCCCGAACCTCTCCGTTCGCTTGTTCTCGTCTCTGACACTTATGAGCGTGAAGCAGTAGAACCAGCTGCTGCTGTATCAGTTTGCGTTTCTCAGGATCTGCAGTGGGGCCTGCTGCAATCGCCTGCGTGGGCACGATTCCCACTGAAGTTTGCATCTGAGACTAAAATAAAACAAATTAATAAAAATATTTTTTTAAGCTTTCTGAGGGCTAATTCATGCTCCTTATGTTTCCAGCCACCATTCAAGCTGATGGGTAATGTTGGCCACGGTGAGAAGGCAGCCAGTGTGGCTCTCTTTAATTCATCAGCAATTTTAAGGAAGATCCAGAAGCACAGAAATAAACCAACTCAGAAGGCTGATTAAAATCACTTGTGTGTAAGGATCTCGGAGCAAGAAAATGACACTTATTCTTTAACTATAGTCTACCGTACACACAAGTGCGGGAGAAGCTGTAGACTGTGTTAGCTCTATCGTACGAAATTTGTTTCTATAGGCCCAAGTGGCTACACACTGGCAATTTCATATGGTTCAACCTAATTAAAAAGACCATTAAGGGGCACCTGGGTGGCTCAGTGGTTGAACGTCTCCCTTTGGCTCAGGTCATGATCCCAGGGTCCTGGGATCGAGTACCATATCCGGCTCCCCGCATCTCCCATATCGGCCTGCTTCTCCCTCTGCCTGTCTCTCTCTTCCTCTCTCTCTCTGTGTCTCTCATGAATAAATAAATAAAATCTTAAAAAACAAACATCAAGGCCTTGACCAATCACAACCCATTGCAAATACCCAACACATCAGAAGAACTGGAACCAGTGCGGAATTCATTATCTTGTGACCAGGACAATGCTTGTTTCACTCACGACTTCTCCTCAAAGAATACTATGATATGCTTCCTTAAAATGATGACCACCCCGCCCGCGCAGCTGTTAATGCTCAGGAACTGCTTTGCCTTCTATCAAAATTTAAACTCTGACATCTGACAATTTTTTCAAAAAGTATTTGATGATCTGCTAAGGTACGGAAATAAGAGTTTAATTGCTTTCATCCTTTCAAGCAAGGCTGACCACACCTCCTGACAGCAAAGAGAATGGGAAAGGTGACCTGTGGAGTTGTTTTCTTTACAGACTGCCAATATCTTCAGATAACTTACCAAAGAAACCTACAAAGTGAGAGGAATGTGACATTCCTAATATGCCACAACACAGTCCACAGTGCAGGGGTATCTCCCTTCTCTCCTGCTCTGACCCCAGAGCTTCTAGCTCCACTTCACAACACTCACTGCCTCTCCCAAAGTACACCACCTCTGTGACTTTTCATATTAACCATCAAAACTATCTGCTTGCAATTTGGAGGCAAAAAAATAAACACTTCTTAATGGATCAAAGCTCATTTTAAAAAAGTTACACACTTTTGTTTGGATCTTAAGAACTCAGAAATTAAGTATATTAGAAAAGCCACAAAGGCTTCCTCAGGAGCACAACTCCCGGAAGCCTAACTGTGGTCCAAAGCAAAAGCAAAGTCCTAGTGGAGAGGCAGAGCATCCTGACTGGAGAAGCACTTAACTCCCAAGAGAAGAGAACCTCTCCTTCCTTATGCTAATTTCTCCCTGGTTATAAATGTACTATATGCATACTGTAGAAAATCTGAAAAGCAACCGAGCTATGAAGGAAATAATTAACACTTGAAATCCCAACATCCAGGAGTCCAATATTAAAGTGTTGATAGGTTTTTCTTCTTGTAGTCTTTTCTTCCATGTACATGCATATGTATGAACCATAATCAATAGTCTACCACTCACTCACTCACTCACTCACGACTTGGTATTTACTGCAGGCTCTGTCCTGTATCATTAAGTTGTTTCATACAATTTGTTTTCATACAATTTGCATGATTTGTAATGAGCATAAGGCTATACGTATATTTTCCAATCTCCCATTGCTGAGCATAAACTACACTCCCTGCCTCCTTTTCTTGCAACTTAAAATAAAGCCTTCACAAGCAGCCTTTGACTGTGCCCCCAGCAGCATTCACTACCGATGTTCAAAGTCTCCTCTAGATCAGGTTATTTCCCCAGATACAAAGTCCAATCACAAAACAATAGGGATACAGAAATGGAAGAGGACCCTTGCTCAGGCTTCTCTCTTCTGCATTTACAAAAATATCAAACATACAGAAAACAGAAAGAATATTGCTATCATACCTAACAAAATGAACAATTCTTCAGTATCAGTTAATATTCAGTCTATATGCAAATTTTCTCTAGGTGTCCAAAAAAAGTCATTTAGAGTTGGTTTGCACAAATCAGGACTCAATTAAGACCCCACATTTGGAGTTGGTTTTTTTTTTTTTTTAAGATTTATTTATTTATTTATTCAGAGAGAGAGAGAGAGAGAGAGAGAGAGAGAAGCAGGCTCCATGCGGGGAGCCCAACGTGGGAGCCAATCCCGGGTCTCCAGGATCACACCCTGGGCTGCAGGCGGCGCTAAACCGCTGTGCCACCGGGGCTGCCCTTGGAGTTCTTTTTTAAGGTTCATTTATTACCTGTCCCCTCTTTATTTTTTCATTATGCTGAATTGTTGAAGAGACCACAGCTGCTGTCCTATTTCTTAAAATACAGAAATGCCATAAACAAAAATGTAAATCATATAAAAGTCGGGTGAAATGCCTAACCTCACAAATTATAAACAAACTGCTTTTAGGTTACTAAAAATTGACACACTGTTTCTCATTTGGGATGTTCTTTTTTTTTTTAAAGATTTTATTTATTCATGAGAGATGCAGGCAGAGGCACAGGCAGGACTTAATCCCAGGACTCTGGGACCATGACCTGAGCCAAAGGCAGATGTTCAACCACTTGAGCCACCCAGGTGCTCTCATTTGGGATGTTCTTAATAGCATCTTTTCAACTATCCTGACCATATTTTGAAAGCTCAACATGTCAAAAGAGCACAGTTGGAAAGTCTAAGGTACACGTTGATCAGTAGATGCTTCATGAGCTCTACACACTGTAGACAAGTGTCTTGGACAAAATGGAACAGAAGACACACCTCATGTGTCTGTGTTTGGCCCTCCCAATGACTCTGCATACCTGTACAGGCCTAATCCACTTAGCAAGGTGCTGACAAATGCAGGGCACAGTTAATTGCCTCCACCATCAAACTGATGTCTAAAGAGATGAAGGAACTGTATGAACTACAAGTGTCCTGAACTCTCACAAAAACTCTTCAGATGCTACCAATTTCCCTGCTCAATGCTTGCTGCCCAGGCAGGCCTGAGAATTGAGGGAAAGTGCTCAGACAAGAACCTCTCTTAAAAAAAACCCCTGCCATGTTGTAACTTTGCTCAAAATAAATGTATACATTTTATGCCATAGCAAAGAAAATTCTGAAAAACATTAAGAATAAAGGGGAACCTATTTTGCCAGATACCAAAACTATGAAGCTATAGATTTCTTTATTTGTAAGTCTGGAAAAAGACCCATGTATATATGAAATTAGAATACCATAAGGTGGTATCTCAAATTGGAGGGTGGTGAGAGCAATCTGTGATCCCTATGTCACCCTAAATATGAAAATAAATTCCAGATGAATTAAAGTGAATCAACATAGATAAAAGATGATTACAGTACTAAAAAAAAAAACTAAGGAAAAATGGCTATTTTTGAGAAGTAGAAATCAAATCAAATGATAGCTCCTAAAATGCTGCCTGTTTTCCAGAAAGGCTGTGGCCATTTGTTATAATATAAAGAGCTCTGAGGAGGAAAAAAAACAAAAAACAAAAAAACAAACCACTCCTCCACTAAACAGTGTGTGTGGGAAATGTACGGACACCTCAGCAGAGGAAATACGAGGCTATGACAAACAGGCCTCAGTGCCTGGACCACTTGATGGAGGCAAGAGTCTCCCCGACCACTGGTAGCAAAGGCAGAAGGACGAAATGCTCACCCACAGTGCACGAAGGTGGCCCCTTGCTCATAGCAGACCCAGACAGTAACTCAGAGCAAACATGGGTCCTAGCAGTGAGCACTGAAACTGTGGAGCTCTCAGAAAAATCACAGGAGTAAATTGTCATGACCTTGGAATAACCATGAGTTCTCTGTCACTAAACAGTCAAAGGGCAGCAGCCACAAAGGTAAGCTGGACTTCATTAAAATTAAAAACTGTTTGCTTCAAAGGACATCACTAAAAAAGTAGTGGGAGAAAGTATCTGCAAACCATAGATGTGACAGGGATCTGCATGTAAAACATACAAAGAATTCTTACACCTCAATGATAAAAAGACAACCTAGTTTAAAAAGGGCAAATTATCTGAGTATTTCCCTAAAGAAGACACACAAATGGTCAATAAACACAAGTAAAGCTGCTCAGGGCAGCCCAGGTGGCTCAGCAGTTGAGCGCTGCCTTCAGCCCAGGGTGTGATCCTGGAGACCAAGGATCGAGTCCCAAGTCAGGCTCCCTGCATGGAGCCTGCTTCTCCCTCTGCCTGTGTCTCTGCCTCTCTCTCTCTCTCTCTCTCTCTCTCTTTCTCTCTCTCTGTGTGTGTGTGTGTGTCTCTCATGAATAAATAAATAAAATATTTTAAAAAAATGAAAAGCTGCTCAACACCATGAGCCCTCAAGGAAACACACATGAGAACCACCATGAGGGCAGCCCGGGTGGCTTAGTGGTTTAGTGCCACCTTCAGCCCAGGGCGTAATCCCCAAGACTGGGGACCAAGTCCCAAGTCAGGGTCCCTGCATGGGGCCTGCTTCTCCCTCTGCCTGAGTCTCTGCTTCTCTCTCTGGGTCTCTCATGAATAAATAAATAAAATCTTAAAAAAAAAAAAAAAAAAGACAACCACCATGAGAAGCTGCCTCACCTGCACCAGCACGGCCACGTGGAAAGCAACCTCACCAGGGACAATGTCAAATGGAGCAGCCACTTTGGAAAGCAGGCTGGCGGCTCCTCAAAAGGTTAAACTAACAGTCACCAGAAGACCCGGCAATTCCCCTCCTAAGTACCTACCCAAGACAAGTGAAAATTATGTTCACACAAATGTCTGTAGCAGCAATGTTCACAACAACAAAAAAGCAGAAACAACTCAGACACCCACTAAAGGATAAATGGAAAAAAGGAATGTGATCCATCCAAAATGGAATATTATTCTACCTTGAAAAGAAAGCACTGACACGCTACACTATGACTCTGCAAGCATCATGCTCAGTTACAACAATTACAAAAGAGCACACGCCATATAATTTCACTTCTTTGAAATGTCCAGAACAGGTAATTTCACAGGGGCAGAAAATACTGGTTGCTTCTGGCTGGGGGTTCACGGAAAAAGGGGATTAACTACAAAGGGTACAGAGTTTCTTTTCAGGGTAAGAGAATTGTTTTAAAATTGACTGCAGTGCAGGGCACCTGGGGGGGGGGGGGGCTTAGTCGGTTAAGAGTCTGATTCTTAATTTCAGCTCAGGTCATGATCTCAGGATCCTGGGATCAAGCCCTGCATCGGGATCCATGCTCAGCGTGAAGTCGGCTTGAGGATTCGCTCTCCTTCTGCCCCTCTCACTCATGCTCTCAAATCAATCACTCACTCAATCAATCTTTAAAACTGATTGTGGTGATGGTTACATAATACAACCGTTATGTACTTTATTTTTTTTTTTATTTTTTTAAATTTTTTTTATTTATTTATGATAGTCACAGAGAGAGAGAGAGGCAGAGACACAGGCGGAGGGAGAAGCAGGCTCCATGCACCGGGAGCCCGATGTGGGATTCGATCCCGGGTCTCCAGGATCGCGCCCTGGGCCAAAGGCAGGCGCCAAACCGCTGCGCCACCCAGGGATCCCCGTTATGTACTTTAAAGGCAAGAACTGTATGATATGAGTTATATCTTCATAGTTTTTTTTAAAAAAAGCTCTATCTCAGTATCAAAAAAAAAAAAAAAGAAATTAAAATAAAAGGCATTTCCCATCTACCCATCTGACCTAAATAAAAATATAATAACTGGTATTGATGAGGGTGTAGAGAAGGCAATTCCCAGATGCTGTGGTGATAATGTAATTTAGTGTGACTTTGGAAAGCATATATCAAAAAGAAAAAAAATGTGCATTTTTTGATCTAGTAGTTCTACTTCTTATAACTTATTATTACAGAGGTAAGAAACTGGGCTAGTGTGCTAAAATGTGCAGACAGGCATCACACCTGGATTAAATTATATCACCAAAAACCAGAATACCCTTAAATCCTACAGAAGGTGCACTAACTATGGCTACAGACCTAGTGAAATAATACACAGCAATGAAGAATAAGGCAGGCCTCAAATGACCCTAGTCAAAAAGCCACAGGGAGAATGGCCCAGCCACACCTGGCCCAAAGCCCTAACTCCCCTCAAAACTGTGAGATGTAATAAAATGAATGTTATACGAGGATGACAATAATATTGTAAACCTTTATGCTTTCATGAAAATCTGTCTATATAACATGTTAAGCTAAAAAAAAGTTATAATACCATGAAATCAGTTTATCCTTATTTACTTTATATATCTATACCTGTTCTTTAAAAAACCTCGTTACAATGATCTGGTGGCTATCCCTGGGCAGGGGTGGGATCCTGCTTATAATCATGTATTGTGTATTTTACAAGTGTCTACTATTTTTAGAACCAGACAACATTCTACTTTGGAGAAAAAAGAAATCAGAGGAATAGAAAACACATAAGAATTAATGCACAAATTAAAACTGTAAAGGATCTAGAAGGTAATTAAGATAAACATTTTATGAGGCGCCTGGGTGGCTCAGTCATTTAAGCGTCTGGCTTCAGCTCAAGTTGTGATCCTGGGGTCCTGGGATGGAGCCCCACATTGGGCTCCCTGCTCAGCGGGGAGTCTGCTTCTCCTGCTCTCTCTGCTGCTGCCCCTGCTCATGCTCGCTCTCTCTCTCAAATAAATAAAATCTTTTTTTTTTTTAAAGATGACTGGGACACTTGGGTGGCTCAGTGGTTGAGCATCTGCCTTCAGTTCAGGTCGTGATCCCAGGGTCCTGGGATTGAGTCCCACATGGGGATCCCTGCGGGGAGCCTGCTTCTCCCTCTGCATATGTCTCTGCCTCTCTCTGTGTCTCCCATGAATAAATAAATAAAATCTTTAAAAAAAAGATTAATATTTTGTAATGCAAAGATGGTAAGGGCCTTTGTCTCTCTCTCTCTCTCTCTCTCTCTCTCTCTCTCACACACACACACACACACACACACACACACACATACACACACACAAAGCAAGGGTTCCTAAACAATCCCCAGGAAAACTCCTTCAAGCAGATTCCCCATTCTTCTCTCCCAAAGACCAGCATTCACAGAGCTGGCATGGAGCCGGAAACATTTCCATTTGTTAACATTCCATGGGGGAGGGGGGGTGCTTTATCGTTTTAAGCATTATACTTTTCCCCAGATTTTTCCAAAATAAACATGTATGTACTTTCACAGTGAGCAGAAAACAAAACGATGAAAAGAAAAAAGGCACACAAGTGAGCTTGGTACAGGGCAGACCGGTTCGTAAAGTTTGGAAAGTGCCAGAGGCCATACTACAGAAGAAGTTACATCCGCTCCATGACCCAAACTGCTGGGACAAATGCAAAAGCAATCAACAAACTAGGAAAAAAATACTTGAAACACACAAGACAAAGCACAGTCAGGCAGGTCTAATTCCTGCTTCTTCTTTTGGCCCGTCAATCCTCAAATTCTTGGTGCCAGGCTGTGTTCAGTGCCCAAAAAGCAGCAGCTCACTTAATACCCAGTCACCAAGGGAAGAACTACCATTCGACCAAGCCCGAAGTATGACTGGGGCTTGGAGAAGTTAGAAATAACTGGGGCCCAGAGAGCATGCTTGCTGGTGCAGTGGGTGACCTAGCCTTTAGCCGCACCCTTAAGCTCTCTGCAGCTACCTTAACAGAGGGCTAACCACTTTGCTTTGTAAAGTGTTCTAAGAAATTCTAACAGAAAACTTGGCAGAAGACAGTAACTAAGCCATTCAAGAAAGAAACGCATGTTTCTAGGGGTGCCTGGGTGGCTCAGTCAGTTAAGCATCAGACTACTGATCATGATTCTCAGGGTTCTGGGATCAAGCCCCCTGTCAGGCTCCATGCAGATTCTGCTTAAGATTCTCTCCTTTTGCCCTTACCCCTATTAGTAGGGGTTTGAGCTCTGTCTCACACTTTCTAAAATAAATAAGATCTTAAAAAAAAAAAAAAGTATGTCTCTAAACTTAAGTACTTTAATTCTCACTAGTAATCAAAGAAATGCAAAAAAACATAATGAAACACCATTTTCTCCTATCAAAGAACAGA
Source organism: Vulpes lagopus (assembly GCF_018345385.1). Lineage (NCBI taxonomy): Eukaryota > Metazoa > Chordata > Mammalia > Carnivora > Canidae > Vulpes > Vulpes lagopus. The sequence continues at coordinate 126,533,563 of NC_054826.1, read as the reverse complement.
GTGATAACCTCAGCCACAGAAGCATTGGTTAATACTGGAGATGTGGTACATAGCTTTTGTCGAAGGCAATATAATAGTATCCATCAAAAGACTTAAAATACAGGTAATATCTATTTCTGGGACTCAAATGAACTCATGTGCAATTCCTTTTTTAAAAAAAAATTTATTTATTCATGTGAGAGAGAGAGAGACAGACAGGCATAGGGAGAAGCAGGCTCCATGCAGGAAGTCCGATGTGGGACTTGATCCCAGGTCTCCAGGATCACACCCTGGGCTGAAAGCGGTGCTAAACCGCTGAGCCAGCCAGGCTGCCCTCACATGCAATTCCTAATCACAGAAGGAGGAGGTTAGCATGGTGCAAGAATCACAATGGCTCAATCATGATTCTACCCTGCATGTGAACATTCAGAGCCGTGAGGAGCAGTAGGTTAACACAGATCATACTGAGCCAGCAGCTGCATGTGGTATATAGCTTGCTTACCCACTCTAGTCTTTGCTAGATTTGGCCACATGCTCTTTGCATGTATCACTTGTCACCATAACTCAATCATCATTCATACCCCTATCCAAACCACCTTGAAAAGCAAACCTTTTATATTCTGGTATTCCTTAATATTTAAAGGAATCTAACATGCACTTTTATTAGGACTGTTATTGTTACACAGGTCTGAAAACACAGCACCAAACCCATTTCTCTATATGCCCTGTATTCTATCCTAAGGATATAATTACAGACGTGCATAAAGAGCACATATAATAAAACTTATCCTGGCATTCTTCCTGGAAAAAAGTTATTTTACACAAAGCATCCAAGAACAGGCTATAACGTCTGCAAAGACTAGGGTAAACAGTATATACAGCAGGAATTGACCAAAGTAGGACTGGAGGTGGAGGTGGGGTGGGGGTGAAAGTGCTTCCTCTTTCTACACAACTACTGCCTCACATCCACATCAGGCTGGGATTTCTGAAGGTGGCCCTTCAGATTAATCTGGCCCAAACCTTCCACATCTCCAATGGGGTCCAGACGTACACTCCTCTAACATCCTTCCCTGGCCCACCTGGAAATTTTACTTCTCCCCAACCTCCACTTAAAGTCAGAAAATGACACCAAAGCAAACACCATGTGGGACACAGAACTGCTCTGCAATATGTGCTTGTTCTGATTCCCCCAGAAGGATCCTAGAACAGCTGGGTACGCAAAGGTTTGGAGTCATAAAATAAAGAAAATGTTCATTAAATGCACACAGCTACCAAACTACGAAGAGGCAATAATCACCTTTGAGATGATAAAGATCAACTGGTAAGAAAAAGAATACAGCTATTTAGATAGACCGAATAACGTTTCTTGTGTTCTCTTCTTTTTGCTTGGTGCCTATTTTAAAAAATAAGATTACATTATAACTTAAGATTTAAATCTTGTAAGACAATAACTTAAAATAAGCAACTGGACAAGAATGATTTTTAAATAATCTTCCATATAAGAAATATGATTAGAACATAAGAAATAATTTTAGAACACAAAACAAATGGTTACATCAAGAAGAAAGCACAGTGGCAGGGGACAGGGTGGCAAAGGTGTGGGTCTGACACCTGGACACACGTCCCCCATTCTCTTCTTGCCCTCAAGGTCACTCCTTGCAAACCGGAGTCCGTCTGCCAAGGAGGAGTGAGTGGTTACCCATTTCCGCACAAACAAACCCTAAAAGGTAGAACTTGCTGGACCTATTCTGATGGCCAAGGTGACAGGCCAACCAGACCAAGGGTTTCAATAGCATCAGGCCCATTCACCAAATTGACCAGATCATGAGAATTATCAATTTACCAAAAAGTTTTAATACATATCCTTCTTGAATATCATCAATACATATGAACACATTCCTCTGGAATACTTATCCCAGTTAAGTTTTGAGAGTTTGGCAAATTCCTCATGTGACAAAGTGGTGTCTGGCAACCCGAGCCTCAGGGCCATTTCGGAGGCCATGGAAAGGGAAGGGAAAGTCGGCTTGTGGCACTTCAGACACGGTGGTGGATGGTGCGGACTCCTGTGCAAGCTACGACTGTCCCCATCCAGACCGAGTGGGCTCTCTATGGAGTTCTTTGAAGGGTCACTTCACATCTCAGAAATGCCTGGTGAAATGCTCCTCGTGCTGCTGACAGGCTCAAGGGGCAACAGCTGGAGACCCCCAGAACCTTCTCGCAGTCTCTCTACCTGACAGGGGGCACAAGAGCCCAGTGCCTTTGGTGATAATATGAGCTGCCACCTGGAGGGGTCGCTAAAGAAAGGGTTGTACTAATCAGACTCTGGAAAGAAAGTCAAGTGACCCTGACCAAGTACTTGCAATCCTGATGTTTATGCCAGGTATTAAGAGACTCTGTTCATTTTTCTCAATTTATAGTTTCCTAATATTTGCAACCTATCCTATTTTGTGCTTAGTCTATTTCCTAGCTGTTACTTATTGCAAAAACAAAAGTTTAAATAGTAGGAATGATTTATACAGAGCTACTGATAAGAATTCTAAACTAAAAGTTATTCTTCAAAGGCCCTGCATCCACGTTCTCTCAGGGATCTTCAAGATGCAGGTGAAGGATTAAGATGAGAGAAGCAGATATAAACTCTTATAAATACACAAACACCAGAGTTACTAATCATGACACATACTTGCTTCCTAGCCTTTGGCCACGCTTCCTGGTTCAAGTACTGAGGCACCACTTCTAACTATGAAGGGATCTGAGCTGGTGTGACCACTCCCTTGATGTTCATTTCCCCAGAAAAACGGGAGGGCTCCCCTGGGTCCTGGGGCTGAGGAGACCTACCATGCAACCAGGGATGGTAAGTTCCTGCTGTGAAGTACAAGGAGCTATGGGAAGGGAGCATCTCTGCACGGAAGCCCTGGGTTCATGAGGCTTTGGTCACCTCAAGTCTGGATCTCTCAGTGACCAGAAATTGGACACAGGAGACAGGAAATGATGAGACTAAGACAAGTGAGGGTCGGTGGAAACCTTCTGATATACTAGAGTGGACAGAAAGACCAACAAATTAAGCCCACTTGACACCAGGACAGCTGGACATCACTTTGCCAACGCTGTAATGGCCAGAGGCTCTTCAAAATATTATTCTATATCTGAGTCACCAGAGCAGCTTGTTTAAAACTGTAGGTTTCAGTGTTAAGAGAAAGAATGACAAACCCAGCTATTGGGTGATTCTCCTGAACTGCCTTAGAAGGAACTGGGTGGTGTATATTGGAAAACTGAGAGAGAAAAAAATGAATAGTGACCATGAGAGCAGATTTCCTGCTCTTCCTCTAAGAGATTCTGACCAGGAAGATTGGATGGGGCCCAGAAGCCAGTCACTATGACGCAGCTGGTCCATGGACACACCTTGAGAAACAGTTGTCACAGACGGCCCCACAAGGGCCATGGCTGATGGCTCGCCATGCATATGCAGCTAACGGCACAGTCCCAGGTAGGTCGTTCTGGCAGGACTACAGTCTACGACCCTTCTCTGTGTGCACAGGCCTCCACCAGCCATGTTTTCCTCCCACGGACAGACCTGGATCAGCAGTGACCTGGGGGGCTCAGCCCAAGCTTCTACTTCAAACTTCTGTGACACAGAGACCAATGTGAATCCTGATTTCCTGTGTTACAACTTTAAGAATGGGGATGTCTTCATAATACAGTTCTTAGTTTTCCTCAAAAAACAAACAAAACCTCCAAACCAAAGAGAAACAATGACAAAACAACCCCCGCCCCCCATACACACACATGAACTTCCCATTACAAAGAACCTTGCAGAAGACTACATCTCCCCACAGGAGATTCCATATGAGAACCTGAGGAGGCCCCTGTAGTCACCTAACTTTCTCAAATTAGATACACCCAAGATGTGTCCCACTTTTAAACAATGCTCCTTTAAAAACAATCCTGAAAAAAAAAAAAAAAAAAAAAAAAAAAACAATCCTGAACCTATTGTGAAGGTCAGCAATGACCTAATTGACAAATCCAGTACAAGATGATGTCTGATGCCCTCCTGCAAACACTCCCCTGCTTCATGTGTTAGAGGACTTTTTCAGATGAAAATGGCAGAAAGGACAGTATCACCAGGAGTGAGGGGGCCTCCTCTTTCAGACACTGCCGTGGTACCACGTACCCCCTCTTCCTCACAGATCCTTGTGTATACCCCCCCTCCAAGATGGCCTATGAGGATCTCAATCCTTGTTCACAGAAAGATGACCTAATCTCTATTCCAACCAAAATCTTCTTTGTTCTTCTGTCAGTAACATTTAAATAATTAAAAAAATCTTTATATCCGTGAAAGTTGTCCTGGAAAACTATACAGTGAATATATATGTTTACCTGTTATGTCACTCCTATTAATTCAAATTATGAACAAGTAAAAGAGCATACCTACTGTGTTTTGTTTCATTTAAATAAATCTTGATTATTTCTAAAATACAACCTGATTTTAGAGATACTACAATCTGAAAAAAAGTGGATCTTAGAACCATGAAATGCAGTAATAATATGGTGAATTTCTTTTTTTTTTTTTTAAGATTTTTAAAATTTATTTATTCATGAGATAGAAAGAGAGAGAGAGAGAGAGGCAGGCAGAGACACAAGCAGAGGGAGAAGCGGGGTCCATGCAGGGAGCCCGATGTGGGACTCGATCCTGGGACTCCAGGATCATGCTGTGGGCTGAAGGTGGTGCTAAATAGCTGAGCCACCCAGGCTGCCCTTGATTTTCTTTTTTAAAAGATTTTATTTGAGGGCAGCCCCGGTGGCTCAGCGGTTTAGCACCACCGTCGGCCCAGGGTGTGACCCTGGAGACTGGGGATTGAGTCCCGCATCGGGCTCCCTGCATGGAGCCTGCGTCTCCCTCTGCCTGTGTCTCTGCCCCTCTCTCTCTCTCTCTCTCTCTCTCTCATCAAGAAATAAAATCTAAATAAATAAATAAATAAAAGATTTTATTTGAGAGAGAGAGAGAGAGAGAGAGAGAGAATGAGCAGACAGGAGGAAGAAACAGACTCTCCACCAATCAGGGAGCCCAATGCAGGACTTGATCCCGGTACCCTGGGATCATGACCTGAACTGAAGGCAGGTGCTTAACTGACTGAGCCACCCAGACACTCCTTACGGTGAAATTTCTAACAAACATAAATCATCTAAAAAGTTAAGAAATTACAAATACTATGGCTAAAGATAGAATTGTGATGAGACACATTTGAAAATTTATGAAAATGTGTCAACCTTAACTGCTGTGTGCTACTCAGACCTGCTGGGCCAGTTTGTATTTTGTGATTACTTGTTTTCCATCACCACCGACCAGGTTTCATGAAAGAGGAAGCGAGCTCTATGTCACTCACACTGGCATCCTGGGAGCAAGTGGGCCAGGAGAAGGTATTCAACAAATGGGGTGAATTAAAGAGACAGCCACATTCTCTTCCTTTCTCAACACTACTGGGGGATGCTGGAATCCTCCAGAAACTAGGAGAGGAGAAAAGCAAGCGCCCTGTGACCAATGACTGAGCAGCTTAAAAATCACTCCACGAAGAGCTTGACCAGGACATCAGGTGATGTGGCACCAGAGCCCTGACCTGAATTGTTTGGTACACCAGATTCAGTTGGGTTTTAAGAGATTATAACCCAAAGGATGACAAAAAACCACAAATATGATCAAGGCCTTATATTATGCGCCCCCCTCCTTTTCCACTGAAGATACCTTTTTCCCTCACTGTGCAAAATAAATAAAAATCCATAAATTCCAAGGGGTCAGACAGAATTTAGAAAATTTAAGGAAGACACAAAATGTGCTCAAGGAAGTGACATAAACACAGGCTAGCATTCCCAGTGGACTCAAGGCTGCTAACACATAATGCCAGGCATTATCAAAAAGAGCTCTGGGCTTTGCAGACAGGAGCTACATAGCCTTGAACAAATGAAAACCTCTCAGACCCTCAACCTCCACATCTGTAAAATGGGACACGTAATAATGTCTTTTAAGAGGCTGTTATAAAAATAAGGTAAACCACAGGGCATGAGAGCATTTAGAAAAATCTCAGGCAAACCACATGCGCTGGCTGTCCCACATCTCTGCCAGTCTCTTCCGATCCCCATCCCAACAGCACCAAGGGTGCAACTGGGCCTCGCTCCCTCACAGGAGCTGGCGAAGTCTGCCCCATGCTCTCCAGCATTCGAAGTCTGTCCTCCAAAGGCACCTGCTGGGGATCTCTGTCAAAGTCCATGCAGACCCTGGTGGGAAAGCAGCGGCTAGGCAAACAGAGCAGCTCTACAGACCCAAACGTTTCTTAGTTTACCCTGATATTCTGATAAGGCTGTGGGGGAAAGAACTGAGTAAGAAAGAGTGGTCAGAGGGGAGAGAGAGAGAAAAGACAGGGATGGAGAGAGCTAGATGTCACAAACACAGATAGAAGGAGAGAATGCTAGCGCTACTGCCTTCCCAGAGCAGGTATTCTTACCTGGGGTAACTGTGGGGAGCGAGGAAGGGCTGTGAGCACCTGCTGGGTGAGAGGTACAACACACAGGATGGCCCTTACAATGGACAGAGATCCAATCCCAAAGGTCAGCAGTACCGAGGGAGAAAGAAGCCCTTCCCCACACCAAAGGGTCATCCCTACCGTCCCCACCAGCCCTGCAAAAGTGAAGGGAAGCAGAAGCTTTTTTACAGTCTAGAATGAACCTGCCCCTGACATGCACACTACTGCCTGGAATTCAGTCCCCAGGAGCAGAGGCAGGCAGGGGAAGTCATGGCAAAGGGACTCTGCCATCAAGCTGTGGGTAAAGGAGAGAGGATGGGGAAATGGGCTGGGGAAGAAGGCAGGAAAATATAAGGTGGGGTTTCCCAGACTACAAAACACAGAATGTCTGCACAGAAGCACAACTCTCACTCTGTGGCGAACCTAAGGCGATGATCACCAGCACTGCAGCCCACATAAGGAGACTGGAAAAGGAAGAGCAGGAAAGCCCAGAAAGAGTGTGGGTCCTGGTCCCAGTCTGCTGCTCAGACTCGGAGGAGCCAACCCAAGGAGCAGCGGCTCTGATTCAGGTTCTGGATCTACACAGCTGAGAACAGGACAATCCCGGCAGCAAATGTCACTACAAGGAGAGCAGCAGTACAGGGAGTTTCCAGGGAGATGATCATAAGAAAGAAAGTAGTAAAATTTTAAATAGTTTGAGAAGGGATCCCTGGGTGGTGCAGCAGTTTAGCGCCTGCCTTTCGCCCAGGGCACGATCCTGGAGACCTGGGATCGAGTCCCGCGTCGGGCTCGCGGTGCATGGAGCCTGCTTCTCCCTCTGCCTGTGTCTCTGCCTCTCTCTCTCTCTCTCTCTCTCTGTGTGTGTGTGTGACTATCATAAATAAATAAAAATTAAAAGGGATCCCTGGGTGGCGGAGCGGTTTGGCGCCTGCCTTTGGCCCAGGGCGCGATCCTGGAGACCCGGGATCGAATCCCACGTCAGGCTCCCGGTGCCTGGAGCCTGCTTCTCCCTCTGCCTATGTCTCTGCCTTGTCTCTGCCACTCTCTCTCTGTATGACTATCATAAATGTATAATAAAAAAAAAAATTAAAAAAAAAAAAAGATGGAATGACTTAAAAAAAATAAATAGTTTGAGAAAACACGTTTTATTACTTGTAAACCACCCCCCCTTTTATTTTAAAGAAGGAAGAATGCAGTGGAGATGACACTTGATCAAGGACACATTGCTCTTACTTCATTTTCTGATTTTATCAACACTACAGTAATCTACCCACCCCCCAATTCCCACAGCCTCAAACCTGTAACTACTACTGTATGCAATGTCAATGTCTTAGTTGTGACAACTGTACCAAAGGTTACATAAAATGCTAATATCAGGTGAAGTCAAGTGACAGATATATAGGAATTCTCCATGGTATCTTTATAGATAAAATAAAGAAAGAAAAGAAGTTTTAAAGGTTTTATTTATTTATTCATGAGAGACATGCAGAGAAAGGCAGAGACACAGGCAGAGGGAGAAGCAGGCTCCTTGCAGGGAGCCTGATGCAGGACTTGATCCCCCAACCCAGGATCACACCCTGAGCCAAAGGCAGACATTCATCCGCTGAGCCACCCTGGCGTCCCTAAGAAAAAGTTTTTTCAAATCAAATGACAAAAGAAAGATGATGCTTTTCTGAAAGTAATCCCTGGTTTTCTACTGAGCCTTTCTAATTTCTTTTAATTTTTTAAAAAAGATTTTATTTATTCATTTAAGAGACAGGATACAAACAGGAAACCCAATGTGGGGCTCGATCCCAGGACCTGGAGATCACGACCTGAGCCCAAGGCAGATGCTTAACCCTCTGAACTACCTAGGCGCCCCCTTCTGGACCTTTCTAAACTGCTACTGTACAACTATGTGGATAGCAAGCTGCAAAGGGCAGTTCCCCAGAAGCAAGCCTAGGGAAGATGACAGGTGGCCTTGACCGACCACCACAGGCACATCATATTTAGTCACTAAGTGTGCACAGAGAAATCTGACAAAAGAACACACCTCCCCCTCCTCAGTGTTTGGAATTTTAAGAGATTCCATTTTGCAGGGCAAAAGGAGCTATTTTCCCATCACTATCTTGGTTAGTTAGGCTAGGAGGTTCCAAGGCTAGTTCCTCTTTTTACAAGTGGGAGATCTCAGGAAGAAGAAACCTCTATCAAGGCAGGTATGACACCCTTGTCTCGCAGATGCACTACAGTCCTCGAAGATGAATGCCCTTCATTTATAACACAAATCGATGGGCTTCTTTGAATAGCCTCAACCACTAATAGGAAGCGTGAGAGAAGTCCAGCTCTCCACTGTTCCACTACTGAATCAAGACAGTGGCTGTAGTTCATGGCTGTGAACCTCCTCCTGCACAAAGGGAGCCAAGGAGGATTGTCTGAACCATCTCTATCTAGCCTCCGACTGCCAGCTCATCAAAGGAAATATAAACTCACCAAGAGTGCTACTCATAAGTATTTCTCTTTTCCTATCACCCACGACACACATCCAGCTGCAGATCTTCACAGGTAGCATGACACTCCACACGCCAAAGCACCCACTGGAGGCTGCAGCCTAAGAGCCAAGGGCAACTTACCATGTTTGGCACGTTGGTGACTGAAGCATTCTTGATGTCTGTAGGGAAGGGAGGCAAACTATTGACCATGCTCTGTTTGCTGGATAACTGGGGGTTCACGCCAGGGGCTCCCATTTGCTGCCCTCCAGTCTGACTAAAGGGTTGTCCAAATGGACTTGTGTTACCAGTCATTCCCATCTGAAACAGAAAGAGGCAACATGAGCTGTCATGACACAATCACATACAAAAGGAAGGGCCTCAGAAATGAGGCCCACTGAAGCAAAAATCGTTACTTCTTGTGAAACCTTTTCAATTATAAATTGAAGGTTCATTCATTTCCAATTTCATTTGGATTATGAACAGAGCCACTTGCTTCCATGGCTGCACATAAAGAAAGGGCAAGGGACAAAACAGCTGCTCCTGACAGCTCCACCCGCCCCTCCTCATAACCATCACCCAAGAACCAGTGCCTTTTCACCCTCACCCCAGCTGTATCCCTCACCCCAACACCCCCACACCTGACAGTGCAGCAATTAGTTAAGAAAATCATCTGGAAAACAAGAGCTTCCAGAATCACTGACAAAGGGGAACTCCTTAAATTTAATCCTGAACTACTCCCTGAGTAGTTTCTTTCAGGTTCCCCATTAGATTTAAACTTTGTTTCCTTTAATTCAAAATACACAGTGGGCATATTGACAAATAAATGATATAACCTCTGGGATTCACTTTAAAGTAGTCCCAGGAGGCAGGGGGTAGTGGCAAGAGAGAGGCCTAGATGAAAAGCAACCGGCCATATGTTGCTAACTCCTGATCAGGTGACAGGTGTGCAGGGGTTGTTATACTACCTTCTCTAATATCACAAGTCTGAGTGTTCCATTAAGTTTTTTGTTTTCGTTTTTAATTAGTGAAATAAAACATACAGTAGCTAAAGGCCAAGAACAGGAAGAAGGAGCTTGGAGCCATGCCCCTCTCCCACTCCGGCCTGTGCAGGAGTGGCCTGTGCAGGAGTAGCTCTAGCTCGGGAGGCCCGTTGCACACCCCACCCAACCTGCCACTCTGAAGGTACAGGAACTGGCTTCTTTCGTTGCCTGCCCCTGCTTTTCCTGAAAGTTCTAATATCCTACCTATTGCCTCAGGCTCACTCTACTTTTCTGGTGTTTTGGTGAGTGTGATGTTTGGAAACTGGGGGGGCGGGGGAGGGCAGGGTCCCCTGAGGGACGGCCCCCTAGGGAAGCACAGTCCCTACAATTGCAATCAAGGACCTGAGGCTCGGCTCTCCCCACTAACCTCACACGGGGACCCTGGCTGCAGCCCGAGGCCGTGGGGCCACCTCCCTTCGTTCCTCCCTCCTATGGACCCCTGACCTCACCTGTCAGAGGAGTGTCTTGAACAAGAAGAATTACATTATTTCTTTCAGCTCCAAGATTTTAGGTGCAAACCAACCAATGCTCACCACAGGCTAACCCTTAACAGCTGAAATGTCCACATAAAAACACAATAAAGACAAACTAGTAGAACCCAGATCTTGCCTCTGTGCAGGTTCATATGCGCAAGTAGCTTCTATGCCTGGCTCTCACATCTGACATTTTCACCTTTTTCAAAGTGAATACATTCGTTGCCACTTTTGCCCTATTTGCTTTCCTTGAGTATATGAAAACAAATTTAAATTCAATTGAACTTCAAATTCAACTCGAGTAACTGAAACAAAAAAAAAATTATTCTCAAAGCCCAATAATTAGGCTCAACTTTAAGTTCAGATGATTTAACCAAAGCGACACGGTAGCTCAGGAAATTTAACATAGTGGGCATTTCTGATTCTTGACTAGTTTCCTTCAGCTGTTATCTGAAACTCTGAAGAACTGAAGCAAGAACTATTTTCGAAAAATATGACCCCAAATTAACTCCATGCAATAATTATTTCTCTCAGAATTTGTTTTATTGTGCAAAATCAAACCCTGTTTTTAGTCGCCCAAAAATTTGCAGAAAAAAATATAGCTAGGATTTCTACTTCCTGGATTTCATCTAAAATTTCTCTACTTAGGGACCACCTGTGTCAGAAGGCCTGTGCACCATTCACGCATCTGTGAACTCATGCTGTCCTTGCAGTCAGCCAGGACTTCCTGACTGCCTGCCATGAGTCCTGCCCGGTTCTGAGCATGCGTAGACACAACTCTTCCACCTGTCACAGTACGCTCCTTTAGAGCCACCATGTTGACAGACAAGAAAATCAATGTTGTGGAAACTTCTAGCATCGACAAACCACAGTGGGAAGCATCTAGAGGGTGGGAAGAAGTAACTGTCCTCCTACTCACACTAACCACCTAAGGTCATCACCCCTTTGGTGCAGAGGGAAGTAAACATCAAGAGGCCACTGAACTCCCAAAGGAGTTCTGTGAGGCTCAAAGTTCACCCCACCTGTTCTATGAAATATGAAGCTATTTCTTCTGCAACTGCCTTGCAGGGTGAAAATGAGTTGGGTAGGTGGTCCAGTTAGTTGGGCACAATTTGTCTGGTGAGCCTCTGGGCAAAGCACTTTTTCTAGCTGGCTGAACCAAGTGTTTCAGAGTGTCTGATGCACTCTGACACATTTCTTGTCACTTTTTCTTTTCTTTTTTCTTTTTTTTAATTTTTATTTATTTATGGTAGTCACAGAGAGAGAGAGAGAGAGAAAGAGAGGCAGAGACATAGGCAGAGGGAGAAGCAGGCTCCATGCACTGGGAGCCCGACGTGGGATTCGATCCAGGGTCTCCAGGATCGCGCCCTGGGCCAAAGGCAGGTGCTAAACCGCTGCGCCACCCAGGGATCCCATCTTGTCACTTTTTCTTCATGACCATCCAATCAATAATGAAGGAAACTGTCTCAATGTGGTTTTGATCCACAAAGGGCAGGACAAGAACCAAGTTAAAGCCAAAGATCGCAGACGGCAGGTAAGCAATGCCCAGCTCCCTGGGGACTATACATTTAATAAGTAGGAGAAAGTGCCATCCTTAGCCTACGACAACACACACAACTCTAGAGATCAAGTGCAATGCGTCCAGGTTACCTGCGGGAGGCCAGGCTCAGCTCCCTTGGTCCAGAACCAGCCCCAGGCTGACCTTAACCAGTCAGAGTGAACAGGGAGACCAATGGCCAGTCCTACAAAGGGCTGCCGCCACCTATCTCCCCTGTCGTTGACTATCTCGACAGAACCTAATAGAACTGAAGGTTACTCTCCAGTCCTAGCCTATAGTTTGGGGTAGAAGCTGTTTGCTTCTAGAGATTTGTAAATTTCTGAATTCCTGTGCTATATTTATTCTCCTTTGATCAGACTGCATACATGTGGTCCCGAGTCTAGTGCTAACACATATTTTTAACACCAAGGCTCATAATGAAGTAGTAAAATCGAAGTGTCTAATTCCGATTAATAAACATCCACATATTTGTTCTAATTTCCCAACAGATACTTGATAACAATTTTGTAAACTTGGCTTTATTTGCAACTGAAGTTTATCAGGATCTGGCTTAAGGCTGTTAGAGAACTATCATGTAATCTTTTCAATAAAATTCAAAAGGCAGAACAGCAGAAATAGGCAACTGTTGAATTGATGATGAAAATCATATAACATGAATAAATTAAAGCCTATGGAATTAATATTTATACTCTGCCTCACTCAGCAACAGCCCACACAGGCTCACCCTGTTTTTCTGGAGCCGCTTTAAGCACTGAATTCAAGTTCAATCTCAACTAGGAAAAGTGGGCAAGTTAAATACCTAGAAAAAAGAGCTACCTCTCCCATAATGAAATCTTTTCTTTTTAAGATTTTATTTATGTATTTATTCATGATAGATACAGAGAGAAGGAGGGGGGGCAGAGACACAGGCAGAGGGAGAAGCAGGCTCCCTGCAGGGAGGTCGACGCAGAACTTGATCCCGGGACCCCAGGATCACGCCCTGGACTGAGGGGGCGCTAAACCGCTGAGCCACCCAGGGATCCCCTCCCATAATGATATCTAAATTAAATAATGCCTTACAGGTCTACCGCATCATTCCATGAGAAAACATTCTTATAACCAGGTGGATCACTCATATGAAACCCTACTCACTCTGTTGTCTGTGGCTCTCACTTCAAGGAGAGACTGAGACATGTAAATGGCAGTTCCTGCACAGGAACGCACAAACTAGGTAAGAAGGAAAGAAAATCCTGGTGTCAGATCCAGAGGCCTACCTGCCTTCAACCGCACAGGGATGCGGATTACTTATTTGCCGAAGCAGGTCTCTAAAGCATGAGATCCAAAGACAAAAATCTCTCTTTAGAGTTTAGTTTAAGAAAGCTGAACAATACCTACACTAGCCTTTATTATTGAAACAGTGTCTGAAGCAAATTGTAGTAACAGTGCCTGGCTCGTCAATCAAAACCTGAAGTCCTGAGCTGTCTGGCAAGCAGATGAGTGACAGCCATCCTCAGAAGAGGTACAGGGTAGATGTTGCTTCTCTTTCTACTGTGACAAACATGTACTACAGATATACTGTGCAAAGTATAGAAAACTACGTAAGTCTATGGCATTATCTGTCATAGTAATATTGATGACAGTCTACCCTCAATCTATCTTTGGCTTAACACTAGGATAAGGCTTGCCTTCCTGGAACATACATCTCTGTGTTCTCAGGCCCTAGCACATAGCGGGTGCTTATTTAGTATTTGGGGAAGGAACCAAATAAATGAATCCTCTAAGAGACTGCTGTATTACACAGCTGCTCAGAACAGAGACCCCAACATCAGCCCCGAAGGCAAGTGCAATCGAACTGGGGGCCAGTCACCACTGGCTAGAGGGGCACTGGGAACGGCAGCAGGAATGGTGTCCCCTTCTGCCCTCTAAATACCCATGAGAACCTCAGCTCCTAGCTGGAACAGACAGGCAGCCTGCTGACCCTGCTGAATTTCAGCACGATGAGACCATTCCCTCGGGAGCTGGTTTCAGAGGAGGATGATAGGAACTTCAGTTGATAGTTGCTCTGGGGAGCATCACAGTATACACAGGAGCCTGGCCTGGCTGTAAAACAGGTCCTCTGCACTACATCCACTGAGCCAGCAAAGCCTTGGCTTTGGTACAAGACTCCAGGCCATTTCCCCTTCCCACTGGTGCAACAAGACACTGATCTATCAGCCTCGGTGGTCACCAGTGGCTGCAAACAGCCTCCTCTGCTGACCACAGCATGTGGGGCAAATATTTACATTTTTTACTTGTGTCATGATATGACAACTATCAACTTATAGTAATAAAAAAAATAAGCTCTGGGCTCCCAAAAAACAGCAAGATTCTCTCCATTATACTAAGCCTAAGAACATCTTTACTACTCACCTAATCAAGTAAGGTAGTAAACAGAAAATCAAAGAACTAGGGGGGCTAAAAGAAAAATAACTCTGACAGAAATTTCCTCCCCAAAATAGGTTTCTACAGTAGGAGCAAGCCAAGTCTCCATGTTCTTGCTCCCTGGTAGCCCCAAAAAGTTAAGAATGCTCGCCCTCAGGGAAGGAAAGTACCCGCTGCCTATCCCTCTCAACTCTCAGGGAAGGGTAAGCTCTCCCCACAACTCACACACCCCTGCCACATTCAGGCATTTTCCAGTGGAAAGTCTCCTGTCTAAAGACATCAACCACTCATGTAATCAACCATCCTCACGAATGAACTCTCCCCAATTTTCATCTCCAAATATCCTCTTTCAACATACACTCTCAGGAAGGATCAGATCATAACCATTTATGAGCTAAAAGCTCAATGGGGACTTTGCTGTGTGACCAGCTAAGAATATCCGGAACAGGACAGAAGTGGAGGATGAACAGGGCTGGAGGAAAGTTGCTTCCACTGCATGATTTTACTCAGACTCAGCCAGGCCTTCAGAAATGCTTCAAGTGGCAACAAATGTGGAGTTTGATGTGGTTTCGATGAGACCACTAAACACGTTCTTTTTTTCAAAAGCTGAATTCTTCAGTAGTTTTCCCTGCACCTTGATACACACTTAAAACCACACTACACAGCACAGCAATCAGGAAGTACTGCTCTGGGGGGTATTAATGATGCTGCTGAGAAAATACACAGAAGGGAAACCCTCTGTGAGTGTGACCTTCATCAGTAAGCTTAGAAGGGACAACAGGACAGGTTAGAATTTTCCAGTGCAAGGGCTTCAAAGACCATTTGGTTAGAACTCACCCCTTTGTGGATGAGGGCGGGGGGGGGGGCGGACACAGAAAGCTGAGGAACATAGCGCATCAGCTAGAGAACTGACTGGCGCTCTCCACCACCTCCATGCTTAAACAGAACTGTGACTCCCCCCAGCTACACCTGCACTGGCATGTGACACTGATGGACAAGAAGGCTCAGTCCACAAAGCCAGCCCCATGCCTGTTTTGTGGCAATAAACATTAGCTACGTTTTATTGGAACATGGGTACCAGTAAGATTTCATTCAGACAGTCGGCAAGCTGTAGTTCAGTGTATGGACACTGGAGATATTTACCTGGTCTGAGGGTAGCTCTTTGATAAGGGTGAGCTGTGTGATCCCAGGTGATTTACTTACACCTCTCTGTGCCTTGGTTGTATTGTCTCTAAAACAGATATAACAGCACCTCCTCTCAGAGTTGAGAAAGGTTAAACAAACTCACAGATGTACAACATCTGAATGATGCAGTACTGCAGGTGCTGGCTAGGAAGGACACTGCTGTCGCTTGGTTTGGGGAGGAATGGTTTCACAATAGATAGGATTTCTTTCAGAAGTATGCTTAGGGTAATAAAGAAAATGAGTATTTTTCAGAGAATGTGTGATGGTGGGGAGTATTCAAACAGGTAGGATCAGAGGGAGAGGCCAGCTGGAGATATTGGCACTGGATTATGAGACATTTTCAGAGAAACATGAAATAAACTTGTGACAAACCCCATCTCATGCATTTGCCAATTGTAGCAATACTCATAATGGGCAACTATTTTCAGGCTGTCCTAGTAAACCACAAATATTTCCAGTTCTCACTTCAGATTGTTTTCTAGTATTAAAAACAATACTCAGAAAGCTCATTTCAAACTTAAGATATATCATGAACAATAACAATTTAACTTCAATGTACCTGAGGCCTAACCTTACTGGGCTGGAATTTAAACCAAAACCTGGAAGAATATGCCCACAAAGGAAAGAAACTGAGGGGCCTCCTGCTTGTAAGCTGGCCGTGACACAGCAACAAGTGTTCCATCCTGATGCAGCTTTGACCCAGCCCAACACGTTCACCAGCTTCAAGTGTCTAGCCTGTTCTGCACACGCTGGCAAACGCGTGAAGCCACAGATTCAGATAGGGTGTGTAAGACAATGCAATTTCATACACCATGAGCAAAAATTCACCAAATAATTTAAGAGCCAGAAGTATTCATTCTTTTCAATGACATAAAGAACCAGAACTAACCCAGAGTATGGCCATATCATCTGCAAAGCCAAAAGCATTTTCTCTTGGCAACCTACCATTGTTGGGAGAAAGCCAAGAAAAGCAGTTTTCATGGAAAGACATGGCTGCATTGCATTCAGTTGTCTTGCTATCACCCGCTTGCTCTTGGAATCCTTCCAGTACCTCAACTTGGCAAATAATGAGTAAGTAGAAATATGCAACAGATCGCAACACCAAAGACACCACCTGGCTTGTGCAGTCACCTGGAGCAAGAGAACTGGGCTGGAGACCCTGGACACACAAGCAGCCTGGCCCACCTCACTGGACTCGACTCTTACAATGCCGCCACCCCGGAAATTATTCAGGGCAATCCACAGCTCCTGAGACTGGACACTTCCCTTAGACCAATAAATCACAACTGGAAGACCGATAAGAGTATTTAGCGACTCTCATGGTGTCTCACTTAGATGATGTATGACCAGAATGTCACTTAGAAACAATAATGGAAACTGCTAAAAAGAAGGTGATGGGACACCAAATCACTGCCAAGGCTTCAGGCCTGGGGCCTCATCTGTATTCACCCAGATTTCACTCTAGAAGCTTCTAGCAACAAAACCAGTACCTTGACGCAGTTGGGTCTACTTTGGCATGTCACAGCAGTTAAGACACACCAGTTCTCCAGGGTGTAGTCCCTGGCAAAAGCACCAGGCCAAGGTCAGTGGGAGATTGTCTGCAATCCTGGTTCTGTACTAATTAGCTGTGTGACTAGGACAAACCTCTTGTCCCTCTAAGTCTTAATTCTCCTCGGCAGTAAAACATGAAGCATTCATATGACCACTAGGTGATCTTTTTTTTTTTTTTTTTTTTTTTTATTTATTTATGATAGTCACAGAGAGAGAGAGAGAGAGAGAGAGAGAGGCAGAGACACAGGCAGAGGGAGAAGCAGGCTCCATGCACCGGGAGCTCGATGTGGGATTCGATCCTGGGTCTCCAGGATCGTGCCCTGGGCCAAAGGCAGGCGCCAAACTGCTGCGCCACCCAGGGATCCCATCCACTAGGTGATCTTTAAAGTTCCTTCTGAGCCTAAATCCAGTGACTTTTTTGATTTAAAAAAAATCAGCACTTGAATCTCATGAGGTCCACACTCCTAGAAGGCCCAGCTATTTACAGTGAGTGACTGACAATCAGGAGACTCAGACTAACAGAGCCAAACGCCAGGCCCTGGGGCAGGAGGACCTCCCAAGGTAATGTTCCTGTCTTCCAATCCTGTGGAGTGGCCAGTGGCCTGTCCAGAATATTGGGGGTCTCCCATCTACACTGCACAGGGCCCAGGTTTTCCACAGCTCTGTGCCCTTCTCACTATCCCAGAGTATGTCACAGGCTCAACAATCCCAGGTGAGGGCAATGAAACTGCAATCAATTCCTTCCCCTAACCATCTTCTTAGGTAGAAAAGCAGCCTCTTTAGGATTGAGTACTCTTTGCAAGCAAAATAAAGCCCAGGGTAGCCCACAGCAACCATGGAGATAGAAGAGAAAGGAGGATAAGATGATAAAATAAGAAAAGAGGGGGAAAAAAAGCATTTTGTTTTACAAAGAGCAAACCTTGATGAATTTTATTTATTTATTTATTTTTTATTTTTTTATTTTTTAGAATTTTATTTTATTTTATTTTATTTATGATAGTCACAGAGAGAGAGAGGCAGAGACACAGGCAGAGGGAGGAGAAGCAGGCTCCATGCACCGGGAGCCCGACGGGATCGAATCCCACGTCGCGCCCTGGGCCAACGGAAGGTGCCAAACCGCTGCGCCACCCAGGGATCCCCTTGATGAATTTTAATTCACATTGCGGCTCAGCTGCAGCACAATGGAATAGCGATGCAGGCTTTCAGTAACCTACTAGGTGACCCCAGCCTTTACCCCAAGCCCTCTGCAGGGAGCACTCTTCTGCAGGTATTTACTGTCCCCTCAAAAAGTGAGGAAACAGAACACACAGAGAGAACAACAGAGGAACAAGGCAATGTCCACACAGGGAAGGACAGGTAAAGATGGGACTGAACACACAAAGGTGGCTTTGGGGAAGGAAGTCCATGATTATTATATTAAAGAAGAAAGAAAGCTGACATTTCAGAAAATTATGTTCCTCTTCTACCTTGGGGCAGGAAAACAACATATTCTTCAAACAGCCAGGGTGGAGGCTAGCTCTCAGAGGCAGACAGAGGACAAAGACCTGGAGCTTCCTGTGGCCTCCTCCTGCTCATCCTATGAAATGCCACAAATCTCAAATCATGAAACACACTCAGAGACATAGTACTGTTTCACACACACACACACACACACACACACACACACACACACACACACGTGCCTCTACTTCTAACCAAACACTGGGTTGTGAAAATGCTAACAAAATATGCTCAGTATAGTAAAGTGTTTCCAGTCATCCTCACTAGTGATCCTGCTGAGGAGGTGGAGCAGGGCCTTTAAGGACGCCCAGAGTCATCTCTGTGCTCCACAGACTCTGCATCGTGGTCACAAATGAAGTACGTGAAAGCACTTGGAAAAGTATGAAGTAGGTGTAAGGCAGTGGTGCCACTATACATAAAACTCTTCTTTCACTATTAAAAACTCACTCATTTCTGAGGAGAGATAAATGTTCCTTGCATAATACTTCTTAACAAAAGGATACAAAACACATAAACTCTAACAGGTGTGTGTCTGTGTGCTGTGCACAAATACACAGCAAGGAGAACACATTTTTCTCTTCTCTTCTCTCTTCCTTTCTCTTCTTTTCTGTGACTCTAGGCCCAGCATGGGCTTAAATTCATGACCCAGAGGATCAAGAGTCACTGGCTCTACCAACTGAGTCAGCCAGGCATCCTGAACACCAACATATTTAATAGTGGTAACTCTAGAGCGTTTACAGGTGGTTATTTATTTATTTAGACAGAGAGAGCGTGCACGCGTGCAAAAGTATGAGGAGGGGCAGAGGGATAAGCTCACGTCGTGCTGAGCAGGGAGCCCAATGTGGGGCTCAATTCCAGGGCCCTGTGATCATGACCTGAGCTGAAGGCAGACGCAGACGGTTAACCGACTTGAGCCACCCGGATGCCCCAGGTTTACAGGCGACTTTTATAAGTTTCTTTTAAATGTTTTCTATATTATTCAAATTCTCTATACAAGGCATTATTTTATAAGGAGAAAACTTTTTTACTTTTGTATTTTTTAAGATTTAGTTATTTATTGATGAGAGACACAGAGAGGCAGAACACAAGCAGGCTCCCTCCAGGGAGCCTGAAGTGGGACTTGATCCTAGGACCCCTGGATCATGACCCGAGCCAAAGGAAGACGTTCAACCACTGAGCCACTCAGGTACCCTGAAAAGTTTTTTTTTAAAGATTTTATTTATTTAAATAAATAAATAAATAAATCAAATCATGAAATACAGATACAGAGAGAGTATCAGACAGAGATACAGAGAGAGGCAGAGACACAGGCAGAGGGAGAAGCAGGCTCCATGCAGGAGCCTGATGTGGGACTCGATCCCGGGTCTCCAGGATCCCACCCTGGACTGAAGGCAGCGCACTAAACCGCTGAGCCACCGGGGCTGCCCTGAAAAGTTGTTTTTTAAAGCTATCCTCTACTCAAACATTCTGACTACCCATAATGATAAGATGGCCCATTGTGTGGCTGCACATCTATATTTAAAATATTAATTTAAGCTGTCATCAGACACTGAATAAAACTAGGTAGATCAAACTGATTATGACTGCCAGAGATTACTCTTGGGTGGTAATTTAATCAAATTCATCCTGGTTATAACATGGCTATAAGTTGTCACACTCTGCTCTAATGGATTATGGATGTGGCCAGAAAAAGCCTGAACAAGGTGCTTAGCCACTCAGCCATGTCCAACACTCTCTGCAAAGAAGGCTGGAAGAAGGGAAATGAGAAATACAGTCATCATCCAATCAGGATATAAAAAGCTGCAAACAGCTCCAGTGGCTTACATTTATCAACTTGGAAACTGAAGAGTTGGCTCTTGGTACAACAAAGGCACAATTATCCTGTTATCTGTACTCTGGTTTTTAATTCAGGCAGTCAGGGATACCGTTCCATTCAAATTTATGTGGTACCTGAGCTTTGGAGAGAAACAGGCAGTATCTACCAGAATGTGTTTGGTTTCCAGGTTTAGATAGCAAGGTGCATTTATAAACGGAAGGTACCTACTTAAGGAGGAGACAATCCAGCAGCTATCCTGTCTGCCCGCTCCCACTAAAGCCCATCCGCATCCTTACCTCTGAGCAGTGATGCTCTGATCTTTGTGACAGTGGTATCTGAAAAGGCTGTAGCAATATGCATGCTTACTGACCATGAGGGTGATGTTTCTTAAGCATCTTCCAGGAGGAAGACACTATGGGGGCAGTGGAAGTGCACAGCATGCAAGGCCATTTCCTTCCAAGCCCAAGGAGAGACACAAGCTACAAGGAAACCAGATGAGCAGGTAAGCGGCTGGCATTGACATGGAATGCTAGGTGCAGTGTGAAGAGGGAAAAGAGGTCCTGACCCAGGAGACAGACAAATGGCTCAAGAGGTCACACCTGAGCTGGGCCGTAAGGGGGGACTAAACAGTAACACTGATATCCAAATGTGGGAGCTACTGTTCTGTATTATTGTCAACGAGAAAACCTGTCAGCAAGGGGTCTGAGTATCCACAAGGCCTAGAAAAGCTTTCATTCTTGCAGTTTCAAAGTCTACCTCTACTCACACATCCACAACAATAGGACTAGATGACCAGCCATCTGGCTGGGAGTGAACTGACAGATCTAAGGTATTAATTAAAATGAGCATGGGAGACTGGCAAAAGCCAGGGTAAGGTGGTTATTAATGCTGATGATCACTCATCAAAGCTAAGCACTGTCTCAGAAGAGCATCATTCGCAACACCCACAATGGGGGAAGAAAGCTGCGGTGAGCCCTCCAATCAGATCCCTACAGACTCCATCCCAGAGTCACAGCCGGGCATCCTCAGGACACTCCCATCTCCACACACCTGTCCTTCGAGGAGCCCACAGGAAGCAGAAGCACACCTAGGCACAGCCACACCCTGACAACTTTCAGTACAAAGGCCAAGTGGGCTTGCGCCTCCTATTCCACAGTAAATCTCTAAACAAAATGTGCCAGGTTTTCAGGGGAGAAAGGGTGCCCTGGACCCTCCCTCCCCTTGGTCTGTTCCTTAGCTCCCTGCCCCGAGTCTGGCTGCTCCCTGCTGAGATCACACACCCTTGCAAGTCAAGCACCCAGGGCTGCTCAGACTTCCTGACTTCCTGTTACTGACTTACGTGGGCAAGCACCTAGGAAGAGGATCTGGAAACCACAAAGCAGTGTGCAACCTGGAGGTGGCTTTAAGATTTCTTCCCAAAACCAGAGCACAGAAAATCTTTGGCATCAGAAGGGATTCTCCACAGTGAACATATTTCCTACAATATTGAAGAATAGATAGGCATGTACGCTAACCGTAACAATTTACCAAGTCAGTAATTTCAAGACTATGTTTGAAATTGGCATTTCCTAGTATTGTCTATCTATTGTCTTGTTCCAGGATTTAACATGGCTTGTTTTCCAGTTCATTCTGCATATACTTGGCAGAAAAACATTGAATGTATTGAATAACACAGCTCACTACTGGGGGCACAAAGTTCCCACTCAGTGATAACACGGCAACCACTGCAATAAGGTCACTTCAGATTACGGGCTGTTTTGAAAAGCCACAAACCAAAGTGCCACATTCTCATCCTAAAATATACAATAATATGCACGACGTATATATACAGAACTATGGCCTTGGAATTACAATCCACTGCTAATTATTTACATCTTCTGAATAGACAATGTCAACATTCAATTCAAAGCCCTGATGAGGTGCTGTTTAAAGCACTCTGGACACTTGCCTCGTTAGAACATTCAGGAAAGGTGTGCACTCTTCAGCAGACACCTGCCCCTGTGAAAGAGAACTTCTTCCCACACAGAATATATTATATCAAGCAAATCAAAGATGATCAAAGATGCTTGGGGAAGAACTCCATTTATAACAGAGTACATACTTCCCCTCCCCCACCTGCCAATTATGTCATCTGGCTTTAATTATTTATTAGAAGTACAATTAACATACAATGTTACATTAGTTTCAGGGGTACAACATATTAATTCAATTCCATCCATTTTCCTACTCATTCTCTTACGCTCACCTACCATGGTAAGTGCAGTCACCAGCTGGGACTATACAACATTCTCAAGATGTTGCTGACAATATTCCCTATTTATTTTGATTTATTTATTTTATAACTGTATGTTTGTATCTCTTAATCCTCTTTACCTACTTCACCTACCCCCCTACTAACCTCCCCTCTGGCAATCAGCAGTTCATTATATTTAAGGGTCTGCTTTTGTAGTTTTTTTATATTCCACATATAAGTGACATCACATGGTATTTGCCTTACTCTGATTTGTTTTACTTAGCATAATACCGTCCAGGTCCATCCATGTTGTTGTAAATGGCAAGACTGCATTCTTTTTTTATGGTCAAATAATATTCCACTGACCACGTACACATATACATACGCACTCACATTTTTTCTTAACCCATTCATCTATTGATGGGCACCTGGACTGCTTATGATTGAGTACATCTTTATTTAAAAATTACTAAGACAGGGCAGCCTGGATGGCTCAGCGGTTTAGCGCCGCCTTCAGCCCAGGGCCTGATCCTGGAGACCCGGGATCGAGTCCCATGCTGGGCTCCCTGCATGGAGCCTGCTCCTCCCTCTGCCTGTGTCTCTGCCTCTCTCTGTGTCTCTCATGAATAAATGAAACCTTAAAAAAAAATTACTAAGACAAAACCTCTGGTTTCTATGGTCTAGTCATGCTCACTAGTTGACTCTCTCATAGGAGGAAGTTTTCTGGTTGCATGGACCTTCAGAAGTTTGCATCAACAATACAGAAAAATTGTAGTAGAAAAAAATACAAGGCAGAATTTAAAATCATATGAACAGAAGTTAATAAAATCAATCAGGGCAGCCTGGGTGGCTCAGTGGTTTAGCGCCACCTTCAGCCCAGGGCCTGATCCGGGAGACCCTGGATTGAGTCCCACATCAGGCTCCCTGCATGGAGCCTGCTTCTCCCTCTGCCTCTCTCTTTCTCTGTGTCTCTCATGAATAAATAAATATTTTTTAAAAAATGAATCAAATCTATATGTATTCATTTTTAATAATACCAAATATTTTTTTAAGTAATGTCTACAACCAACGTGGGACTTGAACTCACAAGCCCAAAATCAAGAGTCACACGCTCTACTGACTGAACCAGTCAGGCAGAGGGGCCTAGGGGCCTAGACAATTAGATTTTTAATGTTAAATTTGATTTTAAAAAACAATGATAGGGATCCCTGGGTGGCGCAGCGGTTTGGCGCCTGCCTTTGGCCCGGGGCGCGATCCTGGAGACCCGGGATCGAATCCCACGTCGGGCTCCCGGTGCATGGAGCCCGCTTCTCCCTCTGCCTATGTCTCTGCTTCTCTCTCTCTCACTGTGTGCCTATCATAAATAAATAAAATTTAAAAAAAAAAAAAAAAAAAACAATGATAAAGAGACAAATCTCCCATGCAGATGTATTTCAAATACATTATGTAGACACTCCAGCAGAAGGAAGGTAGGCACAATCCCTTCCCCTTAAGTGTGGGCTATGTCCAGTGACTTCCTTCAAAAGAGGGCAGGAAAGAAGGGGGAAGATGGGAGAACACTACGGAGAGACACCTGGTACACATGATCTCAGCCAGGTGATCCAGGGCAACACTGGCCATAATGATAATGATAAGCCATGCTGACAGTTCAGTACGCACCCCTGATAGGATAAAAATAGCACTTTGTCTCTACAGTTTTCCTTCAGTTGCCCCAAAGCCCATAACCTAGTCTTATGGGAAAACATCAGAAAAACCCCAGTAAAGGAACACCCTAATTGTCAAGGTCATTAAAAACAAGTAAAGTCTGAGAAAATGTCACAGCCAAGAGGAGAGAGCCTAAGAAGACATGACATATGTAATGTGGTGTCCTGGATGGGATCCTAACTAAAATAAAAAGAGGACATTAGGGGAAAATTAAGGAAATCTGTATAGATTTTGGTTAGTAATAGTGATATATCAATACTGGTTCACAAACTGTGACAAATACATCATATTCATAGATTTTAATAATGGGGAAACAGTATAATTGGTGGGCAGGAGAAGGAAGATATGGGGATCTTCTGTACTCCTCTAATTTTTCTGTAAATCTAAAACTGTTCTAAAAAAATAAGTGTACTTTAAAAATGAAGATAGTCTGATAAATACCAACATGTATTAATTCTAATGGAAGCATACAGCATTGATTTCATTATTCTGTGTTCTTTTGTGTTTTGAAAATTTTAAAAAACCTGAAAGTCACAATTCAAACTTTTCTTTGCTACAGTACTATTGTAAAAAAAAAAAAAAAAAAAATTAAGAGGCAAGATCACTGTTAAAAATCATGTTTGAAGGAATTAGGGATCCCTGGGTGGCGCAGCGCTTTGGCGCCTGCCTTTGGCCCAGGGCGCGATCCTGGAGACCCGGGATCGAATCCCACGTCGGGCTCCCGGTGCATGGAGCCTGCTTCTCCCTCTGCCTATGTCTCTGCCTCTCTCTCTCTCTCTCTCTCTCTGTATGACTCTCATAAATAAATAATAAAAAAATTAAAAAAAAAATCATGTTTGAAGGAATTAAATTTGTGCTGGCCTCCTGCACGTAAGGTAAACACCACACATTTTCACCAGCCAGAAAAGTTGACTTCTTCCTGGGTCTTGCTTACAAAACTTGCTTGGCTGAGTTATATTTCAAACTGAGAGCCACAGCCCCATCAAAACACAGGCAAGGCTCACAACATACATGGGTGTGTTTCTATAAAGTATAAGCAGAAAATCCTTTCAGGACAAAAAAATGCTCCTGGGAAACTAAGACTTTCTCTCCAAGTTCTTTGTTCTACACATTTTATAGACGGGGGAAACCTGATACATATACAGAAAATTAGGTACTACGCACTTCCCCACCAATCTTGAATCTTGCTGTCTTATAGACAAAATGGTACAGTAAACTACAGACTGAAGTCAGACACGAACAAGCTGTACGTCAAAGTCGGCTACTTTCTAGCACATGTCATCTTGAATAATTTCCTGGGAGGCAAGAAAGTGGCTCAGAGTATTTTGTTCCATGTGTCAAACAGGTAAGGCACCCAGCTCACACGGCTATCAAGTGCAAGATGAAGTGAGATCATGCCGTCAACTCCCAGCACAGTGGCCACCCAAGAATTGTCACTCTTTACCTGTTCTCTTACCATAACTTACCAAGAGTAAATACAGTAATTGTTATCCTTGTTCATAATAGGATCATACTGAAATGTTATGTTATAGTCATTTTATAATTCTAAAAAATGCCAGAAGTATTACATAGTAATCAACATAAAAACCCTAAATGTTTTAACTTGGTGACAGATGGACAGCAAATTACTGTCTACAGTAAATGTGATTCTTTCCAAAATATTGCAGAAACATTTTGAAGAAGTGAATCCTTGAAGTCATGCTTTAGACCCATTTACATAAGGAATGGTAGGTTTAGCACATCCCGACTTTCTACACTGAGCAAAGAAGGATATGATAGATACCTTTTGAAGTGTGATATGTCTAAGCACCAATTTCTTTTGTGTGTGTGTGTGTGTGTGTGTGTGTGTTTTAAGTAGGCTCTGTGCCCAGTGTGGAGTCCAAAACGGGGCTTGAACTCTCATGACCCAAAATCAAGACCTGAGCTGAGATTAAGAGTCAGACGCTTAACCCACTGAGTCACCCAGGCACCCCCATTCCAAAATTCTAATGTATGCTCACATCATTGAGGTGGAGAGGTCTCCTAGGGCCACAGTACTAGCCCCTTATAGAGCTGATGACAGAAGCAGACTCACAGAGGATCCCTGGGTGGCTCAGCGGTTTAGCGACTGCCTTCGGCCCAGGGCGTGATTCTGGAGTCCCGGGATCGAGTCCCACACGTCGGGCTCCTTGCATGGAGCCTGCTTCTCCCTCTGCCTGTGTCTCTGCCTCTGTGTGTGTCTCTCACGAATAAATAAAATCTTAAAAAAAAAAAAAGCAGACTCACAGTGCCCTATACCAGACCTCCAAATTAGAATTTGCATCTTAACAAGATCCCCAGGTGATCCCTAAGTCCTTAACGTTTAGGAAGCACTGCTCAAATCTATGCTGAAGTCTGACGGGTGGGTGCATGTCCAGGCTTGAGAACAGTTCCTAAAATGTCTATACTGGTGGAAATGCACTTGAGAGGAATAAAAGGAACAGAGGCTTCACACAGACCCCCGGTTTGAATACTATGCCACCTCTCCTAACTGGGACCCTAAGTAAAATGTTTGATTTTGAATTCTAAATTTTTCAGTTACAGGGTAACATTAAAGCTTAGGTACAATCATGTTTCAAACTTCCTGGTAATCTGCTGCTTTCTCCTGCCACAAAGAGGAAGCCTGTCACTCCAGGCCATCTTAGGCTGCATGTCTGCCTGAGGAGAGGCAGGCCTGAGGGTCAGCCTCACAGCGTCAGAGACCCCAGCCCCCGAAATTCCATTTGTTCCCAACTTGCCCTTGTCAGGCAAGTTCCCAATCAAGAAACCACAGGCAACAGAGAGCAGGTCCAGGGAAGAGCCTAAGAGAACCTGCAGTCTGCACAGGAGCTGGGCAGGGCTGAAGCTGAAGGCAGTGCAAGAGCCCTGAACACCTCAGTGAATAATGTGGGTTGTGAATGTGAATGCTCAGGTGTGCATGACTACCAAGGAATTATGCACGGAACAGATAGCGGAGGCAACATAGTGCTGGAGACACAGAAATTATGACCAGCCAGAACTTTAAGACTTTGCTCGAAATCCCAGATATGAAGCTGAGACCACCACCCACCCCCATGCTGACCTGCCACTAAAGACCATGCCTAAGGAGCAGGGCTCCTTAAGACCTGCCTTAAGAAAGTTTAAAAACAAATCTTGAAAGGTTCAAACTGGTCTGTGAGTACAACATCTTCTAGAACAAACTCAAAACTCTCTAAAGGGAGACAACAAAACTCATCAACAACATATTCACAATGTCCACTACATAGTCAAAAATTACTGAATATACAAAGAGGTAGGAAAATGTGACCCACAATCAGAAATTATACATATAAACAAACAAAAGACCACAAATGAAAAATCAGCCTTCAAAAGGAGGACAGGAAAGAAAGAAAGAAAGAAAGAAAGAAAGAAAGAAAGAAAGAAAGAAAGAGAAAAAAGGAACAAAACACAGAAGGGACAAATAGTAAACAAATAGCAAGATGGGGACCTAAATCCAACTATATCAACATTTGCTGTAAATAAACCAAACATTGAGACACCTGGGTGGCTCGGTGGTTAAACATCTGCTTTTGGCTCAGGTTGTGATCTCAGGGTCCTGAGACCGAGTCCCGCAAGGGACTCCCTGCAGAGAGCTTAATTCTCTCTCTGCCTATATGTCTCTGCCTCGCTCTGTGTCTCTCATGAATAAATAAGTAAAATCTTTAAAAAATAAGATTAAATAATTTAAAAAATAAACACTCCAAGATTAAGACTGTCAGAATTAAAAAGAGGTTCCAACCATATGCTCTTTACAAGAGATGGACTTTACTATTATTTTATTTATTTTTTAGAAAGAATCTCAAGCAGGCTCCATGCCCAATGCAGAGCCCAATATAGGGCTCAATCTCAAGACCCTGAGTTTATTACCTGAGCTGCAATCAAGAGTCAGATGCTTAACCAATTGAGACACTCAGGTATCCCTTATTTTTTTATTTTAAAGATTTTATTTTTAAGTAATCTCTACACCCCACGTGGAGCTGAAACTCACAATCCTGAGATCAAGAGTCACATACTCCACTGACTGAGTCAGCCAGGTGCCCCGTGGACTTTGTAAGACGTAAGAGTTAAAAAAACAACAACAACAAAAAAACCTTGCAAATATTAATCATAAAAAAGTAGAAGTGGCTATGTTAAGTAGATTTCAAGACAAAGGATATTAACAGAAATAAAGAACATTTAGAATGATAGAAGGCTCAACTTATCAGCTAGACAGAATAATCCAAAATGTATATTCGTCTAATGAAAGGGCTTCAAAACACAGGAAGTAAGCAGTCAGATTTCATTCTAAAGGAAAAATAAACAAATCTATAATCACAACTGGATATTTTAATAATTTCTCAGTAACTAATAAAACCAAAAAAAGAGGGTTCCTGGGTGGCTCACTCAGTCTAGCATCAGCCTTCTGCTCAGGTCATGATCTCGGGGTCCTGGGATGGAGCCCTGCATCCAGCTGGCTCCCTGCTCAATGGGGGAGTCTACTTCTCCCTCTCCCTCTCCCCCCACGCTCATGCTCTCTCTCAAATAAAATCTTTTTTTTTTTTTTTTAAGATTTTTAATTTACTCATGAGAGACAGAAAGAGAGAGAGAGAGAGACAGAGAGAGAAAGAGACGCAGAGACACAGGCAGAGGGAGAAGCTGGCTCCCTGCAGGGAGCCTGATGCAGGACTTGATCCTGGACCCTGGGAACACACCCTGAGCTGAAGGCAGATGCTCAACCACCAAGTCACTCAGGTGTCCCTCAAATAAATAAAATCTTTAAAAAAAAAAAAAAAACGGGTAAGAATATAGTGATTTGTGAATATGTGTGATTTGAACACAATTCACCAACTTATTTTGACATCACAAAACACATCTCACTCTACACCTGCAGGATGCATGTTCTTTCAGACCACCACACGTAGAACACTCAACCAAGACACACTAGATGCTGGACCATAAAACAGGTCTCAGGAAACTTCAGAGGACAAAAAGCACCAATACTCGTTTTCTGACCACAAATGAATTAGAAATGAAGAACAAAATAGTATCTGCAAAATCCCCAAATATCTGAAAATCAAGCAACGTACTTCTACATAAAAACAAATCAAAGAAGAAATCGCAAGTAAAATATAAAAATACTTTGAACTAAACAGCAATGAAAATAAAGCATCACAATTTATGGGATGCAATGTGGAGCAATATTTTGGATGAAATTTACTGCTCAAATGTTATTAGAAAAATCTAAAATTAGTGATCTAAGGGCCTACCCCAAGAAGCTAGTAAGAGCAAAATAAACCCAAATTTATTGGAAATAAAGTAACCGAAATGGAACTAATGATACAATAAACAAGAAAGGTGACAAATCAAAAATTGATTGTTTGAAAAATAGAGTTGACAAACCTCTACCCAGCCTGATCAGGAAGAAACGAGAGAAGTAGAATTATAAATATCAGATTGAAGATGGGTACTAACCATTATTACAGATTCTACAGATATTAGAAGGAAATTAGGGGAATATTAAAGGCACATTTATGCCAAATAAATTTAAGAACCTAGATTAAGTGGATAAACTCCTTGAAAAATAAACTGATACAAAAGGAACACAAGAAGTGAAAAACCTGAATAGCCTGTATCTGTGAAGTTAGCTGAATAACTAAAAATCTTTCCATCAGAAAAGCTCCAGATGGCTTCACTGGCGAATTTTATGAAACACTTAAGGAGTAAACAGTACTACTCTTAGACAAACTCTTTCAGAAAAGAAAGGAAAGGGTGACAGTTCCAAAGTAATTCTAAGCCAGGAGGGTCTTAATACCAAAAACAAGTAAGGACATAGTAAGAAAAGCACACACCTATATCCCTCACAAACAAATGCATAAATCCTGGATAACATTTTAATAAATCAGATCATAAACAAACAAACAAATAAATAAACAAAATCAGATCCAGTAATACAAAGAAAATACACCATGATAAAAGGAACTTATCCCAGGAATGTAAGGTTGGTTCAACATTCAGAAAGATGTACTTCACCACATTAGTAAGGAAAATTCTACAATCATCTCAAAAGATGCTGAGAAAGTGATGAAGTGAAATGAAGCAATCATTTATGATCAAAAGCCTCAGTAAAGCAGAACAGTAAGGGCCTTTCTCAGTCAAGGAGATCCTAAAAAGCCTACAACTAACACCACACTTAGTAATAGTGACAGGATGCTTTCCTCCACAGGTCAAGAATAACACAAGGGGTATGTGTAAACCACTCTCATGAAACACTGTACTGGAGATCTCAGGCAGGGCAATAAAGCCAGAAAAATAAAAGTGGAAGAAGTAAACTCTCTATTCAAAGACAACATGACTTAGAAAATTTTAAGGGATCTACCAAATAACAGAACTAGTAACAGAGTTTAGCAAGGTTACAAGCTATACCTTTATTTTTTATTTTTTAAGATATACCTTTCTTTAAATTTTATTTTATTTATTTATGATAGTCACAGAGAGAGAGAGAGAGAGACACACAGAGGGAGAAGCAGGCTCCATGCAGGGAGCCCAATGTGGGATTCGATCCTGGTTCTCCAGGATCGCGCCCTGGGCCAAAGGCAGAAGCTAAACCGCTGCGCCACCCAGGGATCCCAAGATATACCTTTAATATACAAAAGTCAAGTTTTATTTCTCCTTATTAGCAACAAACAAGTCAGCCAATGATATAAAACCTACAAATTAAACAGAAACGAAAATGAGAAACTAAGGAACCTGATTTTAATACTTCCCATAATGCTAAAGAAATGGGGGACAGACGGGGGATCCCTGGATGGCTCAGCGGTTTAGTGCCTGCCTTTGGCCCGGGGCGCGATCCTGGAGTCCCAGGATCGAGTCCCGCGTCGGGTTCCCTGCATGGAGCCTGCTTCTCCCTCCTCCTGTGTCTCTGCCTCTCTATCATAAATAAATAAATCTTAAAAAAAAAAAAAAAAAGGAAACATCTTAAAAAAAAAAAAAAAAGAAAAGAAATGAACACAGATTAATGGAATAGACCAGAACAGAGCTAGCAGACTTCTTTTGTAAAGGAAG
The DNA here is from genome assembly GCF_018345385.1 of Vulpes lagopus. Classification (NCBI taxonomy): domain Eukaryota; kingdom Metazoa; phylum Chordata; class Mammalia; order Carnivora; family Canidae; genus Vulpes; species Vulpes lagopus. The sequence continues at coordinate 126,502,067 of NC_054826.1, read as the reverse complement.
AGTTACTAAAGATTTTAGTCTTAACAGGCAACCTATGGTTTCCATCCCTCATCCTTTCATTTACTTGGTTTTTTAGTTTATTATTTTGACCAACCCTTTAAAAATATAAAAGTCATTCTCAGGTTGTGGGCCATATAAAAATAGTTAACAGGCCAGATCTGGCCCATGGGTTGTAGCTTGCTGACTCCTGGACTAGAGAGTCTAGAAACAGACCCCCTCCTTATCCAGTCAATTCCATTCCTAGTTATTTATCCAAGAGAAATAAAAATTTATGTCCACACAAAGACTTACACAAAAATGTTCACAGCAGCTTTATTCTTAATAGCTCCAAACTGAAAATCACCAGAACCTCCATGAATAGGAGATTGGATAAGCAAATCACAGTATACTCACACAATGGAATACTATTTGGCAATAAAAAGAACTCAGGAATTGCATGGATGAATCTTAGAAACATGCCATGAGCCTTGCAATAAAAGTCCACACCATAGGATTCTGTTTATACAAAGTCTGAGAAGAGGTACAAGGTGAAAGAAATCAGTAGTGACTGCAAGAGTTGGATGGAAGAAGACAGGAGAAGGGAGAAAGGAACTTTCTAGGGGTAATGAAAACATCCTATACCTTGACAGGGGTGTGGGCTATACCCCCATGAGTTTTGACAAATCAACCAAATTAACACTTAAAATCAATGCATTTCATACTATATAAATTTCTTTTCTTTTCTTTCCTTTTTTTTTTTTTTAAAAAAGATTTGTTTATTCATGAGAGACACAGAGAGAAAGAGAGGCAGAGACACAGGCAGAGGGAGGGTCAGGCTCCATGGACGCGGGACTCAATCCCAGGTCCCCAGGATCACACCCTGGACTGAAGGGGTGTTAAACTGCTAAACCACTGGGGCTGCCCTATAAATTATATTTCTAAAGATAATTAAACAATAAAACATTTTACAATTAATACATGTAGGTCTTTAACAGTTGACCTTTAGTTGGAAAGTAACAAGGTTGACTGGGTTTCCTTACTAGTATTACTCTTCAAAATAGTCACCCAGGAGACTTATCTAATCAAAGTACTCAATGTTGCTATATCATGCAAAACATTCATTCAGTTTGTCTTACAGAACATAATTAGTTACAAAGTTAACTACAAAAAAAAATATGACTCCCACTTTGACTTTAAAAAGATACATAATTATAGATAAAAGACTGGTCAGGAAGACATCAAAAAGGTAACACTAATTATGAAGTAGGTAATAGCCTTCCTCATGAACAATGTTTTCTTCTATACTTTCAAAATTTTGTACAATAAATAGCAACTATATCCATTATTAGAATATATTCTCTGAAAACATTAGAAAAGCAGTCTCATTATCACTTCAAATGTTCTGTGGTCATCTCTAATCCTTTCTGTAAGAAAAAGTATGAGCCACCTAATCAATCTTCTCTGAAAGTTTTCCATTAAAGCCAGGCATTGCGCTAAGAACTCTGCGCACCCCACCTCCTTCAATCAGCACAACTCTCCAGGACAGATATTAACATCATCACCCCCCTTTAATCTACACAATTTTCAAAGGCAGGTACTATTATTATGCTTGTTTAATAGACAAAAAAACTAAGACCCAAAGTGATTGCATAATTTTCCCACAGCTGATAATTAGCAGAGCCTAAGTTTGAGCCCGGGTAGCTCACTCCAGAGCCCTGGCTCTGCTCTTCACAGAGCTGTACTGAATCTGGGGAAGGCAGTGGTGGCAGTGGCTGCAGCTATTACTCCCCTGAAGAGGAGGAAGAGGAAGATCAAGTACTAGCTGTAGTCAAGCCATTTACTGTACATATACAATCTCATTTAATTAAAAAGTTTGAGAGAGAAATAAATTCATGGATAATTATCATGGGAAGTTAGGCACAGCTGTGAGCATCTTCCATTAAGATCATGGATAGAAATAAATAAAATCTTAAAAAAAAGGGGGGGGGCAGCCCTGGTGGCTCAGCCGTTTAGCGCCGCCTTCAGCCCAGGACCTGATCCTGGTAGACCCAGGATCGAGTCCCACGTCAGGCTCCCTGCATGGAGCCTGCTTCTCCCTCTGCCTGTGTCTCTGCCCTTCTCTCTCTCTCTCTCTCTCTCTCTCTGTGTCTCATGAATAAATAAATAAAATCTTAAAAAAAAAATCAGGTTGCAGATTATTCCTGGGCCTCTAATTCTTTGGCACTTCTTGCTTGTATGCAAACCAAGCAACCTTTAAAAAAAAAAAAAAAAAAAAGATCATGGATAGGATTACTGAGCTGGCTTAGTATTTTTCCCCAAACCTGATGCCTACTGGAGCTACACACAACCCATGGCACACTGCATTCAATCAAAGCTCTCACTCTTCTCATTCCATAAACTGACCACTGATTTTCACTGTGACTTTAAAAAAAGGCCAAATTAGGATTTATTTAAAATTCTCTAATCTTCTTTGCATTAAGGATCAGATGACATTACATGAAAACAAGTATCAGACAAATGTACAGTATTATTTCATTTGCTATTAAATGTCAGAAATTTCCTATTATCATTCAAAAATAGAGAAAGTGGATGAGTCATTCATTCCTTTATACTAATTCTTTACGCACTATATTCTCCTCATTCATTCCTTCAGCACACAGGTTCTCAGAGGGTAGTCTCAGACTAGTACAAATGGGGTCACATGGGAGCTGGCAAAAAAAAAAAAAAAAGCTAATTCTTAGGCTCCACCCCAAAACTGTTGAATCAGGAACCCTGGGGAGGGGTCTAGGATTCTGTGATAAGAAGCCTGCAGTGATTCTTCTGAATGCTCAAGTCTGAGCACTGCTTCCTCCTATCTGACTGGGTCCACAGGGGTCTCCAGGCAAAAGAAAGCTCTATGTTTTCTGACCATTTTTCAAAAGAGAAGAATATTTCAAAAATCCTATTTAAAAAATAAGCCCTCATCTAACCCCTTGTGAAGATGGGTTACCATGCAAACTATTTTGATTCCTTTCAGACTTGTTACTAAGAAAGGACTAATAGGATTTCTAGGGTCAGAAAAGTACATTTTTATCAACCTTAGAATTAGATTCTGGACCCTTGGCAACAAACATCACAACACCATCCTCTTTCTACCAGCTACCTTCTCTGTGCAGAGCAACAACTCTCAACACCTGTAGCCAGGAGACTAACTTAAAGTGTACAGTTTCCAATTTCCACTTGAATTTGTCTTTTTTGCTTTCCCTCTAAAAGACAAGCATTTGGCTTATTTTCAGTGGAAAACTAGAACATCCTACCAAAAAGATAACATATCAGGTTTTGCCACTTTTGAAGTTGAGACTGTTTCCTTTTTTTAAAAGTCATATTATGACTTAACATTATTGCTGTTGTTGATATAGCTTATATTTTCTATTTTAAATATTTTAAGAACCCCCAAATTAGGAATAAGAAAGTGGAAATAACGACAAACATCGAAAAAGTCTAAAATAAAAAATTTGGCACAACTCTAAGCTAATGAATCTTAAAGCCTGGATGAAAAGAATTTTTTAAGATTTTTTTATTTTTTATCTTTTTTAAAGATTTTATTCATTTATTCATGAGAGAAGGAGAGAGAGAGAGAGGCAGAGACACAGGCAGAGGGAGAAGCAGGCTCCATGAAAGGAGCCCGATGTGGGACTTGATAGGATCATGCCCTGGGCCAAAGGCAGGTGCCAAATCGCTGAGCCACCCAGGGATCCCTGAATTTTTAAAGATTTATTTATTTGAGAGAGACAGAGGGAAAATGCGCGCGTGCGTGCGCGCACACACACACACACACACACTTGGGGAGGGACTGAGGGAGAGAGTCTCAAAGAGACTTCGTTGCAGAGACCAATGTAGGGCTCAATCTCACAATCCAAGCCAAAACCTAGAGTTGGATGCTTAACCAACTGTGCCAGTCAGGTGCCCCCAAAAGAATTTCTATTAACATATAAGTTATAAAAATTGACCCAAGAACAGACTGCACAAATCAGTGATGAAGAGACAGACCCTTGGCCAGACTGTGTAGGATCTGATCCTGGTTCTGCCACTGGGCTAAGTTAGTAAATTTTTCTTCATTGTCACCTGTGTTCTTCCATTTCTTAATGTGTGACATGGAAATAGTATATACTACCCACTTCATATATTTTTAAGAGAAATAAAAGTTAAATATTTTGAGTTTCCCTCAAAATTAAAGTATATTTAGACTTTTCTTAAAGAAAATTATATTGACCAAAGACCTCAATCATTTAAATGGTCCAAGATCTATAGAAAATACCAAGAGTGCTGTCAAAGATATTCAGTCACCCTAAGGGAAAAAAAAGCTTCAAGCCCTTACAGTTGTACAGGGGATGCCTCTCAATTCTTCAAGAAATGAATCATTCAAATGCTAAACCAAATAGATGTGAAAGGCTTCCAAACTCATTTGACCAAGTTATCAGAACACTGATATCAAAACCTGACAAAACACAAAACAGAACTATGGATCAATTCACTACTGATTAGTGAGAAGCAAAAATTCTAAATGAAACATTAGCAAATAAAATTCAGCAATACATTAGATTAGCTTTTAATTTCACAATTACAGAGATGGTTCAAAATTAGACCCAAACCCTATATATTTGAAAACTGAATAAAATGTAACAAAAATGTTATGCCACGTTAGTGGGGGGAAAAAAGCTGGATCAGCAATATTTAAATAAATGGCACTGGGATGATGACTACAATTTGGAAAAAATATACAGTTAGATCTCTGTATCTCAGGCCAAAATCCATTCTGAGCTAAATACCCAAGATATAAGGGGAAAAATACAGAATATTTCATGATTTTGGAATACAAAAAGCATTCCTAACCATAAAACCCAGAAGTCATAAAAGAAAAAAAAATGGATAAAGCTGTTTCTATAAAAACAAAACATCCATTTTATTTGAATTTGATAGTTCCAATTTGAACTATCAAATTGTAAACCCAAGTAGCCATACTACCGGTAAAACAGACTTCAAATAAAAAAGAGGGAAAAAGCTTACATTTATTAAAAGGTCTTAACTTTCAATATACAAAGAATATTAAGAATTCAAATCAACAAGAAAAAAAGGAAACATAGCAAAAAAACAGAGAACATGAACAGCACAATATAAATGCCCATGAACTTATGAAAAGACATTTTTGTCTAAGAGACAATTTGCCTAAGAGAATAGCCAATCAGCAAAAAGATGCTATCAGCGTTGGTAAGAATTGGAGGGGGGAGTGGGGGGGGAGCTGGGACAGGGACTCATTCACTTTTTGGTGAGGGTGTAATCTGTGCAATGTTTATAGAGAGTATTTGACAACAGCTATGCTTATTAAAGATGTCAAAATCCTTTAATCCAGAAGTTTCATTACCAAGATTGATTGATTTCTCTCTTCTTTTCTTTTTGGTGAGTAAAGCAACAGAATTTTATTAGGCAAGGACACACAAAAAGCTCTGTGGAGTAAGAGGGGTCCCAACAGGGTTGCCCCGCTACCAAGATTTATCTAGCAGATACACTCAGCTGTACAAAGATGTGTATGTAAATCAAAACGGTTATAGCAGCAAAACACTGGAAACAACCTAAACATAAAGCCATTAGGGCACTAGTCATAAATTAAGATACCCAAATCAGGGACCATTACCACACCATACATACCGTGTAAGAAGGGCTGAGCTGGATTTAACACAGAATTCTCTATTTACATAAAAGTGGCAGGAAGGAGGTATATATATATATATATATATATATATATATATATATACACACACACACACACACACACACACACATATACATACATGGAAGGGAGAGAGAAATGTTATACCATACAACTCTATTTAGGGGAGACGGATACACACACACACACACACACACACACACACACACACACACACACCCTCTCTAGGCCTCTGTATGCACAGATCATTCCCAACAGGAGAGATAAGAAATAGTTCTCGGCTGGGCAGCCCGGGTGGCTCAGCAGTTCAGCGCCACCTTCAGTCCAGGGCATGATCCCGGAGACCCGGGATCGAGTCCCACGTCAGGTTCCCCCTCCCTCTGCCTGTGTCTCTGCCTCTCTCTCTCTCTCTGTTTCTGTCTCTATGAATAAATAAATAAAATCTTAAAAGAAAAAAAGAAAAGAAAAAGAAATAGTTCTCTGCAGTGAGAGAATGAGGGAGAACCAAAGGTCAAAGGTTAAGGGAGATTAACTTTTCAGTTCTTACTTTTAGTGCCTTTTTTCATGCGTGTGGTTTATTGTTAAACCATGTACAAGATTACTTTCTAGAAAGAGAATTTTAACAAAGCCTTTGACCCAACAGCCTCACTTTTCAGAATCTATCCCATGATGCATGTAGATATGCCTAAACTAAAAGATACATTCATTGCAGCTGTGTTCATACTAATGAAAAATCCAAAACAATCCAAATGTTCACCATCAGAGTAGATCAATCAATTATGGTACAGCCTACAATGGAAGACTCTGCTATCAGGAAAACAAGGGAAATCTCTGTGCTGATAAGGAAAGGCAAGTAAGGTATATACTGTTACATAAAACAGCAAGGTGCTTATGTAGTTTGGTTCCATTTCTTATGAACATATTTATATAGAAGTGGCACCTGGGTGGCTCAGTCGGTTAAGCATCCGACTCTTGATCTCAGGGTTGTGAGTTTAAGCCTCGTGTTGGGCTCCACACTGGGCAAGGAGCCTACTTTAAAACAAAACAAGGGGATCCCTGGGTGACGCAGCGGTTTGGCACCTGCCTTTGGCCCAGGGCGTGATCCTGGAGACCCGGGATCGAATCCCACATCGGGCTCCTGGTGCATGGGGCCTGCTTCTCCCTCTGCCTGTGTCTCTGCCTCTCTCTCTCTCCCTGTGACTATCATAAATAAATAAAAATTAAAAAATAAAAATAAAAAAACAAAACTGGTCACCCGTAAGGAATGAAGCTGCTCTTTTCTATTATTTTAATTATTTCATAGGAAATCTGCATTTCCTTTGTGATGGAATTTTTAAAACAAAATTATCTTTTAAAAAGTTTCTTCCCTCCCTCACCCCATGCATTTAAAAATCTTATTTGGCTTAAAATGAACTTGTCTCTTGCTCTTACTACTTGTCCAGCACTGTTAGTTCTGTTCCACCCAAGGCCATGACAACCATTCCAAAAAGCACCGGTCCCTGTCTTTCCTTTTCCATTAGCCTCTTTGGGATACCTAAAAGGGAACTGAGATGCCTGTCCGCACGACACTAAAGTGGCTTCCTTTCCACGTAGTGAATACTCACAAAGTGTCATTTGAAAGATCACTCGTACAAAGGAATGAAAGCCCTGGGCAGCCAGAGGAGCATGAAATGACAGAGATATACCAACAGAGCTCAGACTGCAGGAAACCTGCCAGAACCAATAAACTAAATAAACAAAATCATCAGGTTCTTCAACAAATGAATTGTAAGGATCCTACAGTTAACAGGTGCTTAAAAGCCATATCCACTGAATATAGTTACTCAGATATGGGGTGGTGGGGGGGGGAGAAACCTGTAAAAACAAATTAGGACATAGGAGACCACTGGAAATTTGACTTACCTAGTAGACCTACATGACACAAAGAAATCATTCATTTACAAGAGAGAATGGTGCTGGGTTTAGGTATACCAAAGTCTAACTTTTAGGAATACACATAATAGGGGCACCTGGGGAGGCTCAGTTAGTTAAGCATCTGCCTTCATCCTGGGGTCCTGGGATCAAGCGCTGCATCCAGCTCCCTGCTCAGCAAGGAGACTGCTTCTCCCTCTCCCTCACCCCCCGGGGCTCATGTTTTCTGTCTCCCTCTCTAAAAACTAAATAATAAAATAAAATAAAATAAGGAAAACACAGATAGCTTTTGGAGGGGGAGGGGGTCGTGATGTCAAAACTATTTTCATAAAATACTAAGACACTGCCTTTTTTACTCTCATTTCTCACAAAAACATAGAGGCATTTTCCAGGAGCTCTGTGACATGTGGTATCACTGTGTTTAATGGCTAATGGAATGTGTGCTTGGTTTTCAAAATTCTATTTCAGTATTTAATGTGGCAAATATTGATAGATATAATTGATTTTTTTTTAATTTTTTTTAATTTTAATTTTTATTTATTTACGATAGTCACAGAGAGAGAGAGAGGCAGAGACACAGGCAGAGGGAGAAGCAGGCTCCATGCACCGGGAGCCCGACGTGGGATTCGATCCTGGGTCTCCAGGATCGCGCCCTGGGCCAAAGGCAGGCGCCAAACCGCTGCGCCACCCAGGGATCCCAAAATCTGAGTTAAGATTATTCAGGAGTCTGAAGACCGAAAAGTTGAGAACCCTTGCATTAAACTATTATGTCTACTTTTTTTTTTTTTAATGTCTACTTTTGCACTGGACTTCAATTCTCCAAAATAAAAAGGTTTTTGTAAGAGGGTAGCATGGGTTGATGAGTGAATCGGGAAAAAGCAAACATCAAGCTGACCTTGAGCCCTAAGCCCACAGTAGTCTCTCCTCAGCTTACCTTTAGAAAGAATGTATGTATACAGACACACCTCTGCCAATGCCAATTAAAATTTAAGTTCACATTCCCTCCCCTTTAACAACACTTCAAAAGAGATAAATGCAATATTAATGTCTGAAATTACAGCTGACTGTTGAACAATGTGGGGGTTTGAAGCCCTGACCCCTGCCTGACCAGTGGAAAATTGGCATAAAACTTGTGACTTCTTAAGAACTTAACAACTAATAGCCTACTACTGACCAGAAGCCTGTCAAAAACATAAACAGTCAATTAACACATATTTTGTACATGTATTATATACTGTTTTCTTACAATAAAGATAAAACATTAAGAAAATCATAAGGAAAACACATTTACAGTCCTGTATTTATCAAAACAAACAACACCACAAAAGTTCAAACTCATGCTGTTCAAAGGTCAACTGCACTTCATTTTTATTTAAGTTAAAAAGCCCTGTCTCCTTACCTAGGACAGTCCCAGGGCTTCCTATGCACCTCCTGGTGCCCACAGCAGCCTTGGGGGAAGTTGTGTGCTACTCTTACTTGTCCTTTTCCTTCAATGGCCTAATCAAATTCAAGAAACAGCCCAAACTATTCTATTGTTCTAGAGTTTGCTGTGGCAAATACTGCCTGAAACAGGTGCTCTGTCTTGGAGACACAGTGGCATCTACTCCCACACTGGAGATCCACCTGCACCCCACTTCCGTGCCACCTTCCAGCTTTCCAGTTGTCCCCTCTCTACCCTGGCATCCATCTACCCTGTCCTCCACGTTCAGCTTCTACTCTACGCGCTGGCTGCATGGTTGGTGGCGGAAACCTAGGGTGAAGTTCTCACCCCGCACAGGCCTCGCTGCACCTGGAGGCTTGAGAAAGCCCAGGTTCTGGGTGAGCAGCTCTGCACTTCTAACAAGCTCCCTACTGCTGCTGTTTCTGCTGCTACTGCTGCTGCTACACCCACGGACCTTGCTCTGGGAACCACTGCCACCGAGCTTCTTCTGGGACCTGAGGGCCTGCACTGCCCTGGCTCTGATGCGTCACCCCAGTGAACCACAGCAGGCAGCTCACCATCACCAGCTCAGGACACGGCTTCTCAGTTGGTCAAACAGTGACTTCACTGGGTGGACGGGAAAAGGCACGGATATGAACCATCTAAGAACTTTGTCAGCTGGGTGAAGGGGAGGGACAGGAGCCTTCACCAGATTCAGCAACGTCACCGAAAACAAATTCCCAGCAGAAGCAGCCTCTTTCAACCATGTGGTCCTATTTCCACCATTTTCCTCAGAGGCTGAAAAGTGACCATCAATCCAAACACATTTCCTATGTTTTCAACTGCCTGATGTGGGGGCTCTTCTACTGCTGGCTTCTTTAAGAGCTCCCACTTGAAAGACAAGGACAAAGATCTTTATCTCTGGGTTCAAGATACCAAAGCTCCCTCTTCCAAATCCAAGGGGCAGGAAGGAAGGGTGAAGGAGGACAGGATCGTGCCCCATAGTCCCACTGCACTATACCGCCTGCTTGGAAGGAAAAAGCTCCTGCCCCCCACTAGTAGGATGCATTCACAGCACTGAAGCTCACTTACCTTGGTCATGCCTCCGGCCTGCGCCGTATTCAGTCCGGCGTGACTGGCCATTTGCGGTGAAACCTGTGTTAATGTCTCAGCCAGCACGCTGCTCGTGGCCCCCTGCATGGCCGGAGCAGGGTACGGCATCCCAGCTCCTCTTCCTCTGCCAGCGGCCCCAAGAGATCCGTTCATGACTTGTGCCTGTCCTTGCTGGGCCTGGTTCATTAAACTATGGCCAGAGTTACTATTGAGGAGGCCTGGGTGGGTCTGGTTAAAGTTAGCATTCATGCAGATCCCAGGTCCCGTCTGCGATGTGGCAGGGCTGCTGGTCACCAGCCCTACTTGCTTTTGTGCTTGCGGATTCAGTGCTTGGGAAGCAGGGGGAGTGGGCCCAGAGGTGCTGGCTGCCTGTTTGGGCAGGCTGGGGGCTGAAGAATCTCCCTGGTTCAGAGGGCTCTTGCCCATGGCACCCAAGCTGGCCATGTTTGCACTGTTCGGCTGCCCCTGAGTCTGGCCACCAAGGCCTTGCTGCACGGGGCTGCTGGCGCTAACATTTCCTATTCCTGGGTTGATACTAGAGCCACTGCCTCCGCGCAGGAGCTCCGACAGTTGTTTATGTTTGGAAGCAGCATCTGGAACAAGGTTCCCACTGTTTAAAAGGCTTAATTCTCCTCCATTGGGGATCAGCTCATCAGGAAGATCATTTTCCAAGTCAAACAATGATCCAAAATCTAGAAATTAAACAGAAATAGAAATGAGAAACTAAGCAACTATAACAGCTTTCCAACTGTCATCTGTTACTATGACCTTAACCTCAAGGAGCACTTGACACAGAAAGCCAGCATGTCTTAGAGTTATGTCAAAATGACTTGAAACTTCATTTGGGAAAATTAAACAAGGAAGAATATTTTTCAAATTCTGAAGAAGGAAAAGTTAAACAGATGAGAGGAGGGCCAGCCCCACTAGATGTTATCATATATTCTAAAACAATTAAATCGTGTGACTTAAAGAGAAATGTAGATATACAAATCAAAGGAAATCAAGAGGGAGTTAAACCTTCACTGAATTTATGTTAAAGTTCTTTTAAGAATATCTGAGTGCAAAAAAGTAATTGGGCATCTAGTTAGATGAATACCAATTTGGGGAAATTAAGTAAAGCCTAATTTTAAGTGATTACATATTTAAAAGGTAAATCATTTAAAAAACCTACCCCAACCTAAATAGAAAATGAGAGTTCTCCAAGTGTTGAAGCTGCAGAAAATAATGTATAAAGAAACTAAAAATACTTAAAGGTAAAAGAATATAACAGCCACTTGTCCCAGATGAAAGGGGCTAACGTCAGCCACGTACAAGGATGGGCAGCACACGGACTTCTGAGTAGACACAACAAAGGATGCCAGTGGGTAAGCATCAAAAAGGAAGATAAAAACAGTCAATGGAAGAGACCGTCCTTCCTGAAGGGTAATTGATGACAGGTAAAGCAACTTCTTCCTCCTGGTCTCTCTCAAGGTACCATTTCTCTAACACGTGGCTTATGTGTATCTCTAGTCTCTCACCGACCATGCCTTCTTCAACCCACAACAACCTGGCCACACGTGCACAAAGGACAAGATCTGCAGAAAATATAACAAGAGTGGCATGTGTGTAACATCGAGACAAGGCCAAACCATACACATAGGCAGGTCAGCCAACTGCTCAGACTAAGACCCAGGCTGCCTACACCTGAACCCCAGCTCTGCCTCCAGCTCCCTACTTCTTAGCCATGAATTACCTGGACTTTCTGTGCCTCAGGTACAGTTTCCATGTGGAAACTGTGAAAACTACCACACCTCATAGGGTTACATGGGGACTGACTGAATGAATAAGTGTAAAGCACTTTAACCAACAGTGCCTGTGGGTGGTAAGTGGACCATATTAGCTGTTATTATTACTGTTGTCCAGTAATAGAAGGTTTAATGAATTACTATATAATGTTAGAAAACATTACACATCTGGGGCACCTGGGTGGTTCATACGGTTGAAGATCCAACTCTTCATTTTGGCTCAGGTCATGATCTCAGGGTCGTGAGACTGAGCCCCGTATCAGTCTCTGTGCCCAGTGTGGAGTCTGCTTAAAACTCTTGTCCCTCTCCCTCTGCCCTTCTTCCCTCCACTCACTATCTAAAATAAATAAATAAAATCTTTTTAAAAATTACACATCTACTAAAATAATTTTGAAGACTATAAAAATGTAGGAAAATGTATATGTTATGTAAAAACATGCAAATGACATTTGCAAAATGGCTCAGGAAGGAAGATTAGCAGTTTAGTATATGAGCACATGGGCAGTGGTCGTAGTGGTAGAAGTGGTGGGGAGATGAGTGCATGTGGCTTTTTGTTGCCGTTGTTTTATTTATTTATTTTTTTTTAAAGATTATTTATTTATTTATTTATTTATTTATTTATTTATTTATTTATTTATTCTTGAGAGACAGAAGGAGAGACAGAGCCAGAGACACAGGCAGAGACAGAGCCAGAGACACAGGCAGAGGGAGAAGCAGGCTCCATGCACCGGGAGCCCGATGTGGGATTCGATCCCGGGTCTCCAGGATTGCGCCCTGGGCCAAAGGCAGGCGCCAAACCGCTGCACCACCCAGGGATCCCTGTTGCCGTTGTTTTAAACACAGCCACCCGCCCCACCACCACCCACTTTGAAAAACTGAACTGCCTTCTCCCTAAGACTGCTCCCCCCACAGCACCCCGGGTGGCTGCTCTGAGGTTGCTCTAAGAAGAGCACCACCTTCCCAGCCTTGGGAAAAGTAACTAGTGACCCCCCCCCCCCCACCTTCTCCTTGCAGGTGACACAATCCCAGCTAAGGGAGTTGAAGGTACGTATTTCCACGACAGCGTAGAAAAGGTTTTCCTTCCCAAAAGTAAGGGATGCTCAGGAAGAAATCTCCCTTCCCACATCTCACAGTGGAACTATGGCAGCCACCCTCGGGCAGGAGAGGGCCTCTGGCACACTAGGGATGACTGCTACAAAAACTATAAAGTGGGGTTTGTGAAGCCGTCCCTGAGCTGCTTTATTCAACCCTGGAGTCTCCCCTACCCTCAGATTTCTCATTATAAGAAAAAAAAAATTCATTTCCTATATTTAATCCATTCTAGCTGGAGTTTAATGTCATCCAGATGAAGCTCAAAAGCTCCTCCATAAGACATCCGAGGCCATTGGGATGTGGCCCCTGACCAGTTCTCGGCCCTTCTTTCCCCTGGCACCTGCAGATACACCCTACAGTCGAGCCACAACAATGAGCTGTCACCTGCAGCAGAAATCCTTCTCCTGGATGTTCACTCTCTGTCTAGAAAACCAGACCCCTACCTCTCACTGAGATTAAACGCAGTGACTATGAAGACTTTCTTTGGGCTATCCCTGAACAGACCAGTGCCTCGTTTTAGCCACCAAAGTTCTCTGTACATACGTGCCTAGTAAACCACCTCTAACTAATACATATCTATTTCACCCTACTCAACTGTAAGGAGTTAGGGATTACTTGCAACTGTACATACACACTCACACATAAGCACACGTGCACACAGTTTTGTAGAACCTGCGAGAGTAAGCTGCAGATAGCATGAGCCTTTCCTCCCAAGTCTCTGACCACGTACCTCCTAAGAACACCCTTGTACAAAAACAGCATGTTTGGGATCCCTGGGTGGCGCAGCGGTTTGGCGCCTGCCTTTGGCCCAGGGCGCGATCCTGGAGACCCGGGATCAAATCCCATATCAGGCTCCTGGTGCATGGAGCCTGCTTCTCCCTCCGCCTGTGTCTCTGCCTCTCTCTCTCTCTGTGACTATCATAAATAAATAAAAATTAAAAAATAAAAAAAAAAATAAAAACAGCATGTTTATCAAATTCAGTAAATTTAACACTGATACAATACTTAATATATTGATTGCCCTAACTCAAATTTAGCCAGTTGTCTCAATAATGCCCTTTATTACATTTATTTTCCTCTAAAATCCAATTCAGGACTCCGGTGCACTGGTTGTCATGTCTCTGTCCTTCCCGTTTGTCTAGAAAGGCTTGTCAGACTTATTCTTTCCTAACTCTGGCATTTTTGAAGAGGACAGACCAGTTGTTTTGTAGAATGTCCCACAATCTGGGGCTGCTGCCTTTTGACTACAGGACACGTAATAATGAAAAGACACAGGAGTTGACTCCTGGATACAGCAGACAGCTGAGACACAGCCACGAATTGGGGGTTTTTGCTGCCAACTACCCAGCTTCTGCATCTCAACGTGGTTTTGTGGATTCCATTCCATAGCTTTTATGGCACTGTGCTGTCCTGAATCTGGAGGTTCACCAAGGTCTCCATGTAAAAAGAACACATGGGGGGAAGAGCACACAAAATAAAAAGGAAACAATTCTCCAACATAACTTATGTTTCCGTTGCCTTCTAGACTCTGTCCATATGCACACACATTTTTTACTCACTCTTCCTTTATTTTTTAAAAGATTTTATTTTTAAGTAATCTCTATACCCAACATGGAGCTCCAATTCATGATCCCAACCAAGATCAAGAGTTGCATGCTCTACTGGCTGAGCCAGCCAGGCGCCCCTACTCAGTATTCTTTAAACAAAATAAAACAAAACAAAAAACCCCAGTGTATATGTGTTTTTTAATGCAATGTTCCTTAACCTATGAACATGAAAATGAAACTTCATCTAAACCAGCAAGTAGGAGCCACTATGACAGAGACCAAGCTTCCTTTCTATTTGCCAGGGAGGGGACGAAGAGTTGGTGTCAAGCACTTAAATCATTACAAGGAAACGAACTCCAAATATTTAAAAAGTCTGGAATGGCGTGCTGAAGCTCCTTGATTGGCTCTTCCAAGTGTTTCGAAGCACTCTTCCTAAGACAGGGCGGCTGGCCAGGACAAGAACAGGTGAACCCAAAGGAACAGTTAAACACTGCTGTGTCAGATTCAGGGTCCCTACTCCAGTGGAAACTAGATATGAGGAGGAAAAGGATCAGCTGGGAATGGAACACATGCGTTCAAATCCCGGCTGAATCAACCAGCTCTGTATCCTTGAGCAAACTGCTCAGTGTCTCTCTTTCCCAACTGTGATACCCCAGAGTTACATGATGAAAGCTGATCAGGGCACCTGGCACCGTAGATGCTGGTTCTCTTATTCTATCTTGCACAAAAACTTAAAAAATTTCTTACCTTTAAAATTTACCCACTATCCTGCCACTCTCAAATTTACCAGTTTGGCTATTTTTTTACTGGCTTATGGCAAGTTTTACTCCAAATGCACATGCAACTTTTATAGCTGTCACAGGGCAGAATGTCTTAGGCTCAATTTTGGTTTGTGCTGCTCTGCCACATTTTGTCCACCTTGGCCACTTTTCTCATCTTGTTTCAGGCTAAACACATCTCACAGTTGTTTGGTTGTGGAAAGAATAGACTAATTCTACTTACATCCTCACCTATCAGTGCACATATGTACGTGTCCACAAGCAAATACACAAGGAGTATCTTTCTAAGAAGACAAGATGAGCTGTGCAGGATTTGGGGGCGGGGGGGGGGGGACAGTGGCATCCCCCTTCTCACTGTTACTGTCTCCATGCACATATTGTCTAGTTCACAAAATTGACAAAGGAGAGTGAAGAAGGAAAGGCAGGATATTGCAACATACACAGTTATGCTTTCTACACACCAAAGTGTCCCAACACTGGTTAGGCAATACCAATCTGAATCATCGGAAGTTCTGAAGATTCAAGATTGAGCATCACCACTTCCAATTCTAGGTAATTTCCCTTTCCTTCACCAAGCCCCCAGCAGACCCAGGGAGAACTGAGGCTGCACGAGATTCGTTGGACCCTGCTTTCTAGGGGCTCACCATTGGCAAGAGACATTGGCATCACAAAACAAACACAGCCTGTCATTTTCCCACAGCCAACAGGAATTCTCTCCCTCTTGGGGCTCTTGGGCTGCCAACTCAGAGTCCATCCCTTTCACGAAGCTGCGCTGGGAAGAAGGTAGCTGTTGGTTTTCCCAGTCTCTGCCACACTCCTACAAGGCTGGGGCACCCACTGCACAGTATCTCCATCAAGCATGATCACAAGGATGTGTCACTTCTGCACCATGCAGAAAAACCTCACTACAGGAAACAATCACCTCTAAACACTGAAAGACAAGCATCCTACACACATTCTAAGATCCATTTTTATCCATCATATTCAGAAGTTCATATTTCACCTTAAATAGGAATGAACTATATTATCAGGGACTCTGAAAAAAGCTCTTCATTTTCCAATCAAATACCAGGTAAGTGGCTGAATCAATCCACCCAGCCTGTAACATTTAAGAGCGGTTTTGTGGGTAGCCTGGGTGGCTCAGCAGTTTAGTGCTGCCTTCAGCCCAGGGTGTGATCTTAGAGACCCTGGATCAAGTCCCACGTCAGGCTCCCTGCATGGAGCCTGCTTCTCCCTCTGCCTGTCTCTCTCTCTCTCTGTCTCTCATGAATAAATAAAATTTTAAAAAAATAAAATAAAAGCGGTTTTGTTTGAAAATAGTCTGTGTTCAAATGTGGCTAAGCAAATCATCCACAAAACACATCTTTCCTTAGGTTTGCTAACATCTCCCCTTGTGTCATACTTTACGTTTTCCTTTTGAATGGCAAGTGGAGCCTCAAATTCTCTGACCGGCAGAACTGATTTTTCTGTCTAAAAGTGTACAAACTAGTTTATCAAATCTTGTATTGGCGCAAAGTAGGAACTCTTCTATACTTTACATACATAATGAATGAGTCTTAAAATCACACTATCAACTCCGAGTTATAACTCACAAGGTTGTAAGGACCACACAAAAAGGATCAGGCTCTCCACAAATATTTTCATCCTGAACAAATGAATGAATTCTGGAGAAGAGTGCCAAAGTTATAGGACACACAGTAACAGTTTCAACATTTCACTTGTCTAGCCCAAGATATAAAGTAGTAATCCTAACATTCATTACTACTTTTGTAAAACAGAAACAAAGAGAACAAAATTCAATAGTGAATCCTCCTAAAACACTTCCCTGTTCTAATCCTCCTCCTTTTTACCCCCCTCTCCTACAGCCTCTTTATCCTGCGGGAGACCAGTCAGATTACTGCTGGATACACCCCAGCATCCATGCCTCTTCATCCTGTGGCTGGTATAAAAATGAAACGGTCTAATACAAAGTAAGAGATGTTAATCAGAGAAACAACCCCGAGAGTAAGAGTGGAGGTCCTGGTTCCTGTTCATAGTTCTCTACTTCTGAGCATGAAACCCCTCCTACAGGTGCTCCCTCTCCCCTCCATGCCCATTTCTCGCTGCAGCCCTCATTCTCTGTGGAAAGGTCTGCTTTTGTTTCTCTCCTCATAATTCTGTTTACATGTTCTTTGGCATTACTTGTACTATATCTCTGATTATTCAAATGCATCTCTTAAACTTTAGAAAAGCTAGGCATTTTTATTCATCAACCCTGGAAATTTTTACAAAAAGAATTTTTAATTCCTAAGTCAAAACTGGATACAAAAATTAATCCAAAAAGGGCAATGCACTCTGAAAAAGCTCACGTCTGAAGAGGAGGAATCCATAGAATGGTAAACACTTTCATAGGGTTGTAATTCTTAGATGATCTGGAGACCATCTGAGACTGAAGAAAGAATGAAATCATATAGTGTGTACACAGCACTTAGCCTGGCATGCAGTAAGGGCTCAATACTTATCAGTCACTAATTGTCACAGCACCATCTTCCAAGGTTGCTATGAGGGCTGACCCGTACATGCCCATCAAGGACCTGGCACCCCATGCTCAATGACTGTCACTTCTCTAAGGTAAAGTCCTAGGAATCTGTGACAATGCTAAGAAGTAAAGCTTACTCTGCTTTGAAAATCTGTGGGGATTATGCAAATAAGCAATGGGACAACTCTTCAGAAATGCAGAATGAGGGGATCCCTGGGTGGTTCAGGGGTTTAGCACCTGCCTTTGGCCCAGGGCGTGATCCAGGAGTCCCGGGATCGAGTCCCATGTCAGGCTCCCTGCATGGAGCCTGCTTCTCCCTCTGCCTGTGTCTCTGCCTCTCTCTCTCTGTGTCTCTCATGAATAAATAAATAAAATCTTAAAAAAAAATTGCAGAACGAAAACATTTTTAAAAGGAAAAGAGGGGCGACGGGGTGGCCCACTTGGTTCAGTGCCTGCTCAGTCATGATCCCAGGTCCTGGGACAGAGCCCCATCTAGGGCTCCCTGCTCAGTGGGGAGCCTGCTTCTCCCTCTCCCTCTGCTGCGCCCCCTACTCGTACTCCCTCACTTGCTATCTCTCTCTCAAATAAACAAAAATATTTTTAAAAAAAAGAAAAAGAACACGGTTTTCTTAGCATTTAGGCCATTACAAATAACTGAGGTGGGGCACAGAGGGAGAGAGAGAGAATCCCAAGCAGACTACATCCCCAGGGCAGAGCCCAACTTGGGGCTTGGTCTCACATTCCTGAAAACATGACCTGAGCCAAAATCAATGGATTGAGCCAACCAGGCGCCCCACAAATAATTTTTATCTAGGCATTTAAATACATTCCCAAAAGATATCTAACTTTTTTTTTTAACAATTACTATTAGAAAATAATTAAAGTAAATTCCTTCTTAAATGTTCTGTGATTCAAGCTTTTCATGCAGACACACCACCCGTAATTAGTACAGAATAATGAGGTTTTACTTCATTCTGAACAGTGATCTTACACTGAACAAAAAGTCCTGCCCCTCCTCAGAATCGCTATCTGCTTAAGAGCCAGAATGGACCTGGCTGAGCGATTTGCCTCCTCCTCTTAGGCCACATGGCCTCCCTCTGGGAACTTCACTCCTTGAAGGGCTAACTGGGCTTATTTGAGACTCGAATAAAAGTCTGCCCCCCAGAGAATTATAATCTAATTGAGGAAGATAGGCCACAGACACCAAGTCACAAACTGAAACTGGTAACACACAAAGCAGATTTTGCAAGTGGAATAAGGGAATGAATAGAGGCAAGAAAGGCTCCAGATGAATGGCAAACTCAGAGCAGATCTTTAAAGGAAAAGATGCAAGAAACGAACACTGCACATGGATGGGGGGGGGGGGGGAGTTCAGCAGACAAAACAAGCTGGCCACTTTGCCTATGGTAGGTTTCAACACCAATATGGCAGGCTTCCCTCTGCAGGTGTCTGAGTGTGATTCAGGAGGGAAGGATCCCACCAGAATGCTTTTAAAATGAACAAAGGTGGGCAGCCCCGGTGGCTCAGCGGTTTAGCACCGCCTTCAGCCGGGGCCTGATCCTGGAGACCCGGGATCATTGTCCCACATTGCGCTCCCTGCATGGAGCCTGCTTCTCCCTCTGCCTGTGTCTCTGCCTATCTCTCTCTGTATCTCTCACAAATAATCTTTAAAAAATAAAAATAAAAAATAAAATGAACAAAGACCTTCTTGGGGGAATATCCATTGTTGATATCCACTTAAATAATTGCTCATCATACAGAGCAGAGCATATGACAAAAACAAAACAAAACAAAAAAAAACCACCCTGCAGGGGATCCCTGGGTGGCGCAGCGGTTTGGCGCCTGCCTTTGGTCCAGGGCGCGATCCTGGAGACCCGGGATCGAATCCCACATCAGGCTCCCGGTGCATGGAGCCTGCTTCTCCCTCTGCCTGTGTCTCTGCCTCTCTCTCTCTCTGTGACTATCATAAATAAAAAAAAAAAAAAAAAAAAAAAAAAAAAAAAAAAAACCACCCTGCATTAAAACCCAAATTCTGTTCTTTAATATAAACCCAAGTGTTTTGTTGAGAGTTATAAGGCAATTCAATTTATTAAACCCAAATTTACAGTTAATTTATGGGACAAACATTCCTGTTAGCAAAGGATCTATCCAGGGGGACTCTTTTAGATGGAAACCTGCCCAGTAAGTACCCTTAAATATTTAAACACTATGAACTATACTGTCTGAAGTGAGGGGAAGGAAAGCAGACTATTGTACTAGATGAAACTGAAATAAAACTATAGTACCTCAGGAACTGTGATGTAAGCCAGAAGGGAAAGTCTGGTTTATAAAAAGGCACTCTACACAATTTTTCTTCTTTTTTTTTCTACACAATTTTTCAAGAGTAAGTCTACCCAAGAAGGGTAAGTCTACTTTGCATCATCATTTACTATTAAAATTTGAGCATTTTCTTTTCTCATTCACAAATGCATTTCATGGTTTACTCTACTTCAGAGATCAAGAGATCTTGTTTCCCTGAACATCAGCTATTTACCTTTCACTTAAGGAATCCAGGACTCCAGACTGAAAATCCTGTCACCCTGGACCTGAATCACCAGAGCCCTGGAATCACAGCCAGCCTCCTATCCTCACTCCACACACTTACAAGTTCCAGGGAAGTGCTATTCCCAGATAGCTAGGACAATTTTAAGTTTCCTAAATGTGGTGGTCTGTGTGCTATCTTCCTCAGACCTGAAGGGTGGAGGATGTGAAGCCTCCATAGAACAAAAGTGGAACAGAAGATGCTGTCACATCAGCAAGCCACCAGACCACCCATAATTCACTCAGCAGCCCTCAAAGGGTAACCAGATGGTCTGGAGCAGAAAGGGGTTCACTGTTCATCACCACCATGGCCGAAGGGACCCTGAACCCCAGGTGAGGTGCTGTCATCAGCTGCCTGTCCACTCTGCAACTCAAAAGTCCTGGAAGAAGAAGAATGGTGGAGGCTGAGCTAGGCTCTAACCTCTGCAGAAACAACTCCAAGCTACCTCAGACTACTTGGCTACAGCATAAGGAACAAACAAGGGATGCCCAGAGACTAGGTTCTCTGGCCCAAATGCCGGGGGTTGTGGCTAGCAGACAGCAACACTGTGTCAGGAAAAAAGGGGAAAGACCACTGTCTAGACTGGAGGTGTCCATGTATGGCATAAAAAGTGGGCTTATATGTGGACCACAGGCGCACTCTTAACGGGAAGTGAATGCATTAAGTCCCAAAAGTATAACAACATCCGAACAATGGAATATTATCCAGCCCTCAAAAGAAATGAGCTATCAGGCCATGAAAAGTCATGGAGGAACCTTAAATGTGTATTACTAAGTGCAAGAAGCTGAACTGCAAAGGCTACAGACTGCATGGTCCCAACTATAAGACATTCTGGAAAAGGCAAATTATGGAGACAGTAAAAAGGTCAGCAGCTATGGGCTTGGGGGTGGGTGGACTTGGATGGGAGAGCCCAGAATTTTTTAAAGAGAGTGAACATACTTTGTATGATATAATAACGGATATACGTCATGATACATTTGTCCAAATACAAAGAATGTACAACACCATGAGTGAGTGAACCTAAAGGTAAACTGATGATGTGTCCATAGGTTCATCAACTGTAACAAACAGGCTCTAGTGGGAGTGCTCAAGGCTGTGCATGGGGGGCCAGGGGGTGTGTAGGAAATCTCTGTACCCTCCCCTCAATGTTACTGTGAACCTGAAACTGCTCTAAAAAAAAAAAAAAAGTCTTAAAGGGAAAAAACAGCACAGAATTATAATATAAATCACAAGTGACTGAAAGGCACAAAATGATGGAGAATCACAAGCTGAACAATAACTTGAGTGACCATCGACTAGACTGTATTAATAAATAATATACACAAAATATCAGGGATGTCTATGTTGGATCTAAGCATGCTGCTTTTCAAGCTTTATGAATCCACCAACATATACCCGCTTGGGAGGATTATTTGATGATATGATCAAAATTATAAATGCATGGGCAGCCCTCATGGCCCAGTGATTTAGTGCTGCCTTCAGCCTGAGGTGTGATCCTGGAGACCCAGGATCAGGTCCCACATCGGGCTCCCTGCATGGAGCCTGCTTCTCCCTCTGCCTGTGTCTCTGCCTCTCTCTCTGTGTCTGTCATGAATAAGTAAATAAAATCTTAAAAAAAAAAAAAAAGGAGAAAAAACTTTTTAAGTGCATATTCCTTTTAACCATTAATTCCCTTTTTAGGAATCTGTTCTATAGATATATATATGTAACTGTGCAGGACTATTCATTAAGGCACTGTTTGTGACAGAACAGGATCGAAAATAACCTCAATGTCCATCAGTGGGGAGCAGATTAAACCAATTACGGCACATCTCATATAATGGATACCAGCAACATGCAAAGAGATAATGAGGCTCTCCACATGCTGCCATGTACAGGTGTGCAACAGTGTGTACAGTATGCTACCTCCAATAAGAAGAAAAGGCAGAAAAGAGGCAAGGGAGCCAAGAATAGACAACGTCTGCTTGAAGAGATAAAACCTGGAGGGGCCCACATTCTACTCACAGTGGTTACCTGGGGGCACTACATGGAGGGAGGGAGAGAGGCTTTCACTCTACAGCTTTGTGTCCTCCTCTGATTTTTGAACCCTGTGAATGAACGATTCATTTAAATAATTAAGGAAATTGATTTTTTATTTAAAGGCAGCCCCTGGGGTATCCAGGCCCAGGTGATGAGCTTCATTCAATCCAGATGATAACACCCAGAACACTTCGAGTTGGGAGTGTTTGCAGTTTGAAGATGAAATATGAAACAGGATCAATATTAGTTTAAAATAGTTTTAGTGTTAACATGAGTTTAAGGAAAAAAGAAAAGAAAAAGTACTTTAAAGAAGGACTTTTCAGGGATCCCTGGGTGGCGCAGCGGTTTGGCGCCTGCCTTTGGCCCAGAGCGCGATCCTGGAGACCCGGGATCGAATCCCACGTCGGGCTCCCGGTGCTTGGAGCCTGCTTCTCCCTCTATCTGTGTCTCTGCCTCTCTCTCTCTCTCTCTGTGTGACTATCATAAATAAATAAAAATTAAAAAAAAAAAGAAAGACTTTTCAGAAACTACCAATTTTTACCCCTAAAAGAATGTAGCAATCTACACATAACATTTTGCGCCCAATGTAACAGGTAAATGTTGTTCACGTTGGGAAAGTGGACAGTAATTCGAAATACTCAAACATTAGGACCTGACATCCTGCGGCTTCCAGGACACCAATGGAGAAACCTCTCATTGAAAGGATTCTGTTAAAATTGGAGCTTATAACAAAGGAAGTGATAACTGGACATCCCACTAAAACACAACCACATTGTTGTATCTTTGGACGGCACCTCTAAGTTAATTTACACTTGTTCAAATCACTCTTGCTAGAAGAAGACTCAAGATTTTGCAACAGAACTAACCAAACTCCACTTGTCACCATTTAACAGATTCTTCTAACCACATATAGGAAGATGTTTTGCTTTAGATTTGATTTACTTTCACTAGTTTGCAATGAAAGTACAATGTTTATGGATTTTTTTAAAGCATTCAGAAGAATATAAAGTATAAGGTAAAAAAAAAAAAAAAGTATAAGGTAGAGAGTCCCTCAAACTATCTTCAGTGACCTGCTGCCAAGAAAAACAATTTCTAGAGATTTCCTTCAGGAAATCTATGTACACAAATTTTTCACTCCTAAAAAGGATCTAATTATCATGTATGTTTTCCATCCTTTTTAAATTTAATAACTCTCAGACTTCTCTTCCTTCTGAAAGAGGCTGCTTTCCCTCCCCAAACCGGCCATAGCAGGGGACAGAGTCACTCCTCTTCGGAAGGGTCTCCCGGCCACCTTAGTGTTTTTGCAATCTCTAGGTCAATTAACTACATAAAAAGTTCTGTAGTTACTGTGAACATTCTTAGAAGTCCTACCAAACAAGAGACAAGTCTTACCCAACTTATTTTATCTGCTTGGTATACAAGCAGGTTGTTAGGTTTCAGGAATCTTTTTCAGAAACTAGGAAACTATGAACAGACCTTTGGTGCAAACTGGTTGCATGATGTGCAACATGATGATGGTAACTAAATCTCAACAGTCTTCAAGGTAACACGAATTAGTTTTTTTGAAACTTCAATTCTTCCTATTTATAGTACAGTGAAAGCACTAAAATCATTTTGTGTTAAGTATAGCACCAAAATATTTTACCATTAAAAAAAAGGATTCTTAGAATGAAGCCTGCCTTTCAAATGTTAGTATTTCCAACAGCTCTGAGATAATTATCAGTCAGGAGTACACTTACAGTGGAGCAACACATATGCTGTGCCACTTCTTAAGGAAAAGCAAGAGAGCATACACTTCCACCTGCACAGCGTGCTCTAGAAAGGTGCTCAAGAAAAGCCCAGCCAGAGGGCTTTGGAGGCAGGAGATGGAGGTGCTCCCCTAAACCTTCTTTCGTGCTGTTTGCAAGTGTGAACACTATGAATGTTACCCATACTCTCAAAACAAATTTTTTTTGAAAGAAAATTGTACAAAAAATTTCTAACATCTTAAATAAGTACATGAACCCTGATTCACGGGGCTTTTCCTTTCACAAGCAGGGCTTGGTGGGGAGAGAAGGCAGTTGTCAACTCTCCCAGCAGATAGGAACACGGATGGAAAAATACACCCTGGAAAAAGCTGATCCAGATTTCTGGAGAACAAATCACAGCTGCTTCTTCCAATTACCCTGGATGCAAAAGCCCTTGGATGGGTTTCTAAAATTTTGTATTGTTTTTCAAACCCTAAAAAGATGATCCGGACTCCCTAGTCTAACATGGGAAGCTCTCCACAACCTCACCTTGCCTTCCGGTGCCCAGACTGACTCCCCCAGTAGTCCTTCCTCTCAAAAATTTCCCTGATCACCTGGCCCTAAAGCCTCACATCACAGCACTCATCTCAATACACATCAGACAGGTACCGGTGGGCCTGCCCACACCACAAGTCTGTCCAAGAGGACGGAAAGCAGCACTGGGGACCCCCGCAGACTAGCAGTACCCCACACATAACATGAACATATCACTGATGTAAGCATTTAAATCTTCGTTGCCTAAAGGAATGCAGTGGTACAGTTGAGACTGGCCCAAATCTGCCCAACACTCAGAGCAAGACCACCTCAGCAGTCTCTGCCTCTTGGAAGCAAGACCATGTGGCCTCTAAATGGTAGCCCAGTGAGTATACACCAAAAATAAAACTGGCTCCAGCAAAAACTGTTACACACTTAGGACTTACTACTTCCAGACCTTCACCATGGCTATTCAAGTTGTTCCCCACACCTGAAACAGTACGCACCACTCCCATCTCTCCTAACCATCTGCAGGTCTCCATGCAAATGTCACCTCTTCCAAACGGCCTTATAAGACCTTTCAGAACATACTCTGTCCTGTGCCCCCACCACGCATGGGGACCATCATGCCTAGGGAGCACCTCTCCAAGATACACCAGACTACAGCTGCCTCCCATGAAGGCAGATACTGGACTTGTGTCACACTAGATTTCCAGGGCTGACATCACAGTATAATAAAGTACTCTCTAAATGATAAAAAATCCTACATCTAAAGCAACAAATATTTTTGAAAATGTGTTTAAAAGATGGTCCCTTTGAAAGAACTTTGTCCTTTAGGTCATAAAAATCTGAAAACTACAAACAAATGACGTAAGTGGATATACTCAGAGCTGTGCTGTACATACATACATACAGCAGCCAGTAACTGTGGCTTTTGACATGTACTTAAATTAAAATTAAATATAATTTGAAATTTAGTTCCTGAATCACATTAGTAAAAATTTACACAATAGCCACAAGTTACTGGTGTTTCCAGTATTGGGCGAGTGCAGACACAGAAATGGGCACCATCACAAAAGTCCTCCTGGAGAGGGCTCACTCACAGATCACCATGAGAACACTGGCATTTCAAACCAAGGAAATGTCCCAATCTACTCTCATACTGATGGGAAGAAATCAGTTTTTCCTTACACTTTCAAAGACTGAGAAAGTCACCAGTGCAAGCTAAAATAGCCAAATATCTCCCAATAATTCACATGATTCTCTCATAGATTTTTATTTATTTATTCACGAGAGACACACACAGAGGCAGAGACACAGGCAGAGGGAGAAGCAGGCTCCATGCAGGGAGCCCAGTGAGGGACTCGATCCTGAGACTCCAGGATCACACCCTGGGCTAAAGGTGGCTCTAAACCACTGAGCCACTCAGGCTGCCCTCTCTCACAGATTTTTATTTTTTATTTTTTTACTTAATTTTTTTTCACCAAAAGGTAGCTCCTTTATTTTTTTGTATTTTTTTTGTATTGGAGTTTGATTTGCCAACCTATAGTATAACACCCAGTGCTCATCCCGTCAAGTGCCCCCCCTCAGTGCCTGTCATCCAGTCACCTCATCCCCCTACCTACCTCCCCTTCCACTACTACCCCTTGTTCATTATTACTCAGCCATCAGAAATGACAAATACCCACCATATGCTTCAACATGGATGGAACTGGAGTGTATTATGCTGAGTGAAGTTAAGTCAGAGAACGACAATCATATGGTTTCACTCATATGGGGAATATAAAAAATAGTGAAAGGGATTACAGGGGCAAGGAGAGAAAATGAATGGGAAATATCAGAGAGGGAGACAGAACATGAGAGACTCCTAACTCTGGGAATCTCACAGATTTTTAAAGAGAAGTTCAACCCTGGGCAGACTGTGCTCTTCAAACAAAACCCAACCCCATTATCAATAGAGGCACAACCAAAATGGCACAGAAAATCTATCAATACTTCTTGCCTTTTTGTCATTTTCAGTGAAAGTTGTTTCACCAAGTATTTAGTTGTTAATTAAATAAAATATAAGACTTAATGTAAAGACACCAACAAATTAGGAAAAGTTCTCTGTCCACCATGCAAGTTTTTACTAGTAAAAACCACAAATCACCATACCCAAAATATCTAGGAGAACAGAAAACAGTAAACTCCATCAAAACAACTTCCTGGGATAGAATCTGTAGGAGAGAAAATCCTCCACAATAAGGTAAAAAACTCACTGTGCTCCTTTCCAGAGCAGCAACAGCTGAACCAAGGGAGAAATTAAACTTTACCGACACTTCTTTCAACCAATCAACTTGACCAAACTGGACAATGATCCAAAGGCCATTTTCTCCCCTAACTCTGTTATTGAAAAAAGAAATACTGTTTTTATGTTTTCTCCATATTTGCTTTTCCTTTTTCACTAAGTCCTAAACTAAACCAAGTCCTTGCCGATAAAGTTCCATTTAGACTTCCATTTTCCAATAAAGAATAGTTTTTAACTTCAAACACAGACTGAGTAAAGTGTGTCAAACTATCACCCGATCTGTACGATTCCTGAATCATAGATTCTAAATCATTCTTTTGCAAACAGGTAGATACTACATGCACACTGGCCCTGGGCAGGGGTGGCATCTTTCTATTTATTCAGTGAGAAAGTTCCATGGATCTGGTTCTGGGTCAGACTCCTCACCTACATCACCCCAATCCCCACTAGCCCAAGAGGAAGGGCACAACACGATTCATGTTTTCCCACACAATTAAACACCGGTAACAGGGATCCCTGGGTGGCGCAGCGGTTTGGCGCCTGCCTTTGGCCCGGGGCGCGATCCTGGAGACCCGGGATCGAATCCCACGTCGGGCTCCCGGTGCATGGAGCCTGCTTCTCCCTCTGCCTATGTCTCTGCTTCTCTCTCTCTCACTGTGTGCCTATCATAAATAAATAAAATTAAAAAAAAAAAAAGAACACCGGTAACAGCTGCTACAACCTGCTACATACCCGGAACCAAAGTAGCCTGATATACAAAACGAATCAAAGTAATAACAGAAGGGCAGCCCGGGTGGCTCAGTGGTTTAGCGCCGCCTTTGGCCCAGGGTGTGATCCTGGAGACCTAGGGATCGAGTCCCACATTGGGGTCCCTGCATGGAACCTGCTTCTCCCTCTGCCTGTGTCTGTGCCTCTCTCTCTCTCTCTGTGTCTCTCATGAATGAATAAATAAATAAACTCTTAAAAAAAAAAAAAAAGTAGTAACAGAAA
This sequence comes from Vulpes lagopus, assembly GCF_018345385.1. NCBI lineage: Eukaryota > Metazoa > Chordata > Mammalia > Carnivora > Canidae > Vulpes > Vulpes lagopus. Next base: position 126,474,079 of record NC_054826.1, on the reverse strand, counting down.
AAGGGATTCCCCCTTACCCCCCGCCCAGAAAAAGATCCCCACCCTTACCCACTCAAGCTCAAATGTAGAGTCACTGAACCAAGACACAGAACTGACAAGCTGGGCGCCAAGATTCAGTGTCCACTCCAAGTGGAGGCCAGAGCTCTTTCCTTACTACCATGCTGCCTGCCACCCAGTATAAAAAGCTCTGACATTTCCTTCAACTCTGAGTCATGGTTAGAAGGTTCTACTTTTAATCAGGTGACAAATACTCAAAATATTTTAATCCAAAGGAATTGGGTCAAGCTTTTATAGCCCGTAATTGTCAAAGCAAGCCCTAATTATTTGATAGATTTCTATAGTTCCCAGTGTCATCATTTGGTTTGTAATCAACTACCAAAATCTCCTTTATTTAAATATGGCACAAGCCTCTCATAACAAAGAGGTGTTTTGTTTTGCTATTTCACTGGTTATCCTAACTACAAAGTTAAAACATGTATAAATGGTACAGTTTTGATTTCAAAAATCCAAAATATTTGGGGGGTAGGGCAAGGGGAAGCTTTAGAAATAATAAAAAGAATCTGCTTCACAACAGAACTGTACAACGCCATTAAACAGCTTACCACTGTTAAACTCTTACTGCCTATGCTGTGGTACAGGTGCATTAGAAAGATGGGCAAATTAAAGAGATTCTCAAACAGTAGCAGATGGGACATCTAGAAATAGGAAAGTCAGATTTAACCAGGTGAAATTTTTTTCACCCTTAGATTTTACTAGTCTCAGTGATGGTTCCATTAAATATTCCTTTGATTAATGGAAATGAAAACATGGGGGGAAATGTTACATGGGATGATGTCTAAGGGGAAGGTTTAAAAAGAAAGGAATTCAACTTTTATATACAGAGCTCAGAGATAGCATTGCTTCCCAAATTTAGAACCACAAACACCCTGCAGGTAGTTTTCAAAGTCAGCAAGTCATTTCCCATATTGTTTAAAATCCTGGGGGGTGGGGGGGGGGGAGGTTAGGATTTTGCTTATTTACAGGTGTCTCCCTGCACTCGCTCCCTGGGTCTAAAGAGCTCTCCCACAGATCCAAGTACAGGCTCCAGCTGGGCCAACTATGCCCATGGGACCCCGCGTGTGGCTCCACCTCAGCACCCCTGACAGCAGAGTACAGCCTCCATGCAAAGCCCAGTGTGCAAAAGCCCCCCAACAGGCCCTGCCACGAGGGCTTAGGTTTCTTTGTCAGTGATGTGCTGCAAGGTGAGGATTGAAAGCTAAGTTTCAGACTGAGCTGGCCAAGTATAGCATCCCTTCCCATTAATGCAGGAGCCATGGACAACCACTCCAGCCCTGAAGAGTAGATCAAGCGTCAGACGACATTTCTAAGAAGGGATGTACCACTAGGCAAAACCTCAAGAGTGGGCGAGGGAATAGCAGGCACATGTGCTGAAAACCTGAAGGGATGGCCAGGATTTGAGAGCTTACGAGAGACTGTCTGGGACAACCAGAGGACTTCAATGTGAGCCATGGGCCACAGATCATACCCACAGGCCGTGCACGATGATACTCAGAGACAAAAGTGCTGTGAGTGGCCAGAACGCTTTTCCCAACAGTACAGAAGGCAGGGACAGCAGCAGGCTTCCCCAGCTGCCTGGCTCCTTGTTCTCGCTTCATGGGAGAGGCCTGGAGGCCCACCAGGCTACTTCTGGGGCTTCCCTCAGCCAGGGCTCGCTCATCTGTCCCCAGGATCCGTTTCAGGTGCTAACTCTCACCTGGAATATCCAGCCCAGGGCTTCCACATGCAGGGGCATTCAGTGAACAGCACGTGAATAAATAAAGCCCTCTTCGGGTTCCCCTTTCTGACTCAAGCTTCTGGTACTTGACAGCATTTGATAGTCTTGAATTTTACCTCTAAGTCTTATTTTGTCAACACTGTTCTAAGTAGCTGTTCTAAGCTACTTGGAGCCATCAATTAGAATCCTCTGTATACCGCTAATACCCCAGACAGAACTGCTACATATATAGTAAAGAACCAGAATCCAAAATAAATAAATTAAATAAATTAAAAAAAAACCAGAATCATATATTCATTTGCTGTTGAGACAGTCCATGAAATATGCTTTTAGTTAAGAATCTTCAGAACACACCACACCGCCTAGGTTTCTGCAACTTTAAAATTTCATAGTCCTCCTGTTCCTATTACAAAGACATATAATTGAAAATGGAAGGATCCCTGGATGGCGCAGCGGTTTGGCGCCTGCCTTCTGCCAGGGCACGATCCTAGAGCCCCGGGATCGAGTCCCACATCGGGCTCCCGGTGCATGGAGCCTGCTTCTCCCTCTGCCTATGTCTCTGCCTCTCTCTCTCTCTCTCTGTGACTATCATAAATAAAATAAAAAAAAAAAAAAAGAAAAAAAAAGGAAAATGGAGACAAAAATCAATAGTCTTGACTATACAAGTTCTTGCTAATATCCCCACTGAGTGTTCTACCGCAACAGATCTGCCTGCTTGTGGGCCTGCATAGATGCATGCACACGGCTACTGTCACTTACAGATCCATCGACAAACAGGTCTCTGGTCCAACAAGAGAAATACTTTCAATAAGGTGGGGCTACAGGGAACATCCACTTTTCAGAAGAGAAAACTGAGGATCCTCAGAGCATTAATTCCACATTACATCTGGGTCCCACACTGTGGCCCAAGGGCTGACTTCTGGCTCTCACAAAAGTTACTAGCTTTACTGGTACACGGCTGTGCCCATTTGTGTATGTACTGTCCAGGGCTGTTTCCGTGCTGAAATGGCAGGGTTCAGTAGTTATGACAGAGACCGTAATGGCCTGCAAAGCCAAAAATGACCTCTGGCCCTTTATAAGAAAGTCAGCGGACCCTCGACCCTCACATTACACACAAAAGATTTGAGGATGGTGCTAACAATAGTCCAGCTCCCCCAGGCTCAGAGCCCCACAGCATGCTAGGGCCCTGGAAGGCCTGCAGTAAAGCTCCTCAGCTACTCCCAACCTCCTCTGAGCACAAAACCTTTTGAGAAATGCTTCTTTGCATACCTTCTAGTTTCTTGGAATATATTTGAAATGCTGGCCTGAATTAAGATAGAAAAAGTGTCCTGACCAATGGCACCCAAGATGCACTGGCTTAATGCAACCTTTGCTGATCCTCAACAACTCACAATGAGGTACATTTCATCCTGACTAGGGAAGGCACACTTTGGCAAAATCATTTTTAACTCTTTTGTTTTCAAACGCACTGAGTAAAATTATAAAGTTAGCATTTACGTGGCCCCAACTAATCACATACTTTGTCACACAGCCGCAGTGGCACTAGTTTGAAGTTGTAAAAACACAGTCATTGCTCTAAGCACAACTTTCAATGAGCCTCATCCCTTTACAAGTTGTTTCCATAAGGTTTAAGAGTTACAGGATCACACTCAAATGGCCAACAGGAGTGATTCTCAGTGGTCTGCTGTACTGCCAGGCATCCCTAGGGGCTTCATACTTACCCAGCATCCTCCCTGAGCAACTTCAACAGAGCAATGTTCTGGCCCCTCGGTTATCCAAAAGTTCCTACTCTTCTAACGTGTAAAAGGAAAGCAAAGTCATGAAAAGCCCTGCCCCTAGAAGTCTCCACAAAAGCTTACGTTTCTGATGTAGTCAGAACTCAATGAAGAGATGAGAAAACTTGACCGGTACTCAACTTTCCACTGCCATACGCAGGAAGGTTGAGACCAAACTGCTGCACCAGAACCAGCTGGAAGAGGGGGGACACCCCCCCCAGTAGAAAGAACACCCCAGCTTCCCCCCAGACCCGGTGACAGATGCCCCCCCACAGAGATTTACTTCACTTGCTGGAGTTACAAGACTGAAACTTGTCAAGAACTACAAGCTCCTAAATCCATGATTCAATCAAATTTCACATTTATGGATAGAGGCTTATAAAATGAATATACACAATTATTTACTTTAATCATCTAGGTTTGGTTCTGGTTTGGCCCTTTATGTTACTTTGGGCAGATCACCTCCTTCAAGTCTGGTTCCTTACCCAGAATCGGCAGGAAGAGTGTCTTCCTGTCCCACCTCACAGGATGCTCTGAGGACCAAGCTGAGGTGATGGGGAGAAAAGCATTCTGACACAGAAAGCACTACACATACATAACAGATCATCATTTTGTTGTGAAAGGCATTTTGGTTGGTAAGTATATTTACCCCATACTTTATTTTTTTTTTTTTTTTTACCCCATACTTTAAATATGGTTTCCTATAGCATTTAAAGGGATCCATGTTATGAAGTATAATCACAACTGCTAGGGACACAAACAGGATAGGATGAAGTAGGTTCCAATTTTCAGAAGACAGTCTTAAAAAACTTTTAACTAAACAGTCTATTTGTTGTATGTAAATCTGGCTTCAATAAAGCTGACAAAAAAAAAAGTCTGCTTGCTTGGATATTTACTTCTCCTTCACTGTTAAGTCATGAATCCCTGCTGCTGAAAAACACTAATATGCTGTTTTAATCTGAACATATTAAATAAAGAAGTTTCCAAATCACACAACTAACTATATATTGGAAACACACAGTCCTACCTCTTATAATGGGTGCCAAGTGAAGGAAGACTGCATTTACAGGAAACCATTTAAGCCTTCAACGTAAAACAACACCTCACAGCGTTGAAATCCAGTGCCACTCCAGAGCTGAGGTGTGGGTGAGGTCAAAAGTACTATTTCTCCTTCTTCCTCTTGCTACCTTCCTTTGGGGCACATTTTCTAGTGCCGCATCCCCTCTGCATACTCTGTTCAGAAGCCTTCCCTGACCTCCCCAGCCTTCAGAGCCTCTCCCGTCTGACAATCTGATACCGGTGCAAATGACATTCATCACTCAGAGATGCCACCTAATCTCACTGGCATGCTTTATGCACGCTCCCCTTACTAGACTACAAGTGCCCTGCGGGGAGCACCCTGGCTTGTGAGCTAACTACCCAATGTCAGGAGTACTATTCTCTCCACCCAGTATCAGTCCCCTAGACTCACGCAACGGACACGATGGCTCCCCAGGCCAGTCCCTACAGACATGTGCTGCATGGTAGCAGTCCAAATCCCTCGTTTCTCAGGCCACCAGGCTGCCTCCTGCTCCTCCTAACCTCTCAGGCCTTCCCATGTACAGAACTCCCTTCAAATTCTATTATCACGGAAAAAGAAAATGCGCTTTGCTCCACCTGGCTCCATTTTTCTCCCAGGAGCCTCAAAAACACATCCCCTCACTTAAACGAGGTTGAGTCTCTCCCTACTTTCCCATCTAACCCAATGCCTTCACTCCTTTGATTGGACGTAATATGATTCCTAGAGTCCTTTATTTGTTCAATATATATCCTTAGGATCTCTGTCTCAGACTACTGGTTACAGAAGACAAGGTTGTACCTCCTTTAATTTGCTCGATGATGATCCTTCCTTGGCCCCCACACTGATAAGACTCTGGCCAATAATGTGACGTGATGAAAACGTAACCAAGGTGACTTGACATAAGTATAACCATGAATTTTATTATTTAAATCAGAGCTATTAAAAAATTTTGTTCCCCATTTGGAAAAGAGTGAGCCCTCATGCTTTAGGAGGATCAACGTTGGAAAAGAAAGGGGAGAAAAAGTAGCCAAGAGGGAAAAATCCTTTCCGAAAAAATTTGTTGTGATTTAGCAGCACATCAAGTAAATATCTGACCATCCATTAACTACCCAAAAAGGCCATTCTCTAGGCTCCATCTTGTTAACAGCTAAATGTATATATTCGGAAAACCCTTTCTGTTAAGTCTTGTGTTAGTAATTTATCCCTCTATAGAAAACACAATCTGCAATAGCCTCATTTGACAAGAGCAAAGCTGCAAAGCCATTCAAAAAGTTACCAGTTTCAGAAGACAAACTTCAAAGCTGAACTTGCCTGGTATGATCTATGTTTCATATGATTACTTTTCACTCAAACATAGCAAGATTAATGAAGCAAAAGAGATCTGTTCTATAGTAAAAGGGCATCTAAGTCATGGCTGTTTCCACATTTCTTACTTCAGACAAGCTGATTTGACAAAATAAACATCACACTCCACTCTATCAATTACAAAAAAGTATTAGTGACTTTTTGCCCCATGAGACTTATTTACTCCCCCCCCCCACCGTTTAACAAATTGTATTTAAACTAGATAAGAATCTCATGATATTTTAAAATATCCTTTCTCTCACACCTACATTACTATCCTTGAAATTGTATTAAAATTGAAGCCACAAAACCCAAGTAGTTTTGTTTCAACAGGAGAAACAGATTTTTTTAGACCATTAGTAGAAATATGCCAGTGTCCACAGAAATATTTGCAAAAGCTGAACAGCTGTGTCTACTGCAAATCTGAAGGCATCGCTGCAGCAATATAATTCAATTTGGACCCATTCATTATAAACTGATTTTCAGATGCTGCTACTACCAAGACCGTACTGGAGAAATACAGGCTGCGCTGGAGACAGAACTGTTCGCAGTGGTGCACAAGTTTTTACTGCAAAGGAGAGGTCTGAAAGAGGAAATACAACTCGATCATAATGCTACCGTGAGCCAGCTCAGAAGAGCCCAGAGTTATTAAACGAATAGAAACTAAAATACTTAGGCAACTGATGGGATTACTTCACAAAGTTTTCATGGATGCTGTTTGAAAGAATGCTTCATTTAATACCCGGCTAAAAAAAAAATTTTTTTTTGGAGGGGGTGGTGGTGGTGGTGGTGGGTGGGACCTGCGATTCCTACATTCCTTAACATAATTTTCTTTAATACACCCACAGTGTAAAAGCCCCACCAACTCAAGCCGGAGGTTGTAGCCCGAAAGGATCTGCTGTACCTAAACTTTCTTTTAAGGTCATGCCTCTGAAGTTAAACACAGCACAGCAACTTGGATGACATCTGGCTAACCGAGTTGGGGCTGGTGCAAACGGAACGGCCTTGGGTAGACCCAACAACCAGAGTTTTTTCAAGACAAACTGCGAAAAGCATCTTCCCAAGGACCGCATCCCAAGAAACTTCCAAAGTCCCAACTCCCAGGTCGGCTGCTGCTACCAGCAAGCGTGTATGTGGAGCGTGTGTCCTGATGCGGATCGCAGCGCTGCGAATCGTGCTATCAGCTCAGAAAAGACTTTGGGTCGTCCCGCCACCCCCACCCCCGCTTCGCTGCACTTTTCCCCTCCGTCACCGGGAAGCCCACCCTCCGCTGTCATCCCTCCAGGCAGCCCCGCGTGAGCCGACGCACGGCCGCACAGGGAGGCGCGTGGAACCGCCACGAAGCCCGGCGCGCTCCGCTCCCCTTGTGCTCCCCGCAGGTACCGCTCGCCTTCCGCGCGCGGAGGGCTCCCCAACTCCGGGGCTGGCCCCCCACTCGGGGCCCCGGCGCCGTCCGGCCACAAACTTCCCCCTCGGCCCGGGCCGGCGGGGCCCCGGGCAGCAGCCGCGCGGGCTGGCGCCTCGGGGCGGGTCCCCCCGGCGTTAACCTGCGGGCGGGGCCCCCGCCCGGGCCCCCCCTCCTCACCTGTGCTGTCATTCGCCGAGAAGCCGGGCGAGCTGAGTTTGGCTCGTTTGGGGTTGGGCGGTCCGTCCAGCAAGTTCTCGGCCATTTTCACCTGCTCGCGGAAACAGCCCCGAGCGCGGGCGGCCGGGCCAGCAAGGGCTCCGGGGCGGGGGTCGGCGCCGGCCCCGGCCGGCTGCGAGGGGAGAGCAGCGAGCGCGAGCCGCGAGCGAGCGCCGAGGGAGAGGGAGGGCGCAGGCCGGGTGGGGGAGGCGGCGGCCAAATCTCAGCCACAGCAACAGCGCCCCGCAGCGCTCACCGCCCGCCCCCGGCCGCCGCCGCCGCCGCCGCCACCGCCGCCGGCCGCGGCCCCCTCATCCCCTGCCCGCCTCCCGAGCGCGACACTCCGCGGCGGGGGCGCCCCGGCGGCCCGGCCGCCCCCCCGGGCCCGGCTGGCAGCGACGGCGCCCGGCCGGGCGGCTCAGGCAGTCCCCGGGAACATGGTGCCGCCGCCGCCGCGCCGCCGCCTCGCTCCCCCCCCCCCCCGCGCCCCACTTAATTAATTCGCTCGCGGCCCGACGACCGGGGGGCTCCGGGCTCCGCTCCCCGCCCGCGGCCCGCCGCCGCCGCCGCCGCCGTGAGGAAAAACAATGCGCGAAGCGGGGCCGCCGCCGCCGCCGCCGCGGCCCCCCCACCCCCCGTTCCGCCGCCGCCGCCGCCGCTGCCGCCGCCGCCGCCGCCGCCGCCGCGGCTCCGGGAGGCCGAGCCGAGAGGCGAGCGGGGCCGCCGGAGCGGGCGCCGAGGGCCGGGCGGAGCGGGCCGGCCGGGCGGAGCGGGGTGCGCGGGCGGTTGTGGGGCCCGGGACCGGCGGGGCCGAGTAGATCGCGCTCGAAGCCCCGGTCGGGTCCGCGACAAGATGGCGGCTGTTGATTCCTCAATTAAAAAAAAAAGAAAGTTTTTTTTCTTCTCTTTCCAGAGCCTGAACGGGGAGGGGGAGGGGGCGGGGCACGCCGGTGCGTCACCCCCCCGCGGCGTCACCACGCACGGCCCCCGCCCCGCCCCCTCCACCTGCGCCGTTCGCGGCGGAAAGAGCCGAGCGCGCTCGGGCGGAAGGGGCCGAAGGCGCGGCCGGCGTGCGTGGGGCGGCTGGGCTGCCCGGGCGGCTGAGCGGCCGCGCCTGCGGGACGCCAGGCGCCCGGCGCGGCCGCCACTTTTGTTCTGCTGGCCGCTGGGCGGCGAGGGCCAGGGCTGCGGCCTGGCGGCGAGCCGGGCCCCCGGGCGTGGAGTCGGCGCCGGCCGGGCCCGCCCGTCCCGCTGGGCGACTCTGCCCGGTCCCCGGTTCCTCGCGTCCCTGCCCGCGACCGTCCCCCGGTTGACCGGGCCTGGCCGCCTCCCCTCACCGGTTGCCAGCGACTCATCGGGGCTCCCACAGGTTGCAGACCTTCCGCGAGTGTGTGCAGAGGGGGAAACTGAGGCAGGAGGGGGCAGGATCGGGACTCGAGCCCCCCCCACCCCAACTGGAGTGCGGGGGACGCAAGATGCCCTGTTCCCCCAGCCCGATGCGACGGGGCTGCCTGCGCGACGGCCTCACCTGCACCGGAGGTGGTGGGCGCGACCTCCCCGGGCTGGGGGGCAGTTCAGACTGCACCGCGGCCTGGAAGACCCCTTCCATCAGTGCGCCTCGGGAGCGCTCCCCCCGCCCCCGACAGCCACCTGGCACCCTGCGGGGGCTCCGCAGGTGTGGGGCCACCTCCCCGCGGGACAAACGGAACGCCGAGGTGTCCACGTCTCCGTGCCTCGGCTGCTCCCCCAGACCTGCCAGCACTTCACCTCCGAGTCTCCAGGGTCCTAAGGCAGAAACCAGCGAGTCCGCGCTGCCCACACAGCAGTCTCCCCACGTCCCTTACCTGTTCCTCGCGGTCCCTCTGCCCCAGGGTTGCCGCGCATCGCGCCAGTGGCTCCGGTGGCAGCTTCCCACCTGTGTCTCTTGCGCTCCACATTTCAACCCACGCAGCACCAAGTGATAACTTTCTGAAAAAAGGAGAGAGAACTCTGTCTAAAGCAAATAGCTGCCTCGCAGAGGAGTGGGGAAAGACTGTGTATGTAGTCTGTAAAACAGAACAAAGCCGGTATAGCTGTTTAAAATACAGACATAGGTATGGGTATATAGTGTATAAACCAAAAGAATGACTGTCCTCAAGTGTCAAGACCGAGGGATCCTTCTACTTTTTTTTTCTGTTTGTATTGTTTGAGATCTTGAGCTGCCCCACCTTGCCCCATACCTGTCTCTTCCACTTCCCATCCCTGTCTCCGCCATCACTCTCTCAAACCCACTTGGCCCCTAGGAAGTTCTCGTCATTCTCAGGCCTTTTTAAACTTTTGCAAATGCTATTCCTGGTGCTGAGATTCTCCAAAACCCTCCTCAAATGTCCCCTCCCTTAGGAAGCCCTTCTAGCCCACTTTAGGCCTCCCACAGCATTTCTGGACACTCTGTCACTTTTTTTTTTTCATCCATTCATGTTTTTATTTTCATCAGACATCCCTCGAGACTCTCCTGAGGGCATTGCCACTGTGCTAATCTCTTGGGCAAAGAACAAAGAAGTCCTTATATATTCAAGGAGGCCAAATAGCAAGCCCTGGAAATCATAAACAGGTATTCAACAAGTCAATTTGCACATTAAGGCAGGAAGTGTACCAAGTCATAAGGTGACACAGGCCTGGCAGTTCCCTGTATCTGAATGTGCCACAATGTCCCTCTTACCACGAGTCTATGGGCCCCGTAGGGGCAAGGGCAAAGTCTTAGTCGTAGTCAGTGTCCCACAAGAAGTAGGTTTGTAAAATGTGATGATGAATGAATGAGCAAATGAATGAAAGAATACTGTCAGGTTCCTCCGAGTCCTACAGGCCTCCAGGACACCAAAAAGAATGGCTCAACCTGAAGCAGTCCAGCACACATCTCCGCAGATGGCCCAGTGTGTCAGGTCCCCAGGAGGCCTCAGCCAGGGCCTGCCTTGGGTCAGTAAGGATACCACCCAGCCCTCTGGGTCCCTCAGTAAGTGGTTTATGCAGCAGTGGGCACGTGAGCTTGTGCCATCCCCCTACCAGTGGGCAGTGATGGCATGGGTCATGCCTTACTTTACAGAGAGGGAGGTTGAGGGGACCCAAATCCAGATGACCCAGACATGTCAGGGCCAGGCCTGAAGCACAAGTGTCCAAACTGCACACCCCAGGCTCTTCCTGCAGCTTCTTCCTACTCAACCCTAAAACATACCTCTTTTTCTCTCACATGTATCATTTGATCAGTTCCTCTGGTATTTCCTGATAGCTGCTTTTTCTTTCCTTTCTCTTTCTTCTCCCCTTGGTCTGACTCTTGGCTAAGAACACCATGCTCAGACATTGATGGGGGAATAGCAAGGAAGGAAGTAGATTCCTCCACACACACACTTAGCTGGGATCAAGGTCAACACAGACGAAAGGGACACAACACTTTTAAGTGCCCTGTGTATGCCGGGCCACTCTGCCGCACGCTGGCCTTGGGTCAGCACTTCTCACAATCCTGGGAGGGCATACCCTTGTCCTCATTTTCTAGGCAAGGAAATAAGGCCCAGAGGAGGGCCAGTCACCCGGCCACAGAGGCTCAAGTGGATTGCCAGTCAAAAGCTGCCCGCTTTTTGAACAAACCTTACCCTCCCCGGTTTCATAGGCCATATGATCAAGGAATCCCGGTTTATGGAAAGAGTAAGGGCTGAGAGAGCAACGTGGGGAAGGGCTATATCAGGAGCAAAGAAAGTTTCCCTAAGTCCATTTGAATCTACCAACTGGTGAATGGGTCGACATAATGTGTTACGCCACATAGTGGCATATTATTCGGCCATAAAAGGAATACAGATACACTCCATGGCATAGATCTACCTTGAAAATGTTACCTCAAGAAGGAAGACTCTCACCAAAGACCATCTGTTGTCTGATTTCATTTGTATAAAATGTCCAGAACAAGGCAAATCCAGAGACGGGAAGTAGAGAGTGGTTGCTGGAGAGAGGAAGGAGATGGTGAATCGCAGCCAGAGGTTATGGGGTTTCTGTTTGGTGTGATGAAGATGTTTTAAAATGGATGGTGGTGAGGGTTGCACAACTCTGAACATACTAAACACCCTGGAAATCTATACTCTGAATGGGTGAATTGTATGGTCCGTGAATTGTATGTCAAGAAAGCTGGTTTTTAACATGTTGATTTGGGAAGGGGGAAGACAGACAAGGAATGGCAGAGGGAGGGAGGCACTCCCAGCTGAAGGAAGCAAGCTGGGGAGGGAGAGCACAAAGGGATTTGCTTTGTGGTGCCCAGAGGAGGGGTCAGGAATGGGGGTGGAATTGATGTGCTTGGCATTTGCCAACTAGGGTCTGAGGTTTGAACCAGCCAGCAGAAAACAGGGACTGAGATCCACAGAGGGAGCAGCAAAGAGGAAACTGAGGAAAGAGAGAGAAACTTTCATCTTGCCCCCCTTACCCTCAGGGACGACTCCTCGATAAACACACAGTCTCCACAGTTAACCCGGATGTCACCCCATCTCTTCCATTCCCAGACAAGCTGCTTGACCCAGTTGTCTACACTGACCCGACCTGCTTCCTCTTCTCCCATTCACTGCTTTTATTTTTACTCATAAAAAGAATCTCAAACAAGTTATAGAAAATAAGAAATAGACACTTATGTCTACATGGTTAAGGCTGGCAATGCTAACATTTTGCTACATTGGCTTCAGGTCTTTATTTTATTTATTTACTTAAGAAATAACGTGTCAGAGATAGAACTAAAGCCTCCGTTTGCTGCCTCTCTCCACAAAAGTCACCACTCTCCTGGAGTTACCATGCAAGATATGTATTCTCATTAGGTGGAACTATATGAAATCTCCCTACTTGACCATTTTACCACCGTCCCATGACCAATTTCTATGGTTTATCAAATATGACATCTAATACCCAACCATTAATAATTGTTTTGGGTGCCTGGGTGGCTCAGTCGGTTAAGCGTCCTCCAACTCTTGATTTCAGCTCAGGTCATGATCTCAGGGTCGTGAGATTGAGCCCCATGTGGGGCTGCCGCTTGGTGCAGAATCTGCTTGTCCCTCTCCCTCTGCTCCTCCTTGCCCCTACCTGCTCACTCTCAAATAAATAAAATCTTTTTAAAAAACAATATTTGTGATGCACCTGGGTGGTTCAGTCAGATTCATTTATGTTGTAGTGTGTTCAGAATTTCCTTCCTTTTTAAGGCTGAATAGTACTCCATTGTTCATACCTAGTACATCTTGTTTGTCCATTCATCCATCAGATCGACACCTTTGGGACACCTTTTTTGGGTTGCCTCACCTTTTGGCTGCTGGGAATACTGCTGCTGTGAGCATGAGTGTACCTATGTCTCTTAGAGGCCCTGCTCTATCTCAGCCCATTCAGGCTGACAAAATACCATAGTCTAGGTGATTTATAAACAATAGAAATTGGGATGCCTGGGTGGCTCAGCGGTTGAGTGTCTGCCTTTGGCCCAGGGCATGATTCCGGGATCCAAGATCGAGTCCCATATGGGGCTCCTCGCAGGGAGCCTGCTTCTCCCTCTGCCTGTGTCTCTGCCTCTCTGTCTCTCATGAGTAAATAATAAAATCTTTAAAAAAAAATAGAAGTTTATTTCTCACCGTTCTGGAGGCCAAAGACGAAGATTGAGGTTCCAGCAAATTTCATGTCTGGTAAAGACCTCCTTGGTTCATAGATGGTGTCTTCCCACTGTGTCTGTGGTAGAAGGGGCCAGGGAGCCCTCCAGGTCTCTTGTGAGGGCACTGATCTCATCCAGGAGGGCTCCACCCTCATGACTTAATCACTTCTTAAAGGCCCTGACTCCTAATTCCATCACACTGGGGATCAGGTTTCAACATATTTGAGGGGACACAAACATTCAGTCCATAGCCATGGGTGAACAAATATCTTGTTAAGATTCTGCTTTCAATTCTTTTGGGTATATACCCAAAAGTGGAATTGCTGGATCATATGATAATCCTATTTTTAATTTTTAATTTATTTTATTTTATTTATTTATTTATTTTTAATTATTCATTCAGAGAGAGAGAGAGGCAGAGAGAGAAGCGGGCTCCATGCAGGGAGCCCGACGTGGGACTCGATCCCAGGTCTCCAGGATCACGCCTTGGGCTGCAGGCAGCGCTAAACCGGGGCTGCCCCTATTTTTAATTTTTTTTTAATTTTTTAAATTTTTTTTATTTTTAATTTTTTCAAGACCATAGTGACTGCACCATTTTACGTTCCCAGCAATAGGGCACAAAGATTTCAGTTTTTTCACATCCGTGTCAACACTTGCCATTTTCTGTTTGTTTTTGTTTATTTAAAATTTTTTTGATAGTAGCTGTCCTAGTGGATGTGGGGTGGTATCTTCCAGTTCATTCCTTTTAATTTCTATCTTGCTTTCCATCCCAGGAACAAACCACATCACATTTATCCAATCTCCTCCTAAGGGAGTTTCTAAATTTTTCCTACGACAAACAGGGGCTGCAATTAATATTCTTGTACATCCTCCCAAACTGAAACTGCACCTAAGAGTGTCTCTCCAGGAAGAACACCAAGAGGGGCTTGAGGGTATTCTGGGCAGAATTGTGGTAGGAAGATGGCATCCATAAAAGAGACTAGCTTTTGGAGAGTTTCACAGAAGTACTACTTACAACGTCAGGACAGGTTGCAAAGAAGCCATAAAGGACAGGGCAACTCGGGTGCTAGTAGTGGCTGAGCTGTTACCACCATGAGGCCAAAGGAATGTGGGCAGGAATGCCTGTCAGAATCAGGAGAGAAAGGAATTGTGTGGAGATGGCCATCTTCAGAGGAGTCAGCTGGCTTGGGTGTCCCTGACCACTCTCTTGCTTTCTGATCTCCCGCCTGGCTGCCCTCTGGGAACCCAAGCCCAGGAGCATGGCAGCCTGCTGAGCTCAGCCCCCTGAGGCACAGGGCTAGATAGAGAAGGTCGAAGAGGGTCAGCTGGAGAGGTAAGGGGTACCGCACGTAGGGTATACATGTCTTCAGCTTTAGTAGGAATTTGCAATTTGCTTTCCAAAATGATGTTATCAATTTACACGCCCAATAGCATGGTTTTGTTTTGTTTTAATATTTTTTTCTCTATTTATGATAGTCACACAGGGAGAGAGGCAGAGACACAGGCAGAGGGAGAAGCAGGCTCCATGCACTGGGAGCCCGACGTGGGATTCGATCCAGGGTCTCCAGGATCGCGCCCTGGGCCAAAGGCAGGTGCCAAACCACTGCGCCACCCAGGGATCCCCATGGTTTTGTGATCCATACTCCTGCATCTTTGTCAATGTTGGCTATTTGCCAGACTTAATAAATTTTTCTTAAAGATTTTATTTACTTATTTGAGAGAGAGAGAGAGAGAACATGAGCAGAGGGCAGGAGGCAGAGGCAGAGACAGAAGCAGACTCCCCACTGAGCAGGGAGACGGATGACATGGGGCTCAATCCCAGGATCCCAGTATCATGACTGGATCCCAAGGCAGACACTTAACTGACTGAGCCACCCACCCATGCACCGCTAGAATTGCCATTTTAACAATAGTGAGTCTTCCTATCAATAAGCAAGCAAAATGGAGGACAGAGAAACACATCACACAACACTATGTGATGTAATCTGCAAAATCCAAAATCTGGGAAGACCTTTGGGAAACACAACTTGGTTTCCCCTAACAAATTTCAAAAGAAAAAAAGCATAAAGTAGATGAAAGGAGAACCTACAGATTAAGACACTGAAACAGTATAACAAGCAATCACATGTGGATGCTGTATAGACCCCAATTTCAGCAAATCAAAAGGATGAGACAACTGGAAATTGAAATACTGGCTGGTATGGAATGATATTGAGAAACTGGTTTTGGGGTGCCTGGCTGGCTTAGAGAAGCATGCAACTCTTGACCTCGGGGTTGTGAGTTTGAGCCCCACATTGGGTATAGAGATGACTTACTTTTAAATAAATTTTAGGGCAGCCTGGGTGGCTCAGCGGTTTAGCGCCGCCTTCAGCCCAGGGCCTGATCCTGGAGACCTGGGATCGAGTCCCATGTCGGGCTCCCTGGATGGAGCCTGCTTCTCCCTCTGCCTGTGTCTCTGCCTCTCTCTATGTGTCTCTCATGAATAAATAAATAAAATCTTTAAAGCAATCTAGGCTTAAAAAATAAATAAGTAAATTTTAAAGAGAAACTGATGTTAATTTTTATGTGTGATAATGGTATTGTGATTACGTATTTCCAAAACAGTCCTTATTTTTTAAAGGCATAGGCTGAAAAGTTTGTAGATGGGATTATATATTACCTGGGAGGAGTAGATGGGAAACAGATGAAACACATCTGCCCAGGAATTGACAGTTACAGATGCTGAGTGATGGGCACACAAAGATTCATTATGTGATTCTGTATACTTTTGTATATCTTGAAATTTTCATAACTAAACATTTCTAAAACATTGAATTATCAAGTCTTTCTATCCACAAACATGATATAGCAGTTCATTTGTTTAAATTTTCTTATTGCATTAGAATTTTATAATCTTTTCTATAAGGTCCTGCACATCTTTGGCTGATCCAACGAATTTGCCAAACCCTCTTATTAGTTCTAATAGCACTGATAGTTTTTGTCTAGATCTCTTGGATTTTCTACATAAGCTATTGAATCACATATTAAAAAAGAAAATGATGGAATTTTGTTTCTTTTGCCCAGTACTCATAACTTCTGTATCTTCAACTTGTTATATACATTGCTGGCCAGAAGCTCCAGAATAATGCCAAATACAAATGATAGAGGCATCTAAGTTCTTGTTACTGACTTGAGTAAGAATGGTGTTTTCTGTTAGTTCATTCATTTCACAAATATTTGGTGAACACCTACCATGTGCCAGGCACTGCACCAGGCATTCGGAATACAACAGCAAACAAAACAAAGTTCCCTGCCCTCATACACCTCACATTTCAGTAGGCAGAGAGAGAAGATGAACGTTATTATGAGTAAATTCTACAGTAACTGTGAGAAGGTGGTAAGTATCATGCAGAAAAGAAATGGAGTCAGTTAAGGAGGATCCAGAGAGTCAAGGATGGTGTGAGGGAGGCAGGAACAGTAGGTGCAATTTTATTTTTATTTTATTTTATTTTATTTTATTTTTTAAAGATTTTATTTATTTATTTATTCATGAGAGACAGAGAGAGACAGAGAGAGAGAGAGAGAGAGAGAGGCAGAGGGAGAAGCAGGCTCCATGCAGGGAGCCCGATGTGGGACTTGATCCCAGGACTCCAGGATCATGCCCTGAGCCAAAGGCAGATGCTCAACTACTGAGCCACCCAGGCGTCCCCAGCAGGTGCAATTTTAAATAAGGTGGAGTCAGGCCTCGTGGAGAAAATTATATTGGAGCAAAGACCTGGAGGAGGAAAGAAGTGAGTGTGGGCACCTCGGGGATCCAGGGCACACTGAGCTTGCAGCCCCCTGGCAAGGATGCCGTGGGGTGGTTTGCAGAGACAGGGTGGTGGGCCTGGGCCGGGCTGAGGTGGAAAGAAGTGCACTTCCGGAGGAATGGACCAGTGGGAGCCCACCATGGATGTGCTGAATTGCATTCTCGGACTTCTTCCTTTTTCTTTACCTTCTTTATATTTGTTTAAGCTTATTCTCCATACATAGCATCCTGACTTTGACAATATTGAGACCATCTGGAGACCTTCAATCAGAAATACTAACTCCTCTGGGGGCGCCTGAGTAGCTCAGTGGGTTAACCGTCTAGATCTTGATTTCTCAGGTCATGCTCTCAGGCTCCTGAGATCAAGCCCTCCAACCCCCACTGCAGGGCTCCACGCTCAGTGGGGAGTCTGCTTGAATTTCTCTCTCCCTTTCCTTCTATTCCTTAAAAGAAAAAAAAAGGAATACTGTCCCTTCTCATTGCTCTTCGCCCCCTTAGGCTCCTCCTTCCCCCTCTTACTCACCTTAAATTATTGGTCGAGGGTCCTGGACACCAGGCTGCACACAGGCTCCCTTTTTCCTGCTCCGTTGTTGTCACCCTTGCTGGAGGAAGCCACCACTGGGTTCACCGGACCCCCTGCCTGCCTGGGAAGAAAGCAAGTGCGTGACACACAGACTGGTCCCCTCAGTGACCACAGGTCTGGAGCGGGTGCTGAGTGCCGCCAGGCCTTCATGCAGTTCCACGGCCACTCAGGGTGCGTCCCACCCCAGTCCCCACCCTCGCTTGCCGCTGAAGGCATCACCCGGCTCTGCTGAGCAATGGACCCCCTCAGGAGAACTGCACATCCTTGGGGGCTGTGCTACCTGCCCTCCTGCCGAGGCAGCCCCCCTAGCTCACCTGCGGACCCGCCTGCCTTTCACCTGCCAAGCACTCACCTCCCAGGACTCTCTCCAGGCCCTGGACTCCCCTCTCCATCGAAACATTCCCTGGGCACATGGAGGTGCTCTTCCTTCTCCCCGTTTCTAAAAGGAAATCAAACAGAACACCCCTCTATTGATCCCACCCGTCAGTGACCTCTACTATTTTAAATAAATTTTAGGGCAGCCTGGGTGGCTCAGCGGTTTAGCGCCGCCTTCAGCCCAGGGCCTGATCCTGGAGACCTGGGATCGAGTCCCATGTCGGGCTCCCTGGATGGAGCCTGCTTCTCCCTCTGCCTGTGTCTCTGCCTCTCTCTATGTGTCTCTCATGAATAAATAAATAAAATCTTTAAAGCAATCTAGGCTTAAAAAATAAATAAGTAAATTTTAAAGAGAAACTGATGTTAATTTTTATGTGTGATAATGGTATTGTGATTACGTATTTCCAAAACAGTCCTTATTTTTTAAAGGCATAGGCTGAAAAGTTTGTAGATGGGATTATATATTACCTGGGAGGAGTAGATGGGAAACAGATGAAACACATCTGCCCAGGAATTGACAGTTACAGATGCTGAGTGATGGGCACACAAAGATTCATTATGTGATTCTGTATACTTTTGTATATCTTGAAATTTTCATAACTAAACATTTCTAAAACATTGAATTATCAAGTCTTTCTATCCACAAACATGATATAGCAGTTCATTTGTTTAAATTTTCTTATTGCATTAGAATTTTATAATCTTTTCTATAAGGTCCTGCACATCTTTGGCTGATCCAACGAATTTGCCAAACCCTCTTATTAGTTCTAATAGCACTGATAGTTTTTGTCTAGATCTCTTGGATTTTCTACATAAGCTATTGAATCACATATTAAAAAAGAAAATGATGGAATTTTGTTTCTTTTGCCCAGTACTCATAACTTCTGTATCTTCAACTTGTTATATACATTGCTGGCCAGAAGCTCCAGAATAATGCCAAATACAAATGATAGAGGCATCTAAGTTCTTGTTACTGACTTGAGTAAGAATGGTGTTTTCTGTTAGTTCATTCATTTCACAAATATTTGGTGAACACCTACCATGTGCCAGGCACTGCACCAGGCATTCGGAATACAACAGCAAACAAAACAAAGTTCCCTGCCCTCATACACCTCACATTTCAGTAGGCAGAGAGAGAAGATGAACGTTATTATGAGTAAATTCTACAGTAACTGTGAGAAGGTGGTAAGTATCATGCAGAAAAGAAATGGAGTCAGTTAAGGAGGATCCAGAGAGTCAAGGATGGTGTGAGGGAGGCAGGAACAGTAGGTGCAATTTTATTTTTATTTTATTTTATTTTATTTTATTTTTTAAAGATTTTATTTATTTATTTATTCATGAGAGACAGAGAGAGACAGAGAGAGAGAGAGAGAGAGAGAGGCAGAGGGAGAAGCAGGCTCCATGCAGGGAGCCCGATGTGGGACTTGATCCCAGGACTCCAGGATCATGCCCTGAGCCAAAGGCAGATGCTCAACTACTGAGCCACCCAGGCGTCCCCAGCAGGTGCAATTTTAAATAAGGTGGAGTCAGGCCTCGTGGAGAAAATTATATTGGAGCAAAGACCTGGAGGAGGAAAGAAGTGAGTGTGGGCACCTCGGGGATCCAGGGCACACTGAGCTTGCAGCCCCCTGGCAAGGATGCCGTGGGGTGGTTTGCAGAGACAGGGTGGTGGGCCTGGGCCGGGCTGAGGTGGAAAGAAGTGCACTTCCGGAGGAATGGACCAGTGGGAGCCCACCATGGATGTGCTGAATTGCATTCTCGGACTTCTTCCTTTTTCTTTACCTTCTTTATATTTGTTTAAGCTTATTCTCCATACATAGCATCCTGACTTTGACAATATTGAGACCATCTGGAGACCTTCAATCAGAAATACTAACTCCTCTGGGGGCGCCTGAGTAGCTCAGTGGGTTAACCGTCTAGATCTTGATTTCTCAGGTCATGCTCTCAGGCTCCTGAGATCAAGCCCTCCAACCCCCACTGCAGGGCTCCACGCTCAGTGGGGAGTCTGCTTGAATTTCTCTCTCCCTTTCCTTCTATTCCTTAAAAGAAAAAAAAAGGAATACTGTCCCTTCTCATTGCTCTTCGCCCCCTTAGGCTCCTCCTTCCCCCTCTTACTCACCTTAAATTATTGGTCGAGGGTCCTGGACACCAGGCTGCACACAGGCTCCCTTTTTCCTGCTCCGTTGTTGTCACCCTTGCTGGAGGAAGCCACCACTGGGTTCACCGGACCCCCTGCCTGCCTGGGAAGAAAGCAAGTGCGTGACACACAGACTGGTCCCCTCAGTGACCACAGGTCTGGAGCGGGTGCTGAGTGCCGCCAGGCCTTCATGCAGTTCCACGGCCACTCAGGGTGCGTCCCACCCCAGTCCCCACCCTCGCTTGCCGCTGAAGGCATCACCCGGCTCTGCTGAGCAATGGACCCCCTCAGGAGAACTGCACATCCTTGGGGGCTGTGCTACCTGCCCTCCTGCCGAGGCAGCCCCCCTAGCTCACCTGCGGACCCGCCTGCCTTTCACCTGCCAAGCACTCACCTCCCAGGACTCTCTCCAGGCCCTGGACTCCCCTCTCCATCGAAACATTCCCTGGGCACATGGAGGTGCTCTTCCTTCTCCCCGTTTCTAAAAGGAAATCAAACAGAACACCCCTCTATTGATCCCACCCGTCAGTGACCTCCTCACGTCCCAGCTCCGTTTTGCTGCAAAACACATTTTAAGAGTTGTCCCTACATGTGGTCTCCTGTTTCTTTCCTTCGATTAAAAAAAAAAAAAAAAAAAAGCTCCAGGGCATCTTGGTGGCTCAGCGGTTTAGTGCCCCCTTCAGCCCAGGGCCTGATCCTGGAGACCTGGGATTGAGTCCCACGTGGGGCTTCCTGCATGGAGCCTGCTTCTCCCTCCCCCGCCCCTTCTCTCTCTGTGTGTGTCTCTCATGAATAAATAAATAAAATCTTTTTAAAAAAATTCCATTTACCATCCCACTTCCTATAGGACTGTCCTATCTTTTACTCCAATATGCATTAATAGACCTCATCTAACATTGTTATTATTACTTTAGTCAGTTGTGTTTAAGTTATAAGAAGAAAACGAAATCTTATTTACTGTTTCCAGTGCTCTTTATTTCTTCCTGTAGATCTGAGTTCCCATTAAGGACCATTTCCCCCAGCCTGAAGGATATCCTGTGGCATCTCTTAGCAGTGCGGGACCTCTGGCAACAAATTCTCCCAGTTTTTGTTTGCCTGATAATGAATGTATTTCACTATCATTTGAAGAATATCTTTATGGATATAAAATTGGGGCTGATGGGTTTTTTCTTTCAATACCTAAAAGATGCCTTTGCATGGTCTTGCATAGCACTCAGGCCCCCATTATTGCTAATAAACCATTCAGCACGCACTCAGAGTGCTGTTTCCAAATGTGACACGTGTCTTTGTTCTCTTGATGCTTTCAAGATTTCTTCTCTATCTCTGGCGTTCACAGCACGACCGTCATGTGCTAGATGCAGTTGTCCTTCTGTTCGCCCTCTCTTGGGATGAATGAAAGTTTATCCCTATAAATTGGTGTTTTTCATCAAACCTGGGAGATTCTCAGCCATAATTTTCTTAAATTTTTTCTGCCTCCATATGACCCTCTTCTTTTTCTGGGATTCCAATTATGTGGATGTCCAATTGCTTGATATCGTCCCAGAAGCTTTATTTTTCTTTCATGTTTTTCTCTCTTCTTCACAGGTAATAATTTCCATTGACGTCTTTGCATTTACTGACTCTTCCACCATCTCCAACCTATTGTTAAAGCCGTTCAGTGATTTTTTTTTTCTTCTTGGCTTCAGTTATTCTTCATTCCTAGAACTTCCATTTAGTTTCCTTTCATAATTTTAATCTCTCTGCTGAAATTCTGTATTGATTCACTCCTTATGACCACATTTTCTTTTAATTCACTGAACATATTTCCCTTTAAAATATATTTATAATGGGCACTTTAAAATATTTATCTGCTAAGCCCAACATCTGGGCCATCTTTTGTTCATTTTCTTTTGACTGTTTTCTTTCTTTCTTTTCTTTTTCTTTTTTTTCCTTTTCTTGACTTTTGGATCATGGTTTCCTATTTATTTGTCATTTAGTAATTTTTGATTGTATAATAGATATTGTGGTTAACACATTGTAGAGATGATGGGTTCTGTTACCTTCCTCTGAAAAGTATTGATTTTTATTCTAGCAAATAGTTCTACCCCAGGCTGATGATCTTGAACATCTATAGGCTTGTTTCCATACTTGTTCTTTTAGATCTGTAGAAACCCAGGGTTTTGGGGGCAGCCCCAGTGGCCCAGCAGTTTAGCGCTGCCTTCATCCCAGGGTGTGATCCTGGAGACCCAGGATCAAGTCCCATGTCAGGCATCCCTGCATGGAGCATGCTTCTCCCTCTGCCTGTGTCTCTGCCTTTCTCTCTCATGAATGAATGAATGAATAAATAAATAAATAAATAAAAAGAAAAAGAAACCCAGGGTTTTCTCCAGCTACTCTGACTTGGAAGGACTCAACCTTCAAACTCTGCTTCTGCAATGGATCTTATCTTTTCATGGTTTGATGTTAGACTTTGTTAGAATGAGTCTGGAAGAGATGCCTGGGTGGCTCAGCGGTTGAGCATCTGACTTTGGCTCAGGACGTGATGCCAGAGTCCCAGGATCAAGTCCCACCGTAGACTCTTTGGGTGGAGCCTGCTTCTCCCTCTGCTTATGTCTCTGCCTTTTTCTCTCTGTCATGAATAAATAAAATCTTTAAAAAAATGAGTCTAGAATATGCTTTATTCTATTCTTTTTTTAAAAGATTTTACTTATTTATTCCTGAGAAACACACACAGAGAGAGAGAGGCAGAGACACAGGCAGAATGAGAAGCAGGCTCCATGCAGGGAACCCGACGCAGGACTCGATCCCAGGTCTCCAGGATCATGCCCTGGACCAAAGGTGGCGCTAAACCGCTGAGCCACCCGGGCTGCCCCTATGCCTTATTCTAGAACAGGGTTTGGAACACAACAATCCTTGGACCAAACCTTCCTGTCATCTGTTTTCTGCTTTATTAGACCACGACCATATTCATTCGTTGTGTATGTCTACGGCTGCTTTCACGCTACAACAGTAGAGTGAAGAGTTGCAGCAGAGATCAGAGAGACCATAAAGCTTAAAATGTTTAATATTCTTTATATTTTCAGAAAAATTTTGCTGGTCCCTGCTCTGGGTCATGGCCCTTACTCCTAAGGCCGGGGCCTGAGCTGACCCCTGGGAGTCCTGATGAGAGGTCAGGGTGGTCGCCAGACTCAAGCAGGGCCAGGGCATCAATTCTGCCAGCACTCTTCTTCCACCTGACCCTCTCGTTTGGAGCAGTTGGCCTCTGGTAAGCCTGGGGCAGTGTCACCCTGCCCAAGTACAGCCCCTCCCTCACTCGTGATTCACAGAGGACCTCTCCCCAAAGACTTATGAGGTCCCTTACTTCAGAGTTTCGTCCTCTCCAGAGCCTGGCCCCAGGGATTTCTGCTGCTTTAGGTTTGCTGAACTCTAACTTCTGGCTCCTCACCGTAGAGAGGCCACTGTGCTCTTTCAGAGCCCAGCTCTTTGACCAGATGGTTTGATACATGGTCCTGAGGCAGAGGGCAGGGCAACAGTGGGGCTCACTCACAGATGTCCCTTGTCTTGGGCACCACAGCCTTACTGCCTGATGCCCAATACCTGAAAACAGCTGTCTTGAGTACTCCTCTAGTTTTACTGTTACTTTTGTTTGCAGGGCTCATCCAATAAGCATTGAGTTCATCATGGCAGGAATGGGGAGCTCTCCATTTGTTCTTAAACCCATTCCAAGTGAACTTTTACCCTCATCATTCCACTGGCAACTGCACCTGTCCAGGACAGGAGTGACGTCAGAGTGGCTGCACGCAAGCATCTGACCTCAGTTCCCACCTCTCCTGACCTGTCAGGAATGTCAGACACAGCTAATGACTTCCTCTTTCTTGATCCACTTTCTTTTCTTTTTTTTTTTTTTAAACTAATATTGACAAGGGAGAGCTTGGTTCTTTTTTTAAAAATTTTTTTTATTTATTTATGATAGGCACACAGTGAGAGAGAGAGAGGCAGAGACACAGGCAGAGGGAGAAGCAGGCTCCATGCACCGGGAGCCCGATGTGGGATTCGATCCCGGGTCTCCAGGATCGCGCCCTGGGCCAAAGGCAGGCGCCAAACCGCTGCGCCACCCAGGGATCCCGATCCACTTTCTTTTCTTAGCCCCCAGGACATCACACTGTCCAGTGTTCTTCCCACCTTGACTAGTCTCTCCTCGCTCTCCCTTGCTGGTTCCTCCTCTTCTGAGCAATTGATGCTGGAACGCTGCAGAGCTCTGTCCTTTTCCTTGATCTTCTCTGTCTTCACTCCTCCTATTGGTTGTTTTATCTGGTCTGGTGGCCTCAAATAAGACCTAACTGTCCATGCCATCCCAATTGATCCTACTGTCCCAAACTCCACCTCCCAAATTATAGATACAGATACAACACGTATCTCCAAATTCACATATTCCAGAACTGATCTCCCGATATTCCTTCCACAATACCTATTCCACCCAATGTCTTCTTGATTAACCACAACTCAGTTTTTCCAGTTACATCAAAAAACCTGGTGTCATTCTTGATTCTTCTATTTCTCTTGCCCCATATCTAACTCATTTAAAAAAATCCTCTAGGGGTGTCTGGGTGGCTCATGTGGTTAAGTGTCTGCCTTCAGCTCAGGTCATGGGCTCAGCGTCCTGGGATCAAGCACCATGTTGGGTTTCATGCTCAGTAGGGAGTCTGCTTCTCCTTCTCCCTCTGCCCCTCCCCTCGCACGCACTCTCTCTCTCTTAAATAAATAAATAAATAAATAAATAAATAAATAAATAAAATATTTAATTAAAAGTCCTCTAGGCTCTACTTCAGAAATATATCCAGAATCCAACCCCTCTTCATCACTTCATTACTACCTCACTGGTTCAAGTCACCACTATTTCTTGCCTAGATTATTATGCTACTCTCCTATTTTTAGTGTATGTTCTGCCGAAGTGAGCACATTATGCTACTCTCCTAACCAGCCTCCTAGCTTCTACCTCACCCCGCTACAGACTATAGTCAACTCAATATTCACAATGATTTTTTTGAAAATCTAAATCAAGCCATGACCCTACTCTGCTCAAAACTATCCATGGCCCTCTCACTTGGCAATTATTCATTCACTTATTTAAAAAATATATTTATTGTGAGCTTTCTACGGGCCATGCACTACTCTAGGAACTTGTAATACATCAGTGAACAAATCAGTCAAAAGTCTCTACCCTTATAGGGAGAGTCTAGCATTGGGAGTCGCTAATAAATAATGAACATAACAAATAAATTCCACAGTGTATTAGAAGAAAATAACTAGCCACTGAGAAAAGATATAGAGCAGGGTAAAACAAGGTTGGGAATGTGAAGGCCAAGGTAAATCTTCTTTAAACATTAATTAATTCCTTAATTCATTTATTTGTAAGCTCTAGGCCCAATATGGGGTTTGAACCCTGAGATTGAGAGTCTCATGCTCCACCAACTGAGCCAGCCCGTAAATTTTAAATACAATTGTCAAGGTAGACAAGATTGGGAAAGTGATATTTGAGTAGAGACTAGGAGGAGGACAGCTGTGGGAGCTCCTGGAAGAATGGTCCCCAGACAGTGGGAACACACGGAATAAAGGTCAAAGGCAGCAGCGGGCAAGACATGGTCTTAGGAAGAACAAGGACACAGGTGTCTGGGAAGGAGTGACAGAGTGGTGGAGGAAGAGGTAGGAGACATAATAGTGGACCTTGTAAGGTGTGCAAAGTATTATAAATACATTGGGTTTTAGTGTGAGTGAGATGGGAACCACTGAAAGATTCTAAAGCAGAGGAATGAGGTAATTTGAATTGATTTAAAATCAAAATTGATTTAGTTGCAAATCACATATCAGGTAAGCAACTTGTAGCTGGAATGTGGAACGTGGAAAGGCTATTAAGCTCCATATTAAAGGATAAATAACCCAATTTAAAAATGGGCAAAGGTCCGAACAGTTCTTCATGGAGCATATACAAATGGCCAATAAGCACATGAAAAATGCTCAGCATCTTTAATCACCAGGGAAATACAACTCAAACCACAATGAGATACTCCTCCATACCCATTAGAATAGCTATAATAATAATAATAATAATAAAAAAACAGAACAAACAAATGTTGGTAAGGATGTGGAGAAATTTGAACTCTCAGACATTGCTGGTGGAAATGTAAAATCATGCAACGACCTTAGAACGGTGCAGCAGTTTGTCAAAATGTTAAACCTAGAGTTACCATTTGACCCACCAATTTCATTCTTAGCTAATATTCCTAGGAGAAATAAAAACATATGTCTACACGAACCCTTGTACATGAATGTTCACAGCAGCATGATTCATCACAGCCAAAAAGGGAAACAGCCCAAATGTCTGCCAACTGATGAATGGATAAACAAAACGTGGTATATTCATACCAAGTAATATGATCCAGTAATAAAAGGAATGAATCACTGATACAGGCTACGGCATGGATCAGTCTTGAAAACAATGTGCTAAGTGAAAGAAGCCAGTCATATAGGACTACATATTATATGATTCTATTTATATGAAATGCCCAGGCAAATCTGTAGAGACAGAAAGAAGATTAGTTACTTAGGGTTTTAGGGGATGGGGGAAATGGTGGTTATTGTGCTTAGGGGCACAGATTTCTCTTTGAGTAATTAAAATGTTTCAAAATTGATTGTGGTAATAGATACAGTTTTGTCAATCCCCTAGAGGCCATGGAATTGTATACTTTAAATGGGTGAACTGTATTGTAAATGAATAATATCTCAACAAAGCGTTTTTTAATAAAGGATGTCTTTGACCAAGCAAATGAGCAAAGGGGAAAAAAAGAGAGAGAGGCAAACTAAGGAACAGACTCTGAACTGTAGAAAACAAACTGATGGTTACCAGAGGCGAGGTGAGTGAAGGATGGATGAGACAGGTGATAGGATCAGGAATACACTTATTATGGGGTGCCTGGCTGGCTCAGTGGGTAGAGTGTGCAACTCTTGATCTTGGGGTTGTGAGTTTGAGCCCTACATTGGGTGCAGAAATTACTTAAAAACCAAAAATCTTGGGACACCTGGGTGGCTCAGCTGGTTAGGCATCTGACTTCAACTCAGGTCCTGATCTCAGAGTCCTGGAATCAAGCCCCACATCGGGCTCCCTACTCAACGGGGAGTCTGCTTGTCCCTCTCCCTCTGCCCCCACCCTGCTCATGCTTTGTCTGACTCTCTCAAATAAATAAATAAAATATTTTTTTAAAAAAGAAATCTTAAAAAAAAAAGTACACATCATAATGAGCACTGAGTAATGTATAGAATTATTGAATCACTATATTGTACACCTGAAACTAACATAACACTGTACGTTACCTATATTGGAATTAAAATTAAAATTTTACTACAAAAACAAAAAAGGATATTTTTGTTGCATTGAGAATAGATATGGGGTAAGGGGCAGAGTTGGAAACAAGAATTTCAGATAGGAGACTAACATTTTGAGGTAGGTGGTGGAAGATTCTGGACTAGTACTTACAGTGGAGATGGTGAAAGGTGTTTAGATTCTAGATGTATTTTGAGGGGAGGGCCACCCAGATTTCCTGATGAAGTGGAGATGAGGCAAGGGGAAAATAGAGGGGTCAAGCATGATCCTGTGCGTCAGCCTAAGCATCTGAACAACCAGAGTTGCTCTTGACTAAGAGGGTGAAGGCTGGAGGCGAAGCATTTTGGGGACAGAATTTTGTCAGATTTCAACACACCAAAAGAGGCTTTGGTAGATACATTTTTCAGATTAAGGAGGTCACCCTCGTCACCTCTGCGTACAAGATTCATCAAAAAGAGTGTTGAATTTCATCAGTTTTTCTGAATTTGAGATGAACCTATATATTTTTTCCTTTAATCTGTTAATGCTGTGAAATACCCTAGTCAATTTTCTCATGTTAAACCTTCATTCAATTCTAGAGACAAAGCTTACAGGATCATAATGCGACTGGATTCTTTTGTTTTCCCAATTGTTACCATTTTTAATATATTGCTGGACTTTATTTGCTTAGCATTTATTTAGGATTTTTGCATTGAGTTTTATAAATCGGGTTGGCTTATAATTTTCTCTATTTAAATTATCCTTGTCTCACAGAATTAGGTGAGTTTCTTTTTAAACTCCCCACCTTTTTTTCTTTTTTTCTTCTCTGGAATAATTTGTATGAGATACAATATAATCATTCCTTGAATATTTAGTAGAACTTACCCTAGAAGACAAAGTTAGTGTGCATGTTTGTTGTTATATTTGTTGTATTTCTCTTATGAATACAATGTTAACTACTGACTCAAGAGTTTTTATGGTTATAAGTTAATACACGTATTAAGTCATTTTTCAAAACTCCCTATTTTATCTGTTTTTAAAAGTATGGGTAAAAAGTTGTCCACAAAACTCTCTGATTTTTAAAGACTGCTGTGCTTGTAGTGATGTTGTTTATTTGCATTTCTCTATTTTTTTTTTAGATTTTATTTATTTATTCATGAGATACACACACACACAGAGAGAGAGAGAGAGAGAGGCAGAGACACAGGCAGAGGGAGAAGCAGGCTCCCCACTGGGAGCCCAGAGTGGGATTCAATCTTGGAACTCCGGATCACAACCTGAGCCAAAGGCAAGTGTTCAACCACTGAGCCACCCAGGCATCCCAAAGACATTATATTTGTTATCAAC
The DNA here is from genome assembly GCF_018345385.1 of Vulpes lagopus. Classification (NCBI taxonomy): domain Eukaryota; kingdom Metazoa; phylum Chordata; class Mammalia; order Carnivora; family Canidae; genus Vulpes; species Vulpes lagopus. The sequence continues at coordinate 126,445,302 of NC_054826.1, read as the reverse complement.
CTTCCAACAAAGAATACTCCAGGCCTGAGTGGCCATACTCATGAATTTGACAAAGAATTTAAGGGAAAAACAAAACTACCTCCACACAAAGTTTTCTAGAAAACAGAAGAGGTCACTTATCACTTCATTTCATGAGGCCTGTATGCCTCTCCACCAATATCAGACAGAGATGACCAAAAAACTCTGCAGACCAATATTCCTAGTAAAACGTGGACATAGAAAGCAAATTTAAATATATCATGACCAAGTGGGGTTAATTCCAGGAATATCAGATTTGTTTAATATTAGAAAATCAATGATTGGGCAGCCCCGGTGGCACAGCGGTTTAGCGCCGCCTGCAGCCCAGTGCTGATCCTGGAGACCCTGGATCGAGTCCCACGTCGGGCTCCCTGCATGGAGCCTGCTTCTCCCTCTGCCTGTGTCTCTGCCTCTCTTTCTCTCTGTGTGTCTCTATGAATAAATAAATAAATAAATAAATAAATAAATAAATACTCTTAAAAAAAAAAAAGAAAATCAGTGATTGCAATGAAGCATATTAGCTGAGCAGGGTAAGCCTAAAACTAGCTCCCCAAGGGATATCCATGTCAAATCCCAGGACCTGTAAAGATGATCTAATTTGGAAAAAGTGTCTTTGAAAATGTGATTTCATTAAGGAACTTCAGATGACGAGATGATACTGGGTTACCCAGATGGGCCCTACATCCAACGACAGGCAGGTGTCCTTCTAAGAGAAAAGCAGAGGAATATTTGAGATACAGGCACAAGGGAAGGAGATGTGAAGACTAAGGCAGAGATTTAATTGATGCAGCTACAAGCCAAGGAACACGTGGGGCCACCAGGAGCTGGAGGAAGCAATGAATGGATCCTCCCCTGGAGCCCTTAGAGGCAGTGTAGCTCTGCTCACACCTTGATTTCAGACTCTGGCCTCCAGAGCTTAAATTCTGTGGTTTGAAGCCACCAAATTTGTGGTCATTTGTTATGGAAATCTCGGGAAACCTAACACACTGATTAGAAAATAAAAGTTTTATGATCATCTCTTTTGATTTAAAAAAAAACTGACAAAATTCAATAAAAATTCATGATTAAAACAACAACAACAGGATATGACCAAGTACTGCAGGAAAACTCCAGTGATTATCAGCCAAACCTCATTAGGTAAAGAAACAACACAAAATAGCTTTTCCAGAAATAAAAGCTGTGCATTTATGAGAGTTGTGGAAAGGAAGGGATATCTAGCATACTCAGTATGATTGGTAAATGGGAAATATTGATTCTGGTCACTCTTGATCAGCTTCTTTTTTCTTTTCTTCTTCTTTCTTTCTTTCTTTCTTTCTTTCGTTCTTTCTTCTTTCTTTCTTTCTTTCTTTCTTTCTTTCTTTCTTTCTCTTTTTTTAAAAGATTTTATTTATTTATTCATGATAGAGAGAGAGAGAGAGAGAGGGCAGTAGAGACAGGCAGAGGGAGAGAAGCAGGCTCCATGCCGGGAGCCTGACACAGGACTTGATCCCAGGACTCCAGGATCATACCCTGGGTCAAAGGCAGGCGCTGAACCGCTGAGCCACCCAGGGATCCCTTCTTTCTCTCTTTTTAAGAAAATAAAAATTAGGTTTAATAGTTTTGCATTACAGGCTTGTGATTCATGCTTACTGTAAAGTGGAAGTCAAAGTTGTTTTAGAACTTCAAGCTCAGTAATTTTGAACATTGAAACATTCATCTAGGATGTAATAGCAATGTTCAGTATGGACCGTCACCATTAAAATAATTTTTAGCTTTCCTCTAGTTAGTTATGTTGTAGGAGTGCACCTAAGCAGCAAGCATGTGTAGGTTAAAGCAGTTGTACTTATGTTAAATGCTGCTCTTATATCACAATTCTCTGAAAACTTTGGACGCACATTGAGAAGCATGCTTTCTTGTAAAACTCAAATGTAGGAGCTGTGTCTATGATTCAGAGTGAAAACTTTTGGCATGTTTGTTAATTCTAGCTGTTTGGTTTAATACCCTGTAAGGCATATGAGTGTACACTTCTACTTTTCTCTTTTAAAGATCTGGGACAGTTTTGAGATGTAATACCAATACTTTAGTAGGAGTTTGGTCATGTCATTTGCATGAGATTCCGAGGCTTTGATTTAAATCTTTCCTTGTATTGAGATTTCTATCAGATATATTGTACTAAGTTAAAGTTGTTAAATAAATCTCCCTTTTAAAAACTGGGGGAGAGGGGGGAAGAACTCTCAGCAAACCAGAACAGAAGTAGAAGGAAGTACTTCAATCTGGTAAGAGGTATATACAGAAAATCTACAGCTACCATTCCATTTAGTGGTGAAAGATTGAATTATTTCCCCCTAAGATGACGAGCAAGACAGTTCCATCCATTCTCACCTCTTTTTTTTTTTTTTTTTAAATTAGAGAGAGAGTGTGTATGTGAGTAGGACAGGAGTTGCAGAGGCAGAGGGAGAGAGAGAATCCTAAGTAGGCTCCACACCCAGCATGGAGCCAAACACAGGGCTTGATCTCATGACCCTGAGATCATGAACTGAGCCAAACTCGAGTTAGATACTTAACCAACTGAGCCACCCAGACAGCCCATTCCAATCATCTTACTTAACATTGTAAAGGCTGTCCCATCCACTGCAACAAAACAGAGACAGGAAATAAAATGCATATAGAAACAGCAAAGGAAAAAGTAAAACTCTATTCACAGATGACATAATTGCCTCTGTGTAAAATCCTATGGAATCTAGAAAAAAGTAGAACTGAGTATGTGAATTTATCAAGGTTACAGGATATAAGGTCAATAAACAGAAGTTAGTAGTATTTCTATAATTATTGTAGCATTTCTAGTAACAAAAAATTAGAAATTGGGGCACCTGGATGGCTCAGTGGTTGAGCATCTGCCTTTGGCTCAGGTCATGATCCTGGGGTCCTGGAATCAAGTCCCACATCAGGCTCCCCACAGGGAACCTGCTTCTCCCTCTGCCTATGTCTCTGCCTATCTGTGTCTCTCATGAATAGATAAATAAAATCTTTTTAAAAATTAGAAATTAAAAAAATTAGAAATTGATACTAATTAATAACATATAAAACAGCATAAAAATGTGAAATATTTAGGAATAAATTTAGCAAAAGATGTGCAAGACTCATACCCTGTAAACCACGAAACATCTCTGAAAAATTAAAGATTCAATAAATAAATGAAAAGAGATGCTGCTATGGTCAAAATGTGTCCTCCCAAATTTCATATGTTGAAAGCCTAATGCCTAATATGATGTTATTAGGAAGTGAGGCCTTATGTCATGAGGGGGTTGCCCTCATAAATGAGATTGGTGCCCTTATAAAAGAGACTCCAGAGAGCTCCTTAGTCCCTTCCTTTGTCTGAGGACACAATGAGGAATCTGATTAGAAGAAGGCCCTGCTTGGATTGTGCTGGGATCCTGATTTCAGACTTCCAGCCTCCAAAGCTGTGAGAAATAAACTTCTGTTGCTTATAAGCCACCCAGTCTGTGGTATTTTGTGATAGCAGACCAGATAGACAAAGGCAGATACTTGAAGAACTAGAAGACTCAATATTGCTAGCATGTCCATTTTCCCCAACACTGACCTATGAATTTCATGCCACCACAATCAAAATCCCAGCAGGACTTTTTTTTTTAAGATTTTATTTATTTATTCACGATAGACAGAGAGAGAGAGAGAGAGAGGCAGAGACACAGGCAGAGGGAGAAGCAGGCTCCATGTTGGGAGCCCAACACGGGACTCAATCCCGGGACTCCAGGATTGCACCCTAGGCCAAAGGCAGGTGCTAAACCACTGAGCCACTCAGGGATTCCCCCTGAGCAGGACTTTTTAAAAGAAACACACAAGCTGCATGAAGAATGTGTGTGAAAAGTAAGGGACCAAGAAATGCCAGAAGGTCATAGATCGATCGATCTATTATCTCTCTCTCTCTCTCTCTCTATATATATATATATCATCTATCTATCATCTATCTATTTATCTATCTACTTACCTATCTCTATCATATCTATCTCTATCTCTATACCTATCTATAGTTTATGTATGTAATGTCCTTGAGAACAATTATGTTATGGATTCAATTGCGTCCCTTATTCATAGTTAAAGCCCTAACTCCCATGTGATTGTGTTTAGAGATGAGACTTTTAAAGATGTAATTAAGGTTAAATGAGGTCATAAGGCTGGAGTTTTAATCCCATATGACTGGTGTCTTTACAAGAGGAGAAAGAGACACCAGGGAGGTGCATGCAGGGAGAAAAGGCCATGTGAGGACACAGTTAAGAAGGTGGCCATCTGCAAGCCAATGAGAGACCCAGAGAGAACCAATGAGGTGAACCCAACCTTGGCTGTCACCTTGATCTTGGAGTTCCAGCCTCTAGAACTGTGAGAAATAAGTTTCAGTGGTTTAAATCATCCAGTCTAGATCACCCTAGAAGACAAATACAAGTTACAATGCCTGCTAATTCCAATGTCTTGTTTATCTTGAGGTCAGTTTCCACTGGTTGTTTTTATTTTTTTTTTTATTTTTTTTATTTTTATTTTTTTTAATTTTTTTTTTTTTTTGCATTTATTTATGATAGTCACACAGAGAGAGAGAGAGAGGCAGAGACACGGGCAGAGGGAGAAGCAGGCTCCATGCACCAGAAGCCCGACGTGGGATTCGATCCCAGGTCTCCAGGATCGCGCCTTGGGCCAAAGGCAGGCGCTAAACCGCTGTGCCACCCAGGGATCCCCCTGGTTGTTTTTATTTGAGAGTGGGTCACATTTTCCTGTACCCTTGTACACCTAGTAACACTGAGTGGTGAATGATACAGTGCAGAGACTCTGAATTCTGTTATCTTCCTCCAAAGAGTATTGGTAATTTTTTTAGCAGGCATTCAACTTGGCTGGAATGTCTTCCAAATTCTGTCTTCCCGTAGTGAGCAGCAGCTAAAACCTCAGGTCAGTTATTTCACCCTTGGATTGGCACCATATGCATTTGTTGTTTATGAGTCAGCCAGAGATTTGGGCTGTTTATACCCAAAACCCAGAGCGCTCTGTTTCTGTTCTTTCTAGGTTATCTCTCAATGACTTATGGGACAATATTAAGTTGTCTAAGATATAAGGAATTAGAGTCCTAGAAGTTGAGGTGAAAGAGAATGGACAGAAAAAAAATTTTTTTGAAGAAATAATGGATAGAATTTCCCCATATTTGGAGACATACACTTATAGATTCAAAAAACACAGAAACTCCCAAGCTAGATAAACACAAAGAAAACTGCTGAAAACCACAGACAAAGAGAGAATCTTGAAAAGTGAAGAAAAGTGACATGATAGATACAGACAAGGACCTTCCCTCAAAGTTCTGAGGGGGAAAAAAATCTGCCAACTCCAAATTCTGTATTTAGTGAAAATCTCCTTCAATATTTAAGAAGAAGTACACATTTTCAGGTAAAAATAAAAGAATCTATTCCAGTAAACCTTTGCTATAGGCATGCTAAATGAAGACCTGTAGACTGAAGAGAAATTACACTACTTGGAAAATTGAATTTTCAGGAAGAAAGGAATAATACTGAAAACAGTAAATACATGGGTAAATTTTTTCTTGTTAATTTTGTTGAAATATGTATATTTAAAGCAAACTCAAGGGACTGGATGGTAAGGATTACGATGGATGTAGATATAATATATATGACAGCTATAGCATTACGGGTGGCAGTAAGGAGTAAACGGACCTCTATAAGACTTCTACATTTTGAGCACAGTAGTGTGACATTATCTCTAAGCAGATGAGAAGAAATTAAGGATGTACATTGCTATCCTTAGAGCAATTACTAAAGAAATGTTGCACAGAAATATTACTAAAAATATTCAATTAATGCAGAAGGAGGCAGGAAAGAGGAGATACTGGAACAAAAGTAGAGTAGACAAATTAAATAGTAAAATGGTAAACTTCATTCCAACTTCCAACCATAGAAATAACTACATTATTTGTTAGCAAACTAAACACTTCAATTAAAAGGCAAAATAGTCAACATGGATTTTAAACATTTTTTTATTTACTTTTATTTTCAAGTGTGGGGCTTGAGCTCATGACCCTGAGCTGAGATCAAGAGTTGGACACTTGGGGATCCCTGGGTGGCGCAGCGGTTTGGCGCCTGCCTTTGGCCCAGGGCGCGATCCTGGAGACCCGGGATCGAATCCCACATCGGGCTCCCGGTGCATGGAGCCTGCTTCTCCCTCTGCCTGTGTCTCTGCCTCTCTCTCTCTCTCTCTCTCTCTCTCTGTGTGACTATCATAAATAAAGAAAAATTAAAAAAAAAAAAAAAAAAGAGTTGGACACTTGACTGGCTGAGCCACCCAGGTGCCCCAACATGGATTTTTTTAAAAAGCAATATCCAATGATATGCTGTCTATGAAAGATTGACTTTATATACAAAGACATAGGTTGAAAGTGAATAGAAAATTGTATCATACAAGTAGTAGACATAAGGCTGCAGTGGTTATATTTATAGCAGATAAAATTAATTTCAAGAGAGCATGGGTGGCTCAGTGGTTGAGCGTCTACCTTCAGCTCAGGGCATGAGCCTGGGGTCCTGGGATCGAGTCCTGCACCCAGCTCCCCTCAGCCTGCTTCTCTCTCTGCCTATATCTCTGCCTCTCTCTCCGTGTCTCTCATGAATGAATGGGCAAAATCTTTTTTAAAAATTAATTTCAAGATACAAATGATTACCAGAAAAAAAGGAGGGACATTTCTTTAAAGATTTTATTTATTTATTCATAAGAGATACAGACACAGAGAGAGGCAGAGACACAGACAGAGGGAGAAGCAGGCTCCATGCAGGGAGCCTGATGTGGGACTTGATCCCAGGTTTCCAGGATCATGCCCTGGGCCTAAGGCAGCGCTAAACTGCTGAGCCACCTGGGCTGCCCAGGAGGGACATTTCATAGTGATTCGAGGGCCAACTCATCAGGAAGATATAACAATAAAAAATATGCACGTGTTCATTTAAGACTTCCACTTGAAAATGGCAAACCAAACATACACATTTGGTTCTATTCCCTCAAAACACCTTATTAAAATGATACTAAAAACAGCTTATTATAAAATATTCCAAGCCTACAAAAAGTATAATGAATTCCCACTTACCCGTCACTTAGATTTAACATTTATTTACATCATTGCTATATTTGTTTCTCCTTTTTCTTCCCCTTGAAGTATCTTAAAGTAAATTTAGTGTTTCAAAATTTTAAGTGGTGGCATCTCACCCAGTGCAGGAATTTTAAAAAATTAAAAAGGCATATGAAACTTTTAGGAAAAAATAGGAGAGAAAATATTTGTGACCTTGAGTTAGTCAAAAAGTTCTTATGTATGACAACAAAAGCACAAGCATAAATGAAAACATCGAAATAAATAAATTAAATAAATAAATAAATAAATAAATAAAATTTAAAAATGAAAACAAACAAATAAATAAATAGAAAATAAAAAAAATAAATGAAAACATCAATCAAAAAAAAAAAAAAAGAAAACATCAATCAATTGGACCTCATCAAAATAAAAATCTTTTGGGGGTGCCTGGCTGGCTCAGTTGGTGAAGAACACAACTCTTGATCTCAGGGTGGTAAGTTCAAGCTTCATGTTGAGCCTGGAGCCTACTTAAAACAAATCTTTTGTTCTTCAAAAAATACCACTTTCAGAAAATGGAAAGGCAAGTCCATACTGGGAGAAAATATTTCCAAAACACTTATCTGTCAAAGGACTTGTATCCAGAATACACAAAGAATTCTTACAACTGAATAGGAAGAGAGGGCAGCCCGGGTGGCTCAGCGGTTTAGCACCGCCTTCACCCCAGGGTGTGATCCTGAGACCCGGAATCAAGTCCCACGTCAGGCTCCCTGCATGGAGCCTGCTTCTCCCTCTGCCTGTGTCTCTGCCTCTCTCTCTCTCTCTCATGAATAAATAAATAAATAATCCTTAAAAAATTATAAAATAAAAAGAATGAATAGGAAGAGAAACAATCTAATAAAAAAAAGGAGGAAACACAGACCTCAGAGTACAAATACAGGCTGTTCTAAAAAAGGGGGGAGGGGGAGATTTGATTAGACATTTCACTAAAGATAATATATAAGGAGTAAATGAGCACATGAAAAGATACTCAAAATCATTAATCATTATGGAGTGCAAATTAAAACCACAAAAAGATAATAATTCATACACACTAGAATGGCTACAGTAAAAAACAAGGAACAAAACAACAACAACCAGATAATAACAAATGTTGGCAAGAATGTAGAGAAACAGGACACACGCATTGCTTGTGGGAATATACAATGATGTAGCCACTTTGGAAAAACGGTTTGGCCATTTAGTAAAAATTAAATATATTCTTGGATATGTTTAGTCAGAAGTACAATCAACAAAAAGAAAAAAAATGGATAAATTGTACTTCACCAGACAGCCCAGGTGGCTAGTGGTTTAGTGCTGCCTTTAGTCCAGCAATTGACTGTGTGATCCTGGAGACCCCGGATGGAGTCCCACGTTGGGCTCCCTGCATGGAGCCTGCTTCTCCCTCTGCCTGTGTCTCTGCCTCTCTTTCTCTCTGTGTTTCTCATGAATAAATAAATAAAATCTTTAAAAAAAATGTACTTCACCAAAACTGAAAACTTTCATGCATAAAGAATATTATCAACAGAGTGAAAGGCAACCTACAGACTGGGAGAAAATACTTGCAAATCATTTATCTAATAATTGATTAATATCCAGAATATAGAAAGAAATCCTGAAACTCAACAACAAGAAAACAAACAACCCAGTTAAGAAATGGGCAAAGGACTCAAATAGACATTTCTCCAAAAGAAGTTACATAAATAGACAATAAACACATGAAACCATGCTCCATATCACTATGAATTGGCAAATGCAAATCAAAACCACAATGAGATACCATTTCACACCCTTAGGATAGCATGTGCACACACACACACACATACATACACTCACTGAAAAACAAGAGGATGTGGAGAAATTGAAAATTTTGTGCAGTATTGCTGATAAGAATGTAAAATGGTACAGCTACTGTGGAAAACAGTATGGTGTTTGTTTCAAAAATTCAAAAAGACCTACCATATGATCCATCATTCCACTACTGTGTATATACATTAAAGAAGCCAAAGTAGAGACTCAAATAGATATTTGTACACCCATGTTCATAGCAGTATTATTTGCAATAGCTAAAATGTGGAAGCAACCCAAAGGCCCATTGACAGATGAATGGACAAATAAAATGTGGCATATACATACAATGGGATATTAGTAAGTCTTAAAAAGGAACTAAATTCTGACCAGTGCTACAACATGGGTGGACCTTGAAGATATGCTCAGTGAGATAAGCCAGATACAATGGGACAAATACGGTATTCTACTTACACGATGGACCTAGAACATCAAGTATACAGAGACAGAGAGTAGAATAGTGGTTACTAGGCTGAGGGGGGTGGGGAATGGAAGTTACTGCTTAAGGGGTACAGAGTTTCAGTTTGGGATGATGAAAAAGTTTGGAGATGAATAGTAGTGAAATAAAAACATGTATCTGCACACAGTCTTACACACAAATACTTAGCAACATTATTCATAATAGTCTCCAATTGGAAACTACTTAAAGGTTCATCAGCTGGACAAAATGGAGTGTATCCAAACAATGGACCATTATTTGGCAATAAAAGAGAATGAATTATAGATGTATGCTATGACATGAGTGAAACTCAAAAATATCCTGGTAAGTTAGAGAAGCCAGGTGTTGTTTAGGGTCCAAAAGAGGGTCATTGGACTGGAGAGCAAAAAATACAGGAAGAGAAAAGCTCTGATGTTGAAAACAGAGGGACTAAGTTAAAGGTTATAGACTAATGAGGAGATACTGGCCTTCTCCCCCAACACAAATTCCATGATAGTGGCAGTCAGGCTTAGACCCCCAGGCAGGAGATGGAAATCTGACCAGTCCTCAAGATAACAGATCTGAAGATGTTTACAGCTGGGTTCTGCTTGCAATAGTTCCAGCCCATTCAATAACAGCGAATGTGACAAGGCCCTCCCACATGCACAGAGCTTCCGATCTGCTTCTTAGTAACTCCCTCCCAAACAACAGTGGTTGATCAAATGTCATTAGACTCAAGAAAATCATCTTATAATTGCACCACCCCTACAAGAAAACCAAGCAAGCAAAGCATACAAAGAGAATGCCTTGGAGGGAATACAGACCATGCAGAGAGAAGGAAAAACAGCATGCTAACGAAAAGAGATTGCATTGCATTTTTATTATTTTTTAAAATTTATTTATTCATGAGAGACACACAGAGAGAGGCAGAGACATAGGCAGAGAGAGAAGCAGGGTCCCTGCAAGGAGCCCAATGCGGGACTCGATCCCGGATCCTGGGATCATTCCCTAAGCCAAAGGCAGATGCTCAATTGCTGAGCCACACAGGCATCCCAGAGATTGCATTTTTAAAAGAAACATTCAAAGAACACAAAAAACTATTTAATTTTTAAAAAGATTTTATTCATTTATTCATGACACACACACACACACACACACACAGAGAGAGAGAGAGAGAGAGAGGCAGAGACACAGGCAGAGGGAGAAGCAGGCTCCATGCAAGGAACCCGATGTGGGACTCGATCCTGGGACTCCAGGATCACGCCCTGGGCCGAAGGCAGGCACCAAGGGCTCAATTGCTGAGCCACCCAGGGATCCCCAAATGAACAATTTTAAATGGAAAGGTTGGAGGAGATAAAAAACAGAAAGAAAGAAAGAAAGAAAGAAAGAAAGAAAGAAAGAAAGAAAGAAAGAAAGAAAGAAAGCAGGCAGGCAAGAAGGGATAAAAGGAAGAAAGAAAAGGAAAACAAGAGAGAAAAATCTAAGAAAATTAGAGAACTTACCAGAAGGTCTAACATACAACCAATCAGAGCTCTAGAAGGAAAGAACCAGAAAGTGGCAGAGAGAAAACCATCCAAGAAATAACTCAAGGAAATTTCCCAGAATGGATGGACACAAATCACCAGATGGGAGGACACCCACTACTACCTAGTGTCAAGCCCACTCCTAACACTTGTAGGGTTTGGAGCAGGAATAAGTGGAGGCCTATATGCCATACATATACATTTTAAAGTAATAAATGAAGCTAACAAACGAGTAAGTCAATATGTTCTATCCTCCTACCTTGATAAATATACCTGCGGAACTACCCAGAAGTCCAGGTTTTGAAATAGAACACTCAGGTCATTTGGAGTTCTCCAGAAAATGGAGGTGTGTGAGAGCTGGTCCCTGATGACATCCTTCATGCACTCCCTTTCTCATCTAACTCCTGGATCTGTCCCTCACCATGAAGAGCCCTCCAGTGCATGTATGTGGACATTCCAAGCTCCATCCTTGTCTCCCACAAAGAGCTATTGATTGGCTACTCCATAAAAGTAGGGGGGAAACCATAGGGTGGTCTGTCCTCAGGAAAGATGTAGGAAGGGTACCTGCATGGGTCCTAGAAGTGAGATTTAGGCTTTTGGGGCAAGGAATTCCAGGTATGTGTCTAGGTCATTGTCAGGGCATGGGTACTTAGTTGGCTGATGGGTGAAAAGATACCCACACCAAGGCACATCATTGTGAAATTTCAGAACATGGAGAGAAAGAGAATATTCTAAAACTTGTAGAGAGAGGGGGAATGGGTTTCATACAAAGAGCCACCATTAGTAGAATGACAATGGACTTCTTAACAGAAATACTAGAAACTAGAAGACAAGGGGGCAATACTTTCAAAATTCTGGGGAAGTGTCTTCTCACCTAGAAGTCTATAGCCAGCCAAACTTTCAATTAAGTGTGAGTATTGAATAAAGGCAGTTTCAGGCACACAGACTTACTCCTTGTGCATCTCTTTGGAAGCTACTGGTGCATGTGCCACACTCAAACCAGAAAGTAAGCCAGGAGGGAGAGGACCTAGTGGACCCAGAGGACCCAACGAAATGAGAGGCTCACTCCAGAGGGAAGTGAAGGCTCCCCAGGGTGGGTGTCCTCATTTTCTGTTGCTGTGTAACAGTTATGCCCACTGTCCTCCCATCCCCACAGGTCAGAAGTCAGTGGAGGGCTTGGCTGGGTCCTCTGTCTGGGGTCTTTCAAGGCTGAAATCAAGGTGTTCACTGTGACACAGTCTCACCTGAAGGGTCTGGGGAAGGATCCACCTCCAAGACCACTCAGGTTATTGGTGGAATCTGGTTCCTTGTGGTTGTAGGACTGAAGGACCCACTGTCTTGCTGGATGTTGTTAGCTCTTGAGGATCGCTCTTAGGTCCTTATCCTGTGATCCCTTCCATCTTAGCAAAGATAACATCCCTAAAGGGAGACTCCATACTTGAAATACTTTCTGATACCAAATGTGTACATTTTCCACACCAAGCAATTCTCCAGGTGTCTGTGGACACCAACTGGGTGTCCTCTAATTTAACTCAGTTCTGACACTATCTACAGGGCTGCCCATACTTCTGATGCCAATCACAGTTATTGGGTCCCTGGGTTATGCACACTTCTGTTCAACGTGGCTACAAATAGAGTCTCCCCAAACCCCCCTTTTTGGTTTAGATAATTTGCCATGATGGCTCACTGAACTCAGGGAAACACTGCTTACTATTACTAGTTTGTTATAAAGGATATTATAAAGGACACAAAGGCACAGCCAGATAAGGAGGTACACAGAGTGAGGTCTGGAAGGGTCCTGAGCACAGGAGCTTCTCTCTGTGGGGATTGGGATGCACTACCCTCCCAGCACACAAATGTACTGATCAGCCTGGAAGCTCTCAGAATCTTGTTGTTTAGGTTTTATGGAGGCCATGGAGGATTAACTCCATTTGCAGTCCTGAGCCCCACCTCCTCTCTGGAGGTCATGGGAGTAGAGGGCTGACGATTCCAACCCTTTAACCACATAGTTGATTCCTCAGGTGATCAGACTAGCCCCGTTCTGAAACTATCTTGGGGTCCACCTAGAGTCAGTGCATTAGCACAGACTCAAGTGTGGTCGAAAGGGCTTTGTGATGAATAGCCACAGATGTCCCTGTCACCTGTCACCCAGGAAATTACAAGGGTTTTAAGAGCTCTGCACCAGGGCCAGGTCAGGAAGACCAAATATGTGTTTCTTAGTACACCACGATCTCACAGTCCAGCACCTGGAGGCCTTTCACTCAGAATCGTCTGATTTAAAAAAAAAAAAAAAGAATTGTCCGATTTCCTCTTCTACCACCTGCGAGAAAAACCCTCTGCTTGGACAGAACATGTGTGATTAGATTGGCTCATCTGGAAAGTTTTCCTATTTTAAGGTCAACTGATGAGAAGCCTTGTTTCTTTGCCAACATCCCTTTGACATGTAACATCACAGTCACAGAAGTGACATCTCAACATCAGCACAGGTTCTGTCTGCACTCAGGGGGTAGCATCACCCGAGAGCCAGGCTCACGGGGTCATTCTCGGAGTGGAAGGGCACCCAGGGGGGCAGCCCGACCTCTGGAGATGGGGTGGGGTCCATGGTGGGAGCAGGGAGACCCCTTCAAGATGAAACTGACTTCAAAAATGTGTTTAAATGTATTGAGAGATGTTTTTCCTCCTGGGGAGAGTTTGTGTTGTATTGTGGGTAACACCAAAGGCAGCGAAGTCAAAAAACAAGACAAAACACTGGACAATTAACATTTTCCCAGAAAACAAAATGTTGCTCAGGAACGGCAGGGAACCATGGCACCTGTGAGGCTCAGAATCAGGATAGTGCGACCGGCACGATTCTGTGAAACCCCAGCCTCCTTCTAACCGGGCCCCAGCTTTCCCCGGCGGATAAAGCCAGGGAACCTGTGTCGGAGGGAGAGTGGGACACTTGTCTTCCTCCAGACAAACCGTCTCTAAAAGCTGAGAACGAGGAACGTGAGCCTGTTGTTTGCAGACAGGGAGGTAAATAGTGGGGGGAAACCAGCTAGGACAGTTAAAAGGGAGGTGTCTGGGCAGGGAATGATTTTTTTTTTTTTTGTAATGAGTCTTGTAAAATTCCTTTACGCCTTAAATATATCTTTGATAAAAAGTAAAAACGTAAAGAGAGAACACTTTAGAAAATGGACACACCCAGGCTCCTGAAGGGGCACTGCTCTCCTTAACCTGGGGCGTCCCCCACCTGTGGCATCCGTGCCAGGGACCCCCCAGCGCTCAGCCTTCTCCGAGGCCTGCATCTGTGCAGCCATACGCTTGCCCCCAGCCGACCCCAGCGCCTTTAGCTCCACCTGTCCCACCTGGCCGCCCCCCCACCAAAAGCCGCCCCCAAACCTGCTCCAGTGTGGGGCTCAGCGCATTTGCCCCAGTGTTCAGCCTATGACCGGGCGGCATCCCTAGCTTGTCCCTCCCCTTCAGCGGCGCCGAAGCAGCCTCATCTCCAGTGCTCGGCTCCAATCTGCACACTTAGAGTCTATGCGGTTGTCTCATCTGATTCACTCCTGTTCATCCCATGCGCCACTTCCAGAAGATCCTTCAAACTAAAATATATATAAATAGAAATGGGGGTTTAAAAGTCCCTCCAGCTTGGGATGCCTGTGTGGCTCAGTGGTTGAATGTCTGCTTTCGGCTCAGGGCGTGATCCCGAGATTCTGGGATCGAGTCTTACATTGGGTTCCTTGCAGGGAGCCTGCTTCTCCCTCTGCCTGTGTCTCTTCCTCTCTCTGTGTGTCTCTCATGAATAAATAAATAAATAATCTTAAAATAAATAAATAAAAGTCCCTCCAGCTTTTCTGGTTGCCTACAGGATAAGATCTAAAATTCTAAGCACAGAATACAAGGCCCTGGCCACCTGCCTCCTGACGTCCTCAACCACCGTCCCGATGTAAGTTCTGTGCCAGTCCTTACTCAACGGCCTACAGCCCCCCATCTGCCATCCTCCTGAAACCGTGCTGGACAAAATGGGTCCATTTTGCATTTGTGCATTCCCTCTCCCAGTTTCTTCTGCGGCGATGTCCTCCCCACGTGCCCAACACATTCTTGCTGTTCTCGAAGGTTTAAGGCGGCAATCACGGCCCTATGGTGCAGACCCCACAGGGGAGCCAGGCGGCTAGGCCTCCACACTTTGCCTCCAGGCCACAGTCCGTCTGGAGCTCTGCAGCCACCTCACTCACCACCCTCCCGACCCTCAGCTATTCTCAGAATCAGAGAAAGGGCTTCCTTGTAAAGCCTGGGGGAGAATCCTTGCTGGAGAAATGAGGAAGGAGATGTTGTGTTTGGGAAACTCTCTTCCATTAGGATTCTTCTAGTTGCAAGCCACAGGACGCTTTCTCAAACTGTCTTAACCAAAGGGAAGTTATGGGCTGAAAACTCAAGCTGAAAAATCCAGGCGGGGCTGACTTCAGTGGCCTGTGACCCCCACTCAGACGGGCCCTTGCTTGGGGGTAATGGTCTGTTGTCGCTGTACTGCAATTCTTGATAATGCCTTTGAACTTGTGTTTTGTAAGTGAAGTCTGGTGGGGCAACAGAGCACGCAGGCAGGTGGAGGAGGCGTGCATAAATGCACACCTGCTATTCCTTGACGCTCATTCACATGGCATGGAGAGGCCCCAGGAGCACAGAATTCTGGGGACCCATAATGTCTGGGAGCTTGGCAAGACTCAAAGTCAACAGAAGGTAAGCATTTAGCATCTGTGACTGAGTAACTTGAGGGGGTGGCTCTGACACCCCCAAGAAAACCAGAACCTGCTTCCAACCCCGAAGAAGGCACTGATGCTCTAAGAAACGGGACAGCCAAGGAACCCAGTCCTACCTTTCTCCCCTGAGTGTTACGTCACTGCACCCGTCAGCCAATGACACTGAAAATGCTGATGTCGTAGGGAACAGTCTCCCATGGTCCCTTGCTTCTAGTCCTTCCTCACACAGCAGTAAGCTGAAGGCCACATTCGGTAGAATTTGCTCCTATCGAAAAGTGAAATAGAGACCGCTGAATTAACTTTGTTCACATTTCTGCTGTTCTGGTAAGAATCAAACACACATGCAGGTGCCGTGCTACGCAACACGAACTGCGTACCTTGGTAATTCCATGTACAGGTTAAATGCTCTGCTGTTTGAATTTAAAACTGTCATTGCCCATGTAAAGCTGGAGAGCAAAATCCAAACTAATAATTTAAAATTTTAATTTCTCTTGGCTTAGAATGACATTAAACAGCACGTTTAAAAATGCCACGAGAAGTTGACAGAGGCCACAGAAGAGAGAAAAAAAAAAAAACACCTTTCTTTTATAATACTTCTCATGGTACTTTGCTCCTGCGTTTGGAACAAGAGGCCCCACAGGGGACGTAGCCAGGTCTGAGTCTACAGGTAGATCTGGCTTCAGACACCCCAGGCTTCAAGATTTCAAATCACACAATTGAAACTTGGCTTCTCTCTGCCCCTCAGCCTGGGCGCCTTTGGTTGCCGGTCTTAGGCGGCTGCAGGACAGTGGTGGCAGGAGGCTCCTTCCTAGAAGTCCCAGCAAATGCTTGAGTCCGATGGGCTTCATGCCCTTCCTGAACCCACCACTCCTGTCAGGAGGTGAGATGTCTGGGTGGGTTTCAACCCCATTTACTCAGCCTCACCTGCACTGAGAATGGGGGACGGAAATCAGGCAACAGCGGCCGGAGGAGCAAGAAGGTTTAAGTCCAGAACACAGTTCTGTGTACCCCCTCCCGGATGCCCGACAGCCACACATGCCCTCTGCTCTTACTCTCCCTCTTTCCTGCAAAGATGCATTTGCCTATATTCATAGAATGCATTTACTCTGTCCCCCAGGGGAGACAACTCAACATTTTCCCCGTCACAGTATCCCTCTCTAAGACTGTAAGCTCGGGGAGATGCGCTGACCTGTCCGTTAGATCTTGGCGGAGGGGGTCCTCATGGTCTGGGCTACCTCTGGCTGAGTGAAGAATTTGACCAGCTCCAGCACACGGAGGAATAGGGCATCCTAGCAGGACATCGGTAAAACCACCCCAAGTAACCCTCAGCTGGCAAGGGGAGGTTGGGAAAGAGCGGTCACCGGGGCAGGGTACACACATTCTGACATCCAGGATAGCAAGGGGCCCTCTCCCTGACCGTAGAGCAGGCCCCGGCCCCGGCCACACGGTCTGGCCCTGACACCCCTGTTCTGCTCTGTGCGAGGATCGGCCATAGTCTTTGCTCTCTCAGACCCCTGGTTGTGTGGTCTGTCGTGGAAACATCTGAGTTGGGTTTTGGGGAGAACAGCGCTTCTGGAAGCTGCGTGTCTCTGCCAGCCCATTTCTTACTGGCATGAGAGACTCCATACAACGTAAGTGGAGACCTACTCTTGTTCACCAGATCTGGGTTTTTTTTCTGTAGACAGAGACCCTGAAGGTCAGGCTCAGCATGCTGTCTACTGGCTTCCTGCCACTTCCACAGGTGAGAGCAACTGGAGCCTGAGACCCAGTCAAGACAGAGGCTGTGGATAGGACAGGGGGCCTGGGAATGTCAGGTTCCTAGCACCGGGCTTCCCAGTTTGGCCTCCACCCCAGGACCTCAGTGTCTGCGGTCTGCTGCCTGCTGCCTGCTGGGCCAGTGTCATCATCTTGGCTGCCACCTACAAGTGGGTTCCTGCCATGTGGAAAATGGAAAGCCAAGCTTCCGAGGTGGGCAGCCCTGTTCTCTGCGCGAAGGCTGCATGCCAGCGACGTCTTTACACAAAGAGTGACCTTGCACAGACCAAAGCTGAGAAGCAGCCATGCACTGAGGAGCGTGAGTCACTTAATCCTCTGCATCTGGGTCAAAAAAATAGAGGGGTCAGAAGAAAGACTAGCAACAAACACAGTCGTGTGTCACTTGCATAATTTTAGAAAATGAAATGTTTTAATAGTCATGAGAAAAACTCCATGACCAAAGAAACCATCGTCAGTCAAGGATTAAAATGTACTGAACATCAGCGGCATTAAGGAGACTCCTACTGATGCCTCCTGTGTGGCGAGGCTTGCAGCGGGTTGACTGAAGATGCCGGGTGGGGCCGAGCTCTGTTCGGCCACCACTGGGACCCCAGCAGGGCCCGTGGAGCCAGCAAAAGCCCAGGAGATGGAACATTGTGGGGAGTCCAGCTGTGAGCAAACTTGTGCAGCAAGATTCTCCTGATTCAACCCCAGGTGCGGTGCGTAATCCTTGCTGCATAGCACACCATCAGGCATCTGTGGCCAACGTATGCTGTGAGCGATGTTGTTGCCAGGTCACCACCAAGCATTTCCATGGTCAGCCATGGGGATGGATTGGGTTAGAGATCAGGAATTTGTGAGGTGGCCCCTCGTAAGTTCCTGTGACTATGAGCCAGTGAGACTCAGGCCTCTGCCTCCCCACCCCACCCAGGTGACCCCTGAGCCTCATGCTGACAGGCAGGCCTGCCCTCATGGGTGAGACAGGCTCAAGGTGGATGCCGAGATCCACGTCACACTTGGATCAGGGTGACGCAGCCCTCTTCCCTTGGAGTGAGGGAGCCCCCTGCCACGGTTGGCCTCAGAGTGGTGAGGGCTGCAGGGACACCTCGATGAGTCTCCCCCACTCACCTATTCAGGAGTGAAGACCTGGCTCCCCAGCTGCTGGGAATGCTCCAGGGATTGCCCTGACTGAGGAGGCCAGCCTTCCTGGATGCCTGCCTCCAAGACCCCAACTCTCCCTGGCCCGCACAGGAGCACCCCAGCAAGCCT
Organism: Vulpes lagopus; assembly: GCF_018345385.1. Lineage (NCBI taxonomy): Eukaryota > Metazoa > Chordata > Mammalia > Carnivora > Canidae > Vulpes > Vulpes lagopus. Next base: position 126,426,588 of record NC_054826.1, on the reverse strand, counting down.
CCTGCACACTCACCTTGTCTCCGAGTCTGCTTCCTAGCAGCCCAGACTCAACAACAGCACGTGAGTGACTTTCCGGGCACTGCCTGGCAAATGACCGCAAGCTGGGCGGCTTAAAACAACAGAAATTTATTCTCTCAACCTGGAGTCCAGAAGGCTGAAATAGGAACTGCAGGGCCCTGCTCCCTCCAGAGGCTCGAGGGGAGGATCCTTCCTCACCTCCTCTATCTCCCAGTGGCTCCTGGTGTCCCTTGGTCTGTGGCCGGGTCACCCCAATCCCGGCCTCGGTCCTCACATCTTCACGTGGCTGCGTGTCTCATCTCCCTTACCCTCTCTTACAAGGACCCTTGTCATTGGATTTAGGGCCCACTTGGATAATCCAGAAGGACCTCATCTTGAGATTCTTTTTTTTTTTTTTTTAATTTATGATAGTCACACACACACAGAGAGGGGGGGGGGTGCAGAGACATAGGCAGAGGGAGAAGCAGGCTCCATGCACCGGGAGCCCGACGTGGGATTTGATCCCGGGTCTCCAGGATCGCGCCCTGGGCCAAAGGTAGGCGCTAAACCTCTGCGCCACCCAGGGATCCCCCTCATCTTGAGATTCTTATTTTAATGATGTCTGCGGAGAACCTCATTCCAAATCCGGTCACATTCTTAGATTCCAAGTGAACGTATATTTGGGAGGCCACAATCGAACCCATTGCATCAGTATGGTTTCCATTTCCATGGCAACAGCAGGAGAAACCCTGAGCTCCCAAGAGGGCAAGGGTCTCTGATGCATGTGTTCCAGCCTCCAGGGGAGACATTTCCCACCTGTCACACCCCTCCAGCACAGGTGAGCCAGGGGATGTCACTAGTGGTCAGAGGAAAGGGAGCAGACGGGACAGTTTGGACATCTTTTGAAACTTCTCCTTTAGAAGAAAGGAAGAATAATCATTTTTTAGTGGAGCTGTTAGAATGAAAGCTCAAAAGGCTTTGGTGGGGTCCAAGCCAGTCTGAGCGACGTTGCCCGCTAACGTGACCCTGAAATTTCCAGCTGGGAGACACCAGGTTCCACTGGTAAATCCAATCACTTTTCCTGGGGAATGTGCTGCTTAAGGACATTGTTAGCCACGTCCCTGGGACATTTTCTGGTCAATCTGTGCTGTGATTTCCTAGACTGGGGTCTCATTTGGGCAAGTCCTCATTTGGATTCTGGCCCTTCTGCTCTTGTCCAGGGAGCCCAAGGTGCTTTGGAGGGAAACATGGATCTGGGATGGGAAGTGATGCCAGAGGCCTCCAGACCCCGTTCCTTCTGGGGAAGCCAAGGATGTGTCCCAGGACCACAGTCATGGGAGGGCAGCACCCGAGGAGGGCAAACCCCTTCAGAGGGAACAGAAGATGGTTGTTGAGAGTGAGTGAGCTATGTGCAGGGTAGGGGGTGCTCTGCTAATAGGCGGCTCCCAGAAAACCCAGTTTCTGAGGATGTAAGGATGCGAGGTGCTCCCCATGACACTGTGGGTTCAGGGGCTTGGAGAAACCATGTGAGGAGTCTTGAGTTCAGCCTGGAACTTACAGCTCCAGGCCTGTTAGGTGAGGCCATGCTTGCCATCCCCTCCTGGGGTGTCATGGGGCCCAGTGAGATGACAGAGATGGAGTCAGGGCAAGCTGGGTTTTGGATGCAGGCAGGGCTGCGTGGATCCTCTGCAGGCTTTGCCACCCACTAGCAGGGTGACTTTGGGCACATGGGGTTCCCAGAGCCCTGTTTCTACTTCTGGAATGTGAGAAGCATCACAGGAGCATCACCGAATGGCAGTCATGGGAGCAATTAGCTCAGTGCTTGGCCCTCACTGAGGGCTCCGCTCACGAATTCTTCCTCTCCCTGAGGGCCACTGGCTGCGCAGGAGAACTCCATGGGAGTCTTCATGTCCTGGGTGGCTGCAGGGTGCCCAGGTCGGGCCAGGAACTCACGAGGGATGCCTTGATCATCACCTCACTGCAGGTTCACGGTTTTCCTCACTCTGAGGCACACGGAGTGTAACAACTCGCCTAAGGCTACCGCCCGCTCAGGCCGCCGAGTCCTGTCTACCCCGGGTTCTAAGGATCGTGATCGTGCTTGGTGCACAGGACTCATGACACACAGAAGCCCTTAACATGCCGTACACGTGGTTGTGTGTGTTCACACATCCATGCACAGATGCATAGCCCATCTTTGAGGTAAGTAGGAAATGCTTAGCGGCAGAGAGCCGAGGAGCAGGGGATGTGCTGGCTGGCCCAGGGATCAGAGAGCAAAGCTCCATCACTCGTTCTCGCGCAGAGGAATTAGATGCTCTCTGGGGGTTTGACTTCCCTGTAGGAGGTGGAGCCTGGACAAGGATCCAGGACTTCTGCGCCTCTGGGCACACTCTTCTGCTACCTGGTGGCCTCTTCTTCCCTTTAAGTCCTTCTGGTCCTCATGCCACTTCTCTCTACCACCTCCATGTGTCCTGGCACATGTGCAGCCACAAACTAGGGGTGCCTTTGTGTCTCCTCTACCTCTCCTAGCACTCTAGATTAGCCCACAGCTCAACCATGGCGTACACAGTCTTCCACGGGCAACAGTAAACTTTATGTGCTCAGACAGTGAGATGCTCCTTGGAAGGCACACACCATCCCAGGGCACAGGTGGGCCGCTCCCTGTCCTGAGCCATGGGGGCTCTTGTCGTGCTCCCCAGCCAGCCCTTGGCCCTGAGACCTGCTCAGGAGTCTGATCAGCAGCCTGCAGACCGGGAAGCCAGCTGAAGGAGAGTCAGCAGTGAGGGGCTCACACAATCCCTCGACTGGCCACAGCACAGATGGAGGGAAGGCTGCTGGCGTGACCCCACATGGATGAAATGGGGCTGCCCCTCTGAATGGTGACGGTGAACTCAGACAGCTGGTGCCCACTATGAGACCAGCACTCACCATGAGGCAAGCATCTTCCACATGCTATCTTGTTTAATCCTCTCAACAGTTATGGGAAGTAAGTGCTACTCTTATCTCCACTTTACACGTGGATCGCCCAAAGCTCAGAAACATATTCCAGGCCAGGCCCGGCTGACCTGGAAGTCAGGACATTTGTTCCCAGACTGCGCGCTGCAGCGAGAGCATGGATCTGCCCCTAATTGCATAGCTGGGAGTGATAGAACAAGTTCTATCACATACCATCACCACAGTCCCCTTGGCTCTTGGAAGCCTGCACAAACACCTCCTGGTGATGGGCTGGAGGGCAAGGCCAGGAGGTCCCTGGTCCCCTCTTTCTAGCCCCACTCTGCTGAGCACCCTGAGATCCAGCCGGCGGGTTGCCCACCCCCCCAAGCCTTGCACCAGCCCTGACGCAGCAGCAAGCTGCCACACTGTCTGCAGCCCCGGGGGGGGACCCTGGGCACACATCCCCTCACCCCTGCTGTACTGTCTTGGTTCCCCAGTAGGGAAACCCTAGACTTGGGCATAGGATGGGCCCACGGTTGGACTCATTTCCAGAAGCATTGGTTTGAGCCAAGGGGTCTAGCCCCACCAGAAGCTGGCTGCAGAAGCCAAGGAACTTCTAGAAGGTAACTCACCTGAGGAACCAGGGAGCCAGGCCCAGCGATCTGATCCTGTGACAGGCAGCTCTGTAGGCTGTAGGATCCTGTGAGGTAGCAGAGAGCAGGGGGAGGGGGAGGGATATGTGTGCTATAAATACAAAAAAAATGATGCCAGTCGACCCTATAAAACAGGATATAGGCACTGCCCTGGCAGGAGAGCAGCCACCATGGCCAGAGAGAGCAGACAGGCCTGAGGAGCCACTGTGACCAACCTGTCTGAGCGTCCTCACTGACACACGTCTTCTCGAGGGCTGCGGTGAGGCCTGTGGACTCTACAAGCAGTGTGGCAGCTGGCTGGGCTGGGAGCTCCTACCCCAGCAGCCTGGCACAGGACAAAAGATGCAGGCACTGGAGACCTGGCTTCTAACCCTACTCCTGCCACTTCCTCGTAGTGTGCCTCAGGGCGATCAATTAAAGACTCTCAACCTGCGATGGGTAATTTCAAAATATGTCCACAAATTCTCTGATGTTCTTCACTTCAGGAGGTGGAGCCCAGTTCCCCACCATTTGAGTGTGGACCAGGCTTAGTGACTTGCTTGTAACTAACAGAATAAGACAGAAGTGACAGTGTGCAGCTTCAGAGACCTAGTCATAAAAGGCACTGTGGCTTCCTGCCTGGCCCCTCTCTTGCCCTTGGACCACCCGCTCTGGAGAAGCCAGCTGCCACATCATGAAGAAAGGCCTGCCTGTGAAGAACTGAAGCTTCCGTCCAACAACCATATGAGGGCACCATATTGGAATGGATCCTCCAGCGGCCCACAACCCCAACCTCATGGGAAACCTTGAAGGTGAACCTCCTGATTACACCGCCCCTGAATTCTTGACCCAGGGAAATGGTGAGAAATGTCTGCTGTTTTAAGCCAGTACATGTGTGAGTGTGTGTGTGGGGTAATTTGTTACATGGCAATAGATAACAGATACATACTCCCATCCTGAGGCACTTATCAGGATTTGCTGAGATAACACGAGAAAGGGCCAGAGGTGCTACACACACTCACTCTGATAGATCCTTCCCTCTCTGGGGTTTCAGTGCTCCCCTCCTAGGGGCAAAGACTTGGATTCTGGGTTCTACCCACTCAGGGGCCAGCCCTCCAGCCAGGTTCTTGGCATCCTTTTCCCCCAGTGTGCCTCCTGGCCTGGTCCAGAGACCCTGTTACATGGGGGGAGGCCCATTCTCTCTTTTATACAAAGGATCAAAGAAATCCGCTGGCAACCAGTTTAATCCAAATCCTATGGCAACACCATGGATCAAGCTCTCTTCCCAGGCTCACCTTCTACATAGCACAATGGGGATGTTCAAACTGTAAATCAGTTCATACCACTTCTTGCGTAAAAACCCTCCAGTGGCTTCCCTTTGCCCGCAGTAAAAATCCCAACTCAAACCTTGACCACAAGACTCATGATAGACCCTGCCCCCACTGGATGCTGTTCATCATGCTCCAAGCTCCCTCTTCCTTAATGCCCCCCAACCATGCAAAGCTTCTGCACTATGCATCTCCCATGCGGAGCATTCTCCCTCCAGACATTGCCAAGGCTGCCTCCTCCCTATCAGTGTCACTTCTGTGGAGCCCCAGACACACCAGGTCCTCACCCCCACATCGTCTTATTTTATCCTTTTTATCACCAGCTAAAATGGCCCATTGGCTTGTTATTTGCCTGAAGCTCACTCTCACAAGGGCACCTCTGGAGTCCAGCGGCTAGAATGCTACGCGGCACCCAAGAGACACTTGATAAACATTTGTGGACAATGTGGCTTTTTGAACATCAATCAAAGTCCCTTTTGAAAGCTTTGGGGGCAGCTTTCTTTATGGAGAACACTCTGGAAAACCCTTCCATAAGGGAATAAATGACCTTCAGGCTTTCTAATAGTGCATTATACCTGCATCATGATCATTTTAATCCAGGAAGGGTCTTGTTAGGGATTTTAAAACAAACACTGGTATTCTAGGAGAGACAAATCACAGAGTCTACCCAGGCAGCTACCCCTCTGTGGAAAGCAGGGGTCTGAGGACCACGTGGCCCTATGATGTAAACCTCTTCCCCCTCCACCAGAAGGGCTGGGATGAACAAGGGGAACATGAAGAAGGCAGAATGTTCTCAGGCCCTAGAGGTTGGGTGAGGGAAGAGAGAAAGGAGGAAGTGGGACACAGCAGGGGGCTGAGTGGGACGGGGGCTCAGCCAGAAGAAACGTCTACTGGGCCATTGTCCAGCGCCCAGGGCCAGTGGGGGAGGTGGCTGTGGCTTCCAGGGCCAACCACATAGGGCTCTGCTTTGCTGTTCCTGCTTCCAGGACCTGGGGAGCTGCATAGATTCAGAGAGAACCTCAGTGCTAACTGGCCTCCCTGCTTCTCTTGGCGCCTGAATACCAACCCCTACAAATAAGATGACATCAGTCCTCTGCTTGAGATACCCACCCTGTTCTCAAGACAGGCCCAACTCCACACTAAAGTTCCACTCAGATCTCCCCACTCACCTCCTCCAAACCCCCTGTTCACCAATTCACTCTGGTCCCAACCTTCTCTGTTTCGTGAGCTGCAAGACTGTACCGCCATGCCGCCTCCTGAAAGAGACCAACCCGGCCTTCCTGGCCAGTCCAGTCCCACCCCCTCCACTGTCCTGTGGGGGCACAGCACTGCCACACTTTCAGTTCTGATGAGTGCACTTGGTTACTGCCCTTAGTTACAACAGTCCCTTGAGAGCAGGGACTTGCCTGACCTACTCACTGCTACACCCAGAGGGCAGAGCCTGGGGATTTCCTGGTACTTGGCAGGCATTCAGAACATACCTACTGAGTGAAAGAAAGACTAGGAAGCTCCATGGTCAATAAGACATTCCTGGAAATGCAATGAAAATGGCAGCCGGGTCTGGAGAGCTGGGTGACAATTCAGGTACACTCTGGCTGTGTCTCCTGGTGGGCAGATGTGTGCAGAGATGTCAGTGGGCCAGGTTGTATCCAGCATGTCCTCCTGGCTGGCAGGAACAGGTGGGCCAGCTGGGGAAGCCCAGGACCCAGTGCCAGGCTGAGACCTAGCCCTGTCTCCCATCCCTCATCCAGAAAGCGTGTGGTCCAGGAGGGAGAGCTCAGCCCAGGAGAAGCAGAGGAGTTGGGAATACCCAAGGATGGAGAGATTGAAGGTGTCAGGAGAAGAGCTATGACCTAACAGGTGCCCAGGGAAAGTGGGTGAGTGAAACTGATTGGATTTGGGGCACTCTTGTGCATTTTGTGCAGCTGAACACAGAGCATCCTATGGGGTCCCACTTCTGGGTGAGGAGCCCAGGTGAGAGCAGCAGCTTCAGCTAACAGGCACGATGTCACTGCCACTGCCGGAGAGATTTGGGACCAATCCAAGGAGTACAGGACACTTGGGGTCAGCCAAACTTGTACCCAAGGGAGCAGGAGCAGGCAAAACATAGGCAGGACCAGCCAGAAGGGACCCTGCTGTTCCAGAGGCTTCCCCTTGGCCAGGTATACTCACTTGCTGGATTCCAGGGAGGTTCAGGAGTCCCTGGAGTGGGGGAATTGGGTGGCAGGGAGGCCAGATAAGTATTGAGATCTTAATGCCTTGAGCAGCTGCCCTACTACGGGCCAGCTGAAGTCAGCCTCAGCAGGTCTGGCCTTGTCTCCTGACCAGCTACATGCCTTCTCCTTGTTGGGACACCCAGACTCTCATCAGTCCCTGGAAGACACTGTGCTCCCCAGGGCTTTGGCGTCTAGTCTTCGCTTTCCCCAAAACCCTCGTCCAGGTGGGTGGGGAAAGGAATAATTGGGTGATGGGCATGAAGGAAGGCACTTGGTGTGATCAGCACTGAGTATATGCAATCAATGAATCACTAACTAAATTCTATCTCTAAAACTAATAATAGGATAGCATATGTTAACTAAATTGAATTTAAATAAATATTTTTTAAATTAAAAAATAAAGAGAATATAGACTTTAAAATTAAACAACAAACAAATAAAACCCGTCCTCACTTTTCCAAGTTCAGCTCAGCTGTTCCATGCACATGGAGGTTCTCCTGACCCGAAGATTGGTCTAGGTCCCATGGTTCCCCCCCAAACACTCATCCTCCTCGGGGACTAACTGCTGGTGCATGTTTCAATTTGTAATTCCAAAGGGATGAGAGTTTCCCACTAAATTCAGCCCAGACGCTCAGAACTAGAACAGATGTCTATCAAAATTTCATTAAATATTTGCTCCGTGGATGAGAAAATGAACAGTGGATGAAAATTGCCCATTCTCTGTGGATGCCCTCACCCCTTCCTCGGTTACGTCTTTAGGTAGGGGGTACTACTCTTACGGTCAGGAAAATGTGGCTTCTGTAAGGATGCAGGGACCATTGTAGCAAAGAAAACCCATATGGACTGGCTGCAAAGGACACTAGATCCTGCCAGAGAATGAGGCCAAAGTAGCAACCCCCAAGGGCCACACCCTTGAAGTCTAAACTGAGTACAGTGGAAGGTTGCTCAAGATGCACACTGCTGTGCTGGTGGGACCTTTTCAGCACAGGCATCTCCTCCCTTGACTCACCTTTGTGTGCCCATCTCAAAACACATGGGCAAGAAACACTGTTGGCATTGCCATGGACCAAAGAAACAACCCGATATTTTATTTCTGTCTCCATCCTACTTGACTATTCAGCCGAGATTCGTTTCTCCCACCTCTAGAAATATGTAATCTTTCTTGACTGGCTGGAAGGCTGTAAAACAAACAAAAAGTGGTAAAAAGGGGCTTAATTAAAGGTCACAGGCTAAATAAAAAAGCTGTGATAGGGCAGCCCCTGTGGCGCAGTGGTTTAGCACTGCCTGCAGCCCGGGGTGTGATCCTGGAGACCTGGGATCGAGTCCCGTGTAGGGCTTCCTGCATGGAGCCTGCTTCTCCCTCTGCCTGTGTCTCTGCCTCTCTTTCGCTCTCTCTGAATAAATTAATTAATTAATTAAAAAGAAAAAAAAGCTGTGATACTCCATCCTTTCCTTGACACTATACTAAGGGTAATGGGTGAGCAAGAGATGACGAGTCTTCTGTCACTTGGTGGCATAAACTGAGAAGGTTTTGGCCAGAGGTTTCCCAGGATGGATCCTGTGGGAACTGAATGCAATTCTGTTGGGCGAGGAATGCATTGCTCTCATTCCCTCCCTGAATGGACAGCAGCAGAGCCATCCCCACCTATCAGTGATGGGCCAGTGCCACTGCCAGGCATAGCCCTGGGCAGAGCCACCAAGTCCACATACAGCCAATCAGCTCCGAGGAAGTCTGCTCTGGCCAGACCCCCCCTGCATTCATGCCTGGGACTGGGAGAGTGCGGAGAGGAAGCACCACAGAACTGGAAAAACCTGTTCTGGTGTGGGGAAGGCTGTGCTGGCTGCAGGAAGCCCTGCTCACAGAAGCCGAGCAGGGATACGTCAATGGAGGACTTCCAAGGTCTCTGCTAATCTTGAATGATCCCGTATCTCTCTGGCAGGAAGATTTTTTAAACTGCACATAAATTGGGTAAGATGCACCTGTTTAATGGGGAGAGAGAGGGAAGAGATGATGAGATGAGATGAGATGAGATGAGATGAGATGAGATGAGATGAGATGATGAGATGAGATGAGAGACTCTCAGTGTTCCAGGATACCTTGAGAATCCTCTCAGGGAGGGAAAATTCTAACAAAGATGGAATTAGGCATTTGCCAGTCTTGCTGATAAAGGTTTGGAAACATCTTTCTTCTGCAGAACAAGCTCAGTGGGTTTGCCTCTATCTGCATTGATGAGGGTGATGCAGGGAAGCTTAAAGCAGAAACAGTCATAAAAACCAAAGATAATGTCCCTGTTCCAGGCAGGTCAAGATTGATGGCATTATTCATGGTCAGGGAAGTGCAAATCAAAGCCACACGAAAGACTACTTCAAACCTACTAGGATGGCCATGGTCAAAAACACTGGGAATAGCAACTGTTGACACGGATGTGGAGATGTGGGAGCCCTAGCTCAGTGCTGGTGGAAATAGAAAATGGAGCAGCCACTTTGGAAAACAATCTAGTATTTCTTCAAAGGATTAAAGATAGAGTTACCATATGACCCAGCAATTCTACTCCTAAGTATCTACCCAAGAGAAAGAAAATTTTGCACGTACACACAATCTTGAACACAAATGTTCATAGACACACTATTCATAATAGCCCAAAGTGGAAAAATTGAAATGTCCAGGGACATCTGCATGGATATACACAATGCAGTCCCTCCATAAGTGGAATATTACTCAACCATAAAACAAGAATGAAGCACTCACACCGGCTATAGTGCAATGCACCTTGAAAACATTGTGCTCAGCAAAAGAAGCCAGACACACGACCACATGTTGTATGATTCCATTTCTCTGCAATGTTCTGAACAGGCAAGTCAATGAAGATAGAAAGATGAGTGGTTGCAGGAGGCTGGGGGTGGAGGGTTAGGGAAACTATGATAAAGGGGTTACGATTTCCTTTTGGGGTGATGGAAATTGTTGTAGCATTGATGGTGGTGATGATCACAACTCTGGGAATACATTAAAAGGCACTGAACTATACTCTATAAATGTGAGTAAACTGTATGGTATGAATGATATCTCTTTTTTTTAAATATTTTTTTTCTTTATTTATTTATGATAGTTACACAGAGAGAGAGAGAGTCAGAGACACAGGCAGAGGGAGAAGCAGGCCCCATGCACCGGGAGCCCGACGTGGGATTCGATCCCAGGTCTCCAGGATCACGCCCTGGGCCAAAGGCAGGCGCCAAACCACTGTGCCACCCAAGGATCCCTGTATGAATGATATCTCAATAAAGACAATGAAAGGAAAATGATCCTGATGGGACAGGGAGTCTCTTAGCAGGCCAAGGGCATCTCCAGTAATCCCTCAAGCCATCACTGGGTATGTGAAATGACTGACATAAGCCAGAAAGGGCCAGCAATAAAGAACATTCTGATTTTAACAAGTGCATAAGGTAAGGGACACAGACTCTACCCTGAGGCAACCACACAGTGAGGATCAATAAAGAATATGGCACCCAGAAGATTCAGAACTAACAAGAACCAACACATAGCTACAATGATCTTTAGCAATGTGAAAGAGTGTGGGCTTGTTTTGCAAGGCTCTATCAAGTGGGCTGCATGCTCCAGGAGGGCTCTACATTCTTGTGTTCCCTGATTTTTTGTTACAGCATCACTGAACATCCTGGTCTCTGGCTAGTGGATAAACTGAACACAAGGTATCTTCCCTAGGAGGTTCTAAGCTCCTTTAGGACATAAATATCTTGTTTATTTATCTTTTAATACTTGATATCTCTAAAATAGTAACTTATACATATTAGGCACACAATATTTGCTTTTTTAAAAAAAAGAGTATGGTGGGTACTTCTACTTCCAATAGTGGTAGTTTAGGTAACTCGTACCAACTTGCCCAATGGCAATGACTAAAAATACTGGAAAAAATATAGAAAGCAGCGAAGAGTGAGCACAGTCATGAGAATCACTGGGCTAACATCTAGGTGGGGCAGAGAGCTCAAGAGGTGAGCTTGGCTTCAGGGCTTCTCTCACTCAGGGGCTATGTGCTGATCTGAAGAGACAGCTAAGAGGCTGAGCTGCATGTGTTCCAACTTTGTGGGGCTATGGGGACAAAGCCAGGATCCAGGGCCTACCACTTGTGGAAGCCCTGAGAAACCATCCCTTGGTTTTGGCTCTGATTTCAAAAAGCAGCACATTAGGAGGAAGGGTGACCCAGAAATAATGCAGCTGCTGCATGACTAAATGCATATCATCAGGTATCCCAGACAATACCCAGCCCTGATCTAGGGTTAAGGAGGTCCCACATTGCTAATGTTTACAAGGACCTGGCAAAAGAAAAAAAAAAATCCTTTCTAGAGTGAGATACTATCATCCCAGGCCTCAGAGTATCCTACAAATAATTATTCAAATACAAAATCCAGCACTGAGATAATCAGGCCCATGAGGCAGCTTGATCGTAAGTAACAGGAACCACAGAAAAGTCTCCACAGGGCTTCCAGACACTAGGGTCAAACAAACTATAAAAATAAATCTGCTTGCTATATTCAAGAAGGTAAAAACCAAGCTTGAAAATTTTGGCAGGGAAGCAGAAATTATATTTTGCATAGTTGTGAAAAGTTCTGCAAAAGAATCCAATAGGAGTTTTAGAACTAAAATACAGTATCATGATCAGAATTTAAAACTCAATAGAAGAGTTTACCAGAAAATTAGACACAGCTAAAGAGAGAATTAGTAAAATGAAAGTTCTGAATGCTGTATATGATTAGTATAAGAATTTGTGAAGGATGTTTTCATTTCCCTGCAAAAGTGAAATTATTTGACAGTGTTTTCATTTCACCTTGTTATACTATAAACACCTTATTCTTTAAAAAATGACCTATGTTAAAAAAATGACCTATGTTCATGTAAAACTTGTTTTGAACATAGTGCTCTTAAGAAAACTTTTTTTTTTTTTTTTAAAGTAGGCTCCACACCCAGTGTGGATCCCTGTGCAGGGCTTGAACCCCTGACCCTGAATCAAGACCTGAGCTGAGGGGATCCCTGGGTGGCTCAGTGGTTTGGCGCCTGCCTTTGGTCCAGGGTGTGATCCTGGAGTCCCGGGACTGAATCCCACATCGGGCTCCCTGCATGGAGCCTGCTTCTCCCTCTGCCTGTGTCTCTGCCTCTCTCTCTCTCTCTATGTCTATCATGAATAAATAAATAAAATCTTAAAAAAAAAAAAAAGACCTGAGCTGAGATCAAGAGTCAGATGCTACTGCCTAAGGTACTCAGGCATCCCAAAATACTTTTTTAAAAAAATTTTTATTTACTTATGATAGTCACAGAGAGAGAGAGAGAGAGAGAGAGAGAGAGAGAGAGAGAGAGAGACAGGCAGAGGGAGAAGCAGGCTCCATGCACCAGGAGCCCAATGTGGGACTCGATCCTGGGTCTCCAGGATCGCGCCCTGGGCCAAAGGCAGGCGCCAAACCGCTGCGCCACCCAGGGATCCCCAAAAATACTTTTTAATAAAGGAAAATATGCTTATATGTGAAGAAAAATTAGTGTAAAAAAGTGGTTTACATTTTAAAGAAAGCCTTGAAGAGGTAAAGAAAAAAAACTATGTTAATACTCCTCATTAATATAATCTCTAACCTCCTAGTAGAAATTTTAGCATAAACCAGTGTCCCACTCTAACGCCACTGTGCACTCAGCAACAATCTCCCTGCACCTCTCTGGAGAACTCTGAACTGGGTGTTTTGCAGGTCACAAAACACTGGCCATGAGGAGACTCTAAGTCATGGTTTGAGGAAGGAAGTATTGCTAGCAGAGGTCACGGATGCACCAGTTGAGAGTCAGCAAGTGGCCAAAGGAGAAGACTGAACTAATGCTGGTGAAGTCATGTGTGCCTGCCTGTTACTCCATCTCTCCCTCACACTGATTTGCTTCCTGCTTGAGTGAAGGGGTGTGTATATGTGTGTGTGTGTGCGTGTGTGTATGATCAGTAGCTTCTCTCAGTACATACTTAATTTATGTTTTAATGGCTCACCTTAAGTTAATACTCAGAAGAAAACAATCTAGAGTGAAGTACGAAGAAACAAAAGAACAGAAAATATAGTAAACTAAGATATAAATTATATGGAAGGAATATCTAACATATGTTTAATTGGAGTTGTAGGAAAGAAGGAAAGTAAGTATGAGGCAGAAGCAGCATTTGAATGAATAAGCTGAGGATTTTCCAAAATTGATGAAAAACACAGCAATCTACAAATTCAAGGGGCCAAATAAATCTCAAGCAGGATAAAAAAAGGAGAAATTCATACCTAGTATGGAAACTCCAAAACAGAATTTTAAAAGTAGCCAAAGAAAAACAAGATGACTTTCAAAAGTGCAAGTGTTGCTAACTTTTCAGCAGCAAAACTAGAAGCCAAACATGATATCCTCAATATGTTGTAAAGAAACTAAACAAAACAAAAATAGCAAACTTGCTACCTAGACTTCTACCTGGCTTAAAAAAAAAAAAAATCCTTCATCAAAGGGAATTCTCATCTACACTTCAAACAGGAAAAAAAAATTGCCCCAGAAGGGAGGTTGGGGATAGAAGTAAAAATGGAATGTCACATGTGAGGGTAAATCCAATTGAGTCTTGACTTTATAAAATAATGTCTTATTAGGCTTATGATCTAGAAAGAAAAAGTATCTAATATGACAGATATGTAAATGTTCTAAATTCCTTGACTTCTCTAGTTGAGGAGTAAAGGTAATGATTCCTCTTTGATAGTGATGAGTCAAGGCTGGGTATCGTAATTTCTAGAATATCACTAAAAAATATGGTAAAAGTCTGAATCACTGTAAACTAACAGAGGAACAAAAGGAAATATTAAAAAAAAAACCTCAGCCAAACGAAACCAAGGTAAAGGAACAAAGAATGGGTGAGATGAGAAGAAAGTCCATCCACAGTAAGATGATAATGGGAAGGTCAATAATTACATTAATGATAAGAGGTCAACCGCTCCAGCTAGAAGATTATCACAGGAGATAGAAACAAAATCCTATATACATACTTAGTGCAAGAGGTACATCTAAAACATCAGGATAAAGAAAAATGGAAAGGAAATTAACAAAAAGTTACATACTATTGAAACACTAGTAGGCTAGCTGGTGTAGCAATTTTAATATCAAATAAATATACTTTAAGGTAAAAAGCAGGGATACCTGTGTGGCTCAGTCAGTTACGTGTCTGCCTCAGGGTCCTGGGATCTAGCCCTGCATCTGGTTTCCTGCTCAGTGGGGAGTCTGCTTCTCCCTCTCCCTATGCCTACTGCTCCCCCTGCTTGTGCTCTCTCTGTCAAATAAATAAATAAATAAATAAATAAATAAATAAATAACATCTTTAGAAAAAATAGGTAAAAAGCATATTTAGAGTCACTCTAGAATAAGAGATTATCCTAAATTTTTTATGAACTTAATAACATGATATATAGAGCAAATGCAGACAGAATTATATGGAAAGATAGACCAGTTCATATTCACAATGGGATATTATGACATACTTTTCCCATTAATTAATGGGATAAGCAGAAAAGAAATAACTGTAGAAGATTTGAAACAATGTAATAAATAAACTTGACTTTATAAACATACATAGAAGAGTATACCCAACAACTGCAGAATATATTATTTTCAAGAAGATAAAATCTACTAAAAATTTTGGCTCTATGTTGGGCCAAAACGCAAGTTCTAACAAATTTCAAAGAATGGATATGAAACAAATAATGTTCTTTAACCACACTGTAAATAGGTTAAGAATCAATAACAAAAATATATGTGGAAAAATCCCCTATATCTGAAAATTTCTGAATAATATGTTCCAAAATACTCTTCTAGGGCAGCCCTGGTGGTTCAGCGGTTTACTGCCAGCTTTCAGCCCAGGGCGTGATCCTGGAGTCCCAGGATCAAGTCCCATGTCAGGCTCCCTGCATGGAGTCTGCTCCTTCCTCTGCCTGTGTCTCTGCCTCTCTCTCTGTCTCTCAAGAATAAATAAATGAAATCTTAAAAAAAAAAAAAGAAAAGAAAAAGAAAAAGAAAACTGTTGAAATATGTGTTTCCATAAAGAAATCAAAACTGGAAAATAAATGTTTTTTAAAAAAATACTCTTCTAAATGATGTATGGTCCCAGAAGAAATAAAAATGGAAATTAGAAATTATTTTGAACTAAATTACGTATAATGGGGAAAAAATGACACAATGACATTTGTGGAGTAAAGCAGTCTTTGGAGGGAAATTTATAGTCTTGATTGCATATTTTCAGGAAGAAAAAAAGCTGATATATGAGCTAAGCATTCATTTTAAGAGGTTAGGAAAAGGACAGAAAATAAACCTAACAAAAGTAGATGGAAGGAAATAATTTAAAAGTATAAACAAATGTAAAAGAAAATACACAACAGAGAGAAAAAGCAAAGTCCAAATTGAAAAAACTAATAAAATTGATAAACCCACAATGAGAATGATCAATCAGAAAAGGGGAGGCAGAAATGGCAAGTATATAAGAAATGAGAAAGAGGGGATCCCTGGGTGGCTCAGTGGTTTAACACCTGCCTTGGCTCAGGGTGTGATCCTGGAGCTCTGGGATCGAGTCCCACATTGGGCCCCCTGCATGGAGCCTGCTTCTCCCTCTGCATATGTCTCTGCCTCTCTCTGTGTGTCTCTCTGTGTGTCTCTAATGAATAAATAAATAAATCTTTACAAAAAAAAAAAAAAGAAATGAAAAAGAGAATTCACCACACAAATAAGAGGATATTCTGAACAACTTCATGCCAATAAACCAGAAAATTTAGGTAAGCTGCATAGATTCACAGAAAAATCCAAGATAACTGACACAAAAACATCAAAAATCTTAGTCCTATAATTATTAAATAAATTAAATCTGTAATTGACAAACAGCTGATGATGAAAATTCAAGATGGCTTCACTGGGGAATCCTACCAAACACTGAAGAAAGAAAAAATTCTTGTTTACCTACCTCTGTCAGAAAGTAGAAAAAGGTTTATCAACTAATTTTGGGAGACTAGGGTAACTTTCTACTAACACTCAACAAGAATAGCACTAGAAAGAAGGCACAGGCCAATTTCATTCATGAATATAAGTACAAAAGTCCTAAAAAAAAATAAAGCTAACCAAATTAGGGATTATAGAAAGGATAATATATCGTGGGTGCCTGGGTGGTGCAGTCGGTTGAGTGGCAGACACTTGGTTTTGGCTCAGGTCATGATCTCAGGGTTGATATCATGCCCTGGGTTGGGGTCCACTTGGCGGCGCAGAGTCTGTTTGTGATTCTCTATCTCCCTCTGTTCCTCCCCCTGTGAGCTCTCTTGCACTCTTTCTCAAATGAATAAATAAATCTTTTTTTAAAAAAAGATAATACGTCATGATCAAATTGGACTTACCCCTAGGAATGTGCATTGATTTAACACTAGGAAATCAATTAATGGAATTTGCTACTTTAATAGATTAGAAGGGAACATTCATTAATCATCTCAGGTCTTGAAGGAGAAATGTTTGCTAAAACATGGAATCCCAATACAATAAAAACTCAAAGGAAAGAGTGAAACTTCCTGAATCCAGTAAAGGACATGAATAAAAAAGCCCATAGCAAGCATCATGCTTGCAAACAGAAAGCATTTGGCATAAAAAGCTCACTACTATCATTTTTATTCACATTGTATTGGAGGCTGTAGCAAGTGTAGTAAGCAAAAAAAGATAGAAGAGGTATAAGGGCTGGGAAGGGAAAAAAAAAAAGTAAGACAGCCATTATTCTCTAATAAGGATTCTATATCAATCACCCAAAAGACTCTGACAAATATTAGAAATAATAAAGGATTTTAGCACAGTTACTGGATGTAGAGTCAATATGGAAAAGTCAGGACTGTTCCAGTAGTAAACAGAAAAATAAATTTAAGAGATACTATCTATCACTCCTTAAAGAAAACAATCAATATCTAAAGGGGGAAAAAAAAACTAGAGAAGGATATGCAAAGAGCTCTACATGGAAAACTACTTTAAAAAACTCAAAAATTACTACAAGAAATTTGAAAAGACCTCAATAAATGGAGAGACATGATGCATTCATGGACAAGAAGATCCAATAATGTAAGTACATCACCTCTCAAACTGATCTGTAGGTTCAAAACAGTCCTACTCAAAAACTCAGAGGTTTTTTAAAAATAGAACTTGACAAACTGATTGCAAAAAATGAAACAATTCTGAAGTCTACCAACAGTAGAATGGATAAATAACTCATGGAATTCAGAGGATGGAGAGACGATGAATTAACAATATGTAACAAAGTGAATGACTGTCAAGAAGAAGCCAGATGTGCACAAATGCACACACGCACGCACACATATACACACAGCCATAGGATTTAGGAATGCATGTTTTGGTGGGAAATAATAGGTAAGCTCAAGGAAGTGATTAAATAAAAATTAGGACAGGAATGGAGAAGATGTGTGATGGGAAGGGGAGTATAGTGGGTTCTGAGTTGCTGGCAGTGTTCTGTGTTTTGACTTGGGTAGCGGTTGTACGAGTGTTTGCTTTATGATTGACCACTATGATTGTTGTGTGCACTTTCCCATGTGGGTGTCCTATTTCACATGATGTTGGAAAAGCCACAGAGTATTTGTTTTGCACTTCAGAATCAGTGCGTCTTAAGTCTCCATCAGGGTGACAAAGTGAAACCTGTAAAAACAGCAGCTATTGAATGAACGGTAACATGACAAAGTCCTTAAGAGAAGGTGGTGGCCTGGACTGAGTCTAGGAAAAAAGACTGCCCCCCAAGGCTAAGCATTAGCTGTTGGTTTATTCAGTACAAACAATGGGAAAGGGACCCTCTGCCTGGCACCAGATCATCGGCCAGTGACAAGGATGACTGCATGCCCCACCTCAGCTGGGACAGACCAATCAGCATTACCCTGCCCCCTGCACTCCTTTGGGCAGGAGGCCAAGAAACTTCCACGTGGCTAATTTGCTTTCTTGAGTATTTAGAAACTAAAACCGAGGTCAAGACAGGGAGAGCAGAGCGTTCCTTGAATAAAAAGTATGAATTTTCAGATTTCAGAAAAGGCCTACTTCGATTATAAATCAATAAAATGACATTCTGACCTGTTTCAGCTCTCTGGGTACCTATGACACAATTCCCTAGGAAATTGTCATCCTTGGGCATCTGATAAAATTGACTTCTTGGACCTGGATAGTAGAAGCTCAGATCTTGGTCCCAGCTTTTCCCATCAAAGCTGCATGCTAAGAGACCAGGTGGAGCTCTTGGCCCATTTATTTTATCTCATCTCATCAACACTGGCAGGTTATTACTCAGAGCATACCTGGGAACGGGGCCCCACCTGGGGAGAATCTCAGGCTTGGAAATAATCTCTATGGGGAGGACTTCCCCAGTCCCCATATTTTATTTATGGAGGAAGTAGGGCTCTGTAATAAAGATATTATATATGTATATACATATATATATATTAAAAACCCTACAGACCAATATATCTCATGAACACAGACACAAAAATCCTCAACAGAATGATAGCAAATAAAATCTAGTAATATATTTAAAGGATCGTGACCATATGGGGTTTATCTCAAGAATATAAAGTTAGTTCAACTAACAAAGTTAGTTAGGCACCTGGGTGGCTCAGTGGTTGAGCATCTGCCTTTGGCTCAGGTTGTGATCCCAGGGTTCTAGGATCTAGTCCTGCATCAGGATCCGTGCAGGGAGCCTGCTTCTCCCTCTGCCTATGTCTCTGCCTCTCTCTGCATGTCTCTCTAATAAAATCTATGAAAATCAACCAGTGCAATGCCCCACAACAGAATAATTGAGAAAAATTCATTTTAATAAATGCTTAGAAAAAGCACTTGGCAAAATTCATCATCCATTCATGAGAAAGACTCTCTGCAAACTAAGAATAAAATAAAACTTCCTCAAAATGACAAAGGGCATCTACAAAAACCTACAATGAACATCAAACTTAGTGGTGAAACACGGAATCCTTTCCTCCTAAAACTGGGAGCAGGACAAGGACGTTCACTTTCATACTTCTAGTCAACATTGTACTGATAGTCCTAGCCACCACAATAAGGCATGAAAAAGAAATAGAATGAATTCAGACTGGAAAGAAATAAAATCACAAAATTAATAACAGAGAGGTCCCCGATGCCCTTTACCCAGTTTCTCCCAAAGCTGACATCTTACATAATATCAAAATCAGGAAACCGGCATTAGTACAATGTCAGTAAACTGATTTTTTTGACAAGAATGTGCCAAGGCAATTCAATGGGGAAGCCTTCCTTCCTTCCTTCCTTCCTTCTTTCCTTCCTTCCTTCCTTCCTTCCATCCTTCTTCTTTCTTTCTAGAGAGGAAGAGAGAGGAGGGGGAAGGGCTGAAGGAGAGAGAATCTTAAGCAGACTCCATGCCCAGCATAGAGCCCAATATGGGGCTCTATCTCATGACCCTGAGATCATGACCTGAGCTGAAATCAAGAGCTGGACGTTCAACTGACTAAGCCACCCAGGCGCCCCAGGAAACAGTCTTTTCAATAAATGGTGCTGGATCAACTGGATATCAGTATAGAAAGAATGAACTTTAAACAAAAAATTAATTCAAAATGGATCTCAGACCTGAAAATAAAAGCTAAACTAAAAAGGCTAAGAGAAAATCTTGGGGTTAACAAAAATTCCTTAGGACGCAAAGATTTCTTAGGACTTAAAGTAAAAGGAAAAAAAAGGTAAAATGGACTTAATAAAAATTTTCATCTTTTGCTCTTCAAAGATACAACCAAGAAAATGAAAATGGTTAATATGCTAGATGCGGGGAGCCCTTTCACAATGTATACGTACATATATCAGACCACTGTGATATATACTCCACCATACAATTTTATATGTTAATCATTCTTCAGTAAAGCTGAAAAAAAAGAGCCAGTGAACAGGCCACCCATAAACTGCAAGAAATATTCCCAGTATTCATATCTGACAGAGGAATGTGTCCAGAACACTTAAAAATCTCTTTACTCTCCTGGTGTGTCTGAGTGGCTCAGTTGGTTGAGCATCTGACTATTGATCTCAGCCCAGATCATGATCTCAGAGTCATGACTTCATGCCCTGCAGTGAGCTGGGCATGGAGCCTACTTAAAAACAAACAAACAAACAAACAAACAAACTCTCCCAAACTTCTTTGCTTTCCCAATAATAAAGAATAAACCATCTGCTTAGAAACTGAGCAAACCTTAACAGGTCCAAGGGCCGTTTTCAGAGTGATGGAAATGCTTTGAAATTTAGTGGTGATGCTTGTACAACATAGTGAACACACTGAAAGCCACTGAAGGGCACACTTAAAATAGTGAATTTTGTTATGTGAAGTATATCTCAACTTTTTTTTTTAAAGGTTTACCTATTTATTTGAGAGAGAGAGAATCCCCAGGCTGAGCATGGAGCCTGACCCTGGGCCTGATCCCAGGACCCCAAGACCATGACCTGAGCTGAAACCAAGAGCTGGCCATCCAACCTAATGAGCCACCCAGGTACCCAAGTATATCTCAACTTTTAAAAAATGCTCTAAAAATGGACAAAAGACTTGAATGGACCCCTCAAAAGAAGATATGTGAGTGGATAATACACATTTCATATTTCTTCTTTTTATAAGATGCTTAAGAGTACTAATCATTAATGCTAGGGACATGCCAATTAAAACCACAAGTACCTCACCACACCCACTGCAATGACTCAGATTGTTTTTTAAAGTCTAACGCCAAGTGTTGAGGAAGTGGTGGGGTCCCCAGAATCCTTCAACACTGCCAGTAGGAGTGTAAAGTGGTACAAAAACTTTAGAAACAGTCTGATAATTTCTTAAAATATGAAATATTCACCTACCTGTGACCTGCAATTCCACTACTAGGTATTTACATAAGCGATATGAAAACAATCCACAAAAAGATTTGTACACACATGTTCAGAGCAGCATTATTCATAATAGCTAAAAAGTAGAAACAGCCCAAGTGTCCATCTATTGAGGGATGGATACACACACTGTGATATAGCTACTCTACAGAATTCAATACTGCAATGACAAGGAAAGAAGAGCTGTTGGACAAGGAACATGGTTGGGTCTCCATGACATGTGCTGATCAAAAGAAAACAGTACACTCGGCATGATTGTAGTTATACAAAGTTCTGGCACAAGCAACAGAAATCAGGTCAGTAGTTGCCTGGAGCATTGTGGTTATGTTTGGGGAACTGACTATAAAGGAGAATGAGGGAACTTTCTGGAAGGATGCAATGTTCTATATTTTGATTGTGAGGGTGGTTATGTGGATGTGTGCATCTGTCAAAATTCATCTGACTGTAGACTTAAACCTATGCATTTTAATTATAATTATATATACGATTATAATAATATAATTTTATATATACGTGTGTATATATATATAATTTACACATCAATAAACTTGACTAAATAAATGTAATTTATACCTTAGTAAACTTGGCTAAATACATTAGAAACGACATGGGATCTGGAATCAAACTACCTGGGTGTGACTGCTTCATCCTGGCTCTCTGTTTAAAAGCTGTATGACTCCAGAAAAGTTACATACCCTTTCTAAGACTCAGTTTCCTCATCTGGAAAGTGGGGATACCACTCAGACGCAGGAGGGGGAATACTCCTGGATGTGTCCAGGTGTCTGGTGCATATTAAGAACAGCTCTGAAAAAAAAAAAAAAAAAAAAACAAAGAACAGCTCTGTGCTGGGGCACCTGGGTGGCTCAGTGGTTGAGTCTCTGCCTTTGGCTCAGGGCGTAATGCTGGGGTCCTGGGATTGAGTCCCGCATTGGGGTCCCCGCAGGGAGCCTGCTTCTCCCTCTGCCTATGTCTCTGCCTCTCTCTCTGCGTCTCTCATGAATTAATAAATAAAATCTTAAAAAAAAAAAAAAAAGAGCTGTGTGCTTACAATGTTCCAGGCGCTATGCTGAGCAGTCTGGAAGGGCAGCAGACTGGATGGGAAGAAACGCGCATGCCAGGCTTCTGGTTCCTTTTCCCCCTTGAGCTCTCGGGCTGGAGATGGAGTGGGGGAGCTATTAGTTGGTTGGGGCTGTTGCAACAAATTACAGCAGATCATGTTCCCTATACAACAGAAATGTATTTCTCACAGCTCTGGAAGCTAGAAGTCCGAGATCATGGTGCTGGTGGGTTGGATTCCTCCCGGGGCCTCTCTCTTTGGCTTACAAAGGCACCTTCTCCCTCTGCCTCCACTTCCCCTCTCCTCTGGGCACATGCATCCCTGTGTCTCTTGCTCTTCTTATCTTGTAAGGACACCAGTAAGATTGGATTAGGACCCACCGAACAGCCTCATTTTGAATTGACATCTCACTTTTTTAAAAGTAGGCTCCACGCCCAACATGGGGCTTGAACTCACAAACCCAACATCTATGACTGTGCCAGCCAGGCCCCCCTGAATTAACATCTAAGATTCTTTCACTAAATGCAGTCACATTCTGAAGTTCTGAGGGTTAGGGCTTCAACATATGAATGAGGAGTTGGGGGACAGAGAGGAGGGGTGTGGCAGGGGCAGAGGGGGGGACATAATTCAGGTGGTTAACAGGGGATGAACCCAGATTTGACTCATCTTGGGCAAAAATATCCAGGAACCGGGCTTTATCCTTGACTAACTGAGACACAGCTCAGAACAATCAACCAGAAAGACTGGTGAGCTATTTTATCATTTTCCAGCTGCTTGAGCTAGGATGATACACTTAAAAGTCTCTGAACTTGGCAGCGCTGCCACCACGCCTCGAAGGGGAGACAGTCTTACTTCACAGGGCTGTTGGGAGCAGCATAGCCTGACACCATTAACATGGGAAGAACTAGATCAGGCCATGTCTGGGCCATGGACCAACACACAGCTGTTAAAATGATAGGGTAATTATCTTAAAATAGAAAGTTAAAAAAAAATGATCGAAAAGACCTGCAGATACCGTGGACCTGTAACTGAAGGACCCAAGCAAATCCCAAGGCAGGGCTGGGTCTCCTGCATCACAGTCACCTGTGGCTTCTCACCGACTTGTTCTGAAGGGAGACTCAGGCACTGGTATTTAAAAACAAATTAGCTAAAAGCAGACAAAGCTTTTTCTCCTATGCAGCCCAGGTTGGAGAGCCACTGATGATAATAACAAGAGCAGGTATTTTGTCTTTATTCTATAGCAGATACTCTTCTGAGCGCTCTGTGTAACAAACTCATCGAATCCGCACAACTGCCCCATTTCACAGATGAGGAAAGTGAAGTTTGTTTCTGATCACACAGCTGGTGGACGAGCTGAACCCAAGGGGAGTGTGGTTCCAAAAATAAGCAGAATTCTATGAGGTGACTGGAGGCAGGAGAGGAACAGAACTTAGGAATTTCCAGTGTGAGTCTGTTGGGAGAGGCCCCCAAATCTCATTATCAGCCAGGTTTTGAAACCCAGAGGGCAGTGGTTCCCAACTCCCTGATTTAAAAAGCTTCCCTTGGGGGAATTCTCTAAAGACAGAGATTCCTGAATGTCTTTGCTGGAGACTCTGATTCCCCGGGGCCTGGGGAGGGCCCAGGAATGCACGTAGTTAGCTAGGGTCCCGGCAGGACGGGCTTCAGCGGCCTGTGGTCCATCTGCTCGTGAACCACACTTGGTTCGAGGCTCGGCTGCTGACAGCTTGAAAGGGTTGATAATTTTATCTCTGACTTCATGTTTGCAGGTGATAGCACACTATGTGGGCACGTGTGTGTGTGTGTGTGTGTGTGTGTGTGTTTGTGTGTGTGTGTGTGAGTCTCGGTGTCCCTGCCATAGCACCTCCCATCACCTCTTTGCCTCCCTGTGGCCAGATCCTGCGGTCCCCAGCTTGGCTGGGGGCCCCCTCCCTGCTCCTGCATGGTGACCATGTCTGCCCCTCACCTGTAGTCCTGATTCTGCCCCTGGGAGTGTCTGCCCTCACTCTTGCCCTGCCAGTGTCCAGGGTGGCAGGAGAGCACAGGGTGCGACACCAGCAGAGTTGCATGCAAGCCTGTGCTCTCCACGGTAGATGAACTCAAAGCGGTGAACTTGGGAGAAAGGCAGTAAATGAGGGTGGGCTCATTACTCTGGGAAATGAACTAGGGGTGGTGGAAGGGGAGGAGGGGGGGGGATGGGTGACGGGCACTGAGGGGGACACTTGACGGGATGAGCACCGGGTGTTTTTCTGTATGTTGGTAAATTGAACACCAATAAAAATTAATTTATTAAAAAAAAAAGAAGAAGAAGCAGAGGAGGGAGGTGCAGGGATGTGAGCGGGCTCACCCCGGTGGGAGGCTGTGCTCTCAACCCTTAGTCTTACCTTGGGAACATCTAGCAAACTGGAAAACACTGATACCCAGACCCCTCCCCGCCCAGTGTATTTGGCCTGGGGTGGGGCCCACATACTCCTCCTTTGGGGGGGGTGGTCTCCTGTGAGTCCCAGTGACCCACCAAGGGTCAGGGACTGCGGGTATGCCTGTGGGTTTCCACCGGTGGTCCAGGGGCTCCGGGGTACCTGTGCTCTTGCACTGGACTTCCAGAGCTGGAAGCGCCCTCACATGTGCGCAGGGCCACTCCCGCTGCTGTGACACAAGAAGGAAGGGATGCTTCGAGGAGGAGCAGGGCCCTGTCCCCCTCCCCGTCCGGCGCCCTCCCTGCGGGTTCCCGGGGTTCCGTGACACCAGGCCTGGCTCCCAAATCCAGGGGTCCCCCTGCTTTGCTTTGTCCGCGGGGGGCCGGGGAGAGGGGTGGCTGGTGCCACCAGGGGCTCAGGTGCTCCGATTGCGGAGGGGACCGGCTCCGCGCGCGGCCAACGCTAGGTGGCGCGCGACAGCCGGGCGTGCCCTGCTCCCGGGAGGATCAGGGGTCCGGGGTGCTGGGGTCCCGGGTCCGCTGCTGGCAGCACAGCCGCGCCCCTTCCGCAGGACAGTCGGGCGGACTGGGTGCAGTAAGGCCTGGAGACCTGGCGCCGCCCTCCCCGCGCTCCCTCCTGCCCCCCGCGAGGCCGGCGCGCGGGCTCAGGGCAGGGGCTTCTCTCGGGCCGCGCGGCCGCGCGTCTGCAGGCTCCTCGGGCGCCGCCAGCCCGCCGCAGCCTTACGGGACTGTCCGCTGGCAACAGAAGCACACTAAAAAACAAAAACAAAAACAACAGGAAATGTACCAAAGAACGCATTTTCTGCACTAACGGGATGGGAGAGGCCCCGGAGGCTCCGCGCAGTCCCCACTCCGAAAGGACCCCGTTGGTTCCGCGATACTTTCCTGTAAAGTGCTTTTCGTGTCCTCCGACGCCCGTCGAGGCAGCCGCGGGGCAGCGAGGTCCGGGCAGCGAGGTCGCGGCCCGGGGACGCCCCGCAGCCCGGAGCGCGGGGGTAGGGCCGTTCCGCAGCGCCCGCGCTTCACATCCTTCCTTTGGAGAAGCTGGAGTTAGGGTTGGCAAATGGTGTTTCCCGTGCTCCCGGGTTTCTTTCCTCCCTCTTCATTTTATTTGAATCAATGTCTTCAACTAACGATTATTTGCCGATCTCTGGATAAAATGTTCCAACGCCCCCTCCCCGCAAACCTTCCCATAAATAATAGGAAACCGTCCTGCACTCCTAGGAAGCGGCCCATCCAACAGCGAGAGGGGGAGGGATCGAATAATGCTCACCCGGCGCACTTTGGGATTTTATGGGCACGTGTTTAAGGGAACCGTGGCGGAGCAATTCATAATTCATTGCTTTTTAAACTTTGGATTACAAAAAAAAATTTCAAATATAAACAAAAGTAAAAGGAATAGTAGAGGGAATCCTGTCTGCCTGTCACCTTAGAAAATTGCCAATCTCGCCTCATCTATGCCTCACCAACCATAAAATTTCACCCACTCCAAATGCACAACTAAATGATTTTTAGTGTACTACATAGTTGTGCAACCATCATCCTAGTGCAATTTTAGAATATTTCTCCTAACTCCAAAATTTTGATTGTGACTATTTGCCATCTGGTCCTTGCTGTCATCCCTAGACTTAGGCAACCATTAATCCATCTCTGTTGCTTTGTCTTTTCTGGACATTGCATATGGTGGAAATATAGAACATGTAGTCACTTGTATCTAGCTTCTTTCACCAGCGTCATGTTCTCAAGGTTCATTTGAGTGTGACATGTATCAGAGCTTTGCTCCTTTTTACTTCTGAATGATATTCCACTGTATGAAGAGACCACATTTTTATTATTTAGACCAACTTATTTATCCATTATTAGTTGATGGCACATTTGGGTTATTTCCGCCTTTTGTTTTGTTTTGTTTTTAATTTTTTTTTAATTTTATTTATTTATGATAGGCACACAGTAAGAGAGAGAGAAGCAGAGACATAGGCAGAGGGAGAAGCAGGCTCCGTGCACCAGGAGCCCGACGTGGGATTCGATCCCGGGTCTCCAGGATCGCGCCCCGGGCCAAAGGCAGGCGCCAAACCGCTGCGCCACCCAGGGATCCCTATTTCCGCCTTTTGGCTATTATGAATAACATGTCGAACATTCACATTCGAGTCATCGTGTGGACATATGTTTTTCTGTCTCTGCTAGGGATCTAAGAGTGGGATTACTGGATATTATGGTAAGTAGAATAACATTTTAAGGTTCTTGTGCCAAACTTATTCTTCCCACGTGGCTGCTACCACTTTAAATTCCCATCAGCGATGTAGAAGGATTACAGTGTCTCTGCATCCTTGCCAACACTTGTCATTTCATTTTGATTTTAGCCATTCTGGTGGGTGTCAAGTGGCATCTAATTATGGTCTTCACTTACATTTTCCTAGTGTGGAGCATCTTTTTGTGTGCTTATTGGCCATTTGTATGTTTTTGTTGAAATGTTCATTCAAACCTTTTGTCCAATTTTTAAAATAAACTTTTTACTACAGATTTACAGAAGAATGGGGAAAAGAATACAGACACTTTCCATCTCCCACACCTGGTTTTTTTCTGCTGTTACCATCTGACGTGAATGGGGCACATTTGTCACAATTCACTGAAGTCCACACTTTATTCAGATTTCCTTTTGAGTTTTTACTTAATGCCCTTTTTCTGTGCCAGAGTCCCATCCAGGACACCACGTTATATTTAGTTGTTGTGTCATCTCAGGCTCACCTTGACCGTGATGGTTTCTCAGACTTTTTTCTTTTTTTACCTTGACCTTTGATAACCTTGGTAGTTTTGAAGAGAACTGGTCAGGTATTTTGTAGAGTCTCTTAATTGGGATTTGCCTGAGGTTCTCTCATGATTAATATGGAGTTATGAGTTTTTGAGAGGAAGACTTCAAAGGTAAAGTGCCTGCATTGGGTTGGCTCGGGCAGCTTAACCAGCAGAAATTCTCTCCCAGTTCTGGAGGCTGGGAGTCCAACATCAGCGGTTGGCCTTCTGAGGCCTCTCTGTTCTTGGCTTACAGATGACCCTCTTCTCCCTGTGTCCTCACATGGTCCTCACTCCATTTCCAAATCTCCTCTTCTTATGAAGACATGAGTTCTATTGAATTAGGCCCACCCCAGTGACCTTATATAATATTAATGGCCTCTCTAACGATCTGTCTCCAAATACAATCACATTCTGAGATGCTGGGAGTTAGGACTTGAACATATAAATTTAGGGGTTGGGGGAGGAAACACAATCAATCTGGCCCCTAAGAGTGTCATTTTCATCCTATCCAGGGTCCATGTTTTGGGTGTGACTTATTATTGTTGATGTTGACCTTGGTCACCTGGCTGAGGTGTGTTTGTCAGGTTTCTCTACTATAAGGTTATCCCTTTCTTCCCTTTTCCCATTGTGGTCTTTGGAGAGAAGTTACAATGTGCAACCCACATCATGGGTTTTGTCTCATTGTAGGGATTATATTCCATATATTCTGTAAACCTCTTAGAAGAAATATATGGGTAAATCTTTGTGGCCTTGGTTTTGGCAATGGAATTTAGGTATAACTCTAAAGGCACAAGCAACAAAGGAACAAATAGATAAATTGGGCCTCATCAAAATGAAAAACTTCTGTGTATCCCAGGACATCATCAAGAAAGTGAAAATAGATGGGCCTCAGAAGGGAGTCTGCTCATCCATTTCCCTCTCCCTCAGCACCACCCCAGCCCCCCTGCTGTTTCCCTCAAATAAATAAATAAAATCTTTTTTAAAAAGTGAAAAGACAACCTATTTGTAAATTACAGATCTGATAAGGGCCTAGTATCCAGAATATATAAAGATATAAAGAATACTTACAATTTAACAATGAAAAGATGAAACTCTAGCTTTTCCAAATCAATGCTGTACTGAAGAACCTTGTACAGAAGATACTTTGCATGTTTGAGCAGATCTATAGAATCATTTCCGGAAGGGTGTGTGCTTTTCTAATTTTGACAGCTGTTGCCAAATTGCCCTCCATGGAGGGTGTATCAGTTTAGATCCCTCTAGAATTTATTTCCAAACTTACTATGAAATATGGCAATACTGACAAGAGCGTTCATGCCAGCATTATTCGTAATAACTCCAAACTGGAAACAACCCAATGTCCTTCAACACAAGAGTGGATAGACACAGTATGTTTTCGTCATACCATGGAACCCTACAAAGCAGTGAAAAAGAACAAAAAGTTCTGCTACCTGCCACATGGGGAAATCTCACAGAAGTGTCAAGGAGTGAAAGAAGCCAGACACAAAACAGTACTTACTGTAGGACTCCTGTAAGGTGGCTCAATTGTGAAGCTAAAGAAAGAAGCAATCTATGATGACAGCCCAACAGTGATTAGCCTTGAATGGTGGGGAACTGACCACACTGCCACAAGAGAGTCCTCCCGGGTGCTCCAAGTGCCCTATATCTTGATCTGGATAATTGTGACATAGGTGTGTAATACATAAAAACTGATTGGACTGCATGTGCTGCACTGTTGTAGGTTAATATCTCAATAAAAAGTAAAAAGGTTAAAAAAAAAAGCCAATACTGTTGTGCTAACCACATGGCCCCAGTAGCAGGCAATCTCCTTAGCCATGAAGATCACACGGAAGACCCTGTGTCTCTTTTGTCCAGTCTTGAACCAGTTGTGGGTTCCAGGCACAAAGAGGGAATGCCTAGCAGAGGAGGGGTCCTCTGGGATTCCTCCCATGGGCCCAAAGGTGCCTCTGGGCAGGCGGTTCTCTTCCTGAACCCTTCCCAACGCCATCCCCTGCTAGACCATTCCCTGCACCAGCTGTTGAGCAGCTGCCTGGTTATTTATAGCCTTGGGGCTCTGCATGAAAAGAACCTCATTCCATGACTCCTTTCTCCTGCCATCGACTCTGTTCCTAAGCCCTCTCTCCCCACCCACCCCAGGCTTTAAGGTTTCTGGAATATTCCAGGTCCCACTGCTAGGTTACATGTTGTTACGGTGCAGGGTTTCCCCTGCATGGGTGATTCCTTAACTGCCTGCCCCATCCCGTGGAGGTTGCCAGTTCTGAGACAAACCTCCTCCAGGACACCTTGTTAAGGGGCTGAACTCTCACCTCTCACCCCGCCCCTTCTGGTGGGGCCCAATGGCAGCCTTGAATCTCTTCTCCAAGCCCTATTTGGCTCCAAGTTTATCTTGTTCCTCATTTTGGAAAACCAGGATACTTCCACCACCACCGGGAATCAGAAGGGTGGTTGGCTGCCCACCTGGCCAGCAGTGGAAGGAACAGAAGAAACTGTAACCCCCCCAGCACTTTCCATTGTTCAGCTTAAAACTCCAGAGGGGAGGGCAGCCCTGGTGGCACAGTGGTTTAGCACCACCTGCAGCCTAGGGCGTGATCCTGGAGATCCTGGATCCAGTCCCATGTCAGGCTCTCTGCACGGTGCCTGCTTCTCCCTCTGCCTGTGTCTCTGCCTCTGTCTCTCTCTCTCTCTCTCTCTGTCTCTATGAATAAATAAATTTAAAAAATTAAAACTCCAGAGGGGAGCCCCCTCCCCTTCGCCCTTACCAGGCAGGGCAGGATACTCACCACAGCAGACGTGATCTAGAAGTGCATTTGAAAATCCACATCCATGGCTTCTCGGCCTTTTGGCTACGATCAAGTGTGAAAATCCACATCCATTTTAAAACTAGTAAAAACATTTGCCTGCCTTTGCTCTCTCTCTCCTTCCCTCTCTTCTCTTTCCTTTTTCTCTCCTCCCTCCCTCCCTCTATCCAGTGGAGGGTCCTCTCCACTTGGGGAGGAAGGCCAGGTAAGCCAGACTTAATGGACTTCCCCGGGTTGGTGTGAGGCATGTGGCCCATGTTCTCCAGGAAGCACACAGGCTGAGCAAACTGACCTCCCCCAGGATGGTGGGATCATGGCACCAGTGTGGGCTGAGATGTGCGATGAGGGGGCAAACAGTCTGTTCCAAAGCAGAGTTCACTTCGCTGCGACGTGAGGACCACGACAAGACAATGCATCCCCTTCTGCATAGCAGGTCCTGGCACTTGGCATGCAGCTGACCTATGAGAATCCGCCTGGGGCCCCTGCCTGTGCAGAGTGCGTGGGGGCCTAGGAGCTACTGACAGAAAAACAAAAGCAGAATTAGCTTTCACCCTCTGAGTCTGTGGCTGCCTGCCAACTTCTCCTTCAAATACGAACATTCCTGTTTTCATTCTGGCAGTTTTTGTCAGGTTATTACAAATGGAAGGGTGAGCAGACAGAAACAGAATGACATTTGCTGAGCTGGAAGGATGGTTTCTAAATCTATTCTCAGGAGCACACCAAGGTATGTACGCTTTTCAGGGGCACTCTTCTCTGTGGGGGTTATGAATCCGAGTCAGAGACGGCCTCGTTTTACCAAGCAGTCTCTGGTCTCAATGCATGCACTTTTCCATGTGTACAGACTAAACCAGCATGTGACCAATACACGGCGAGGACCAGTGGCAGCCACCACGACAAACATACGCAGGACAGGTGGACGCTAGATCTACAAGATAATGGAGGAGTCTATTAAATTTCATTGGCATCATATTTTTATGTTCCTGTAAACCTCTGAAAACCTCGAAATTAAAATTACTGCCTCACGACATACCAGAGTGACTAATTTCATTGAAACACAAAACAAAACCCTTCCAGAAAAAAACTGGTAAATTAAAACTAGCACTAATACCGCTTAAAAATTGAGAATGGTGTCCCCAAGGTTTAACATTTGCTCCCAGATCCCTTTGGCTGTAAGAATGTTATTCAAGTTACTTTGTGTTTTTTTAAAAACAGTGTTATAGTCTGGGTACACCGGCTGCTGTCAAGTGAAGCATCTCACATGGGAAGGTCTGATGCGCCACCTGGGATGGCTCTATCCATCTCAGGAGAGCAACTGGGCTGGGAAGGGGTCCCTTCCGGGGCAGGATTCTATTTAAAGAGATGCTTCCTGGGAATCCCTGGGTGGCTCAGCGGTTTATCGCCTGCATTCGACCCAGGACATGATCCTGGAGATCCGGGATTGAGTCCTGCATCGGGCTCCCTGCATGGAACCTGCTTCTCCCTCTGCCTGTCTCTGCCTCTCTGTGTGTGTGTGTGTGTCTCTCATGAATAAATAAATAAAATCTTTTTTAAAAAATAAAGAGATGCTTTCTTATATTCACACAAATTTGATAACTGGGATAAAGCAGGTGAAGACTGTTTCCTTCATGGACGAAAGAAAAAAAAAATGTAGCCACAGGACATTTGTTAATAAGCACATGTAAAGACTTTTCTCCTTACCTCCCTTACACATCACTAAGTGGCCAGGAGAGCAAACCTTTTCTCTTTCTAGCTAGTTGGGCTGAATTTTGAAACAAAAATGAAAACAAGCCCAGTCTCCTCCCAGGGAGCACACAGCTACTCTTGGTATCGTGTTTGCTAAGCAGCTTCACGCACCTGTTCACCCACCAGCTTCCCACACCTGTTTACCCAACACCAGCTAAAAAATAGTCACACTCAGAGCTAAGAAGTACACACCTAACAGTCTGCACAGGGAAGCTGACCCAACCACACATGGAAAGAGCTTTCTATGACTCCCCAGCACCTAAGCTTGTCGGCTCGTTTTCAGCATATTCTTACAATCCAGGGAATTGGCAGTCACACATCTAAGTGAAAAGACTGGGAAACTGGGCCAGGGAATAAATGCTTACTTTGGATCTGTACTATTGATTTAAAAAAAAAATCACCGGAAAAAATGAGTCCTTTTCTTCCATTTTTTTGCTCAAAGTAGTCCAAAGAAAACAAGTTTTGGTTCACTCCTGTCTGTGAGCTCAGTTTGGTGTTGAACAAACTCCAGAGAAATCACAGAGAAAGCTTGCACCAGACAGGCAGTCGTGCATCCCATCCACGATTCATAAAGGCTTCCCTTCCCTTAAGGCTTCCCTTCACTTGGCAGGTTGGGAGAGAGACCCCCCAGGGAGAGCACACTTCTTTGCGCCCCATCCTGTGAGAAGAGGGGCTAGTGAACCTGCTAGTCCTGTGACTGGCCTTTGAGGCTCCCGGAACTTGCAGCCACGCTGTGTGTTCCTGACACCTCTACTCAAGCTAGAGAGAGCTGATGGCAGCCTCGCCCCTGCAGCAGACTAGAAGGAAGGCTGCAGCCCCTGCTCCCAGGAACTGCCTGCATTTGCTGCAGCCCCTGCTCCCGGGAACTGCCTGCATTTTCATTTGCATTAAAATGCACCAAATGCCTTCCACTGTGATGGTATGGTGCCCACAAACACGTACTAGTACTACGTGGGTAAGCTGTGTGAATCGGTGTGTGTTAAAGAGAGGTTTCACGATTCCTGCAGATAAATCCATTTTCTTTTTTTTAATTTTTTAATTTATTTATGATAGTCACAGAGAGAGAGATAGAGAGAGAGGCAGAGACACAGGCAGAGGGAGAAGCAGGCTCCATGCACCGGGAGCCTGACGTGGGATTTGATCCTGGGTCTCCAGGATCGCGCCCTGGGCCAAAGGCAGGCGCCAAACCGCTGCGCTACCCAGGGTTCCCGATAAATCCATTTTCTGATTGATAATTTATCCGAAGCACATTTTCTTTCAGAATTATGCCAAGCCCAGAATAAACAAACAACAAAAGATGAGTTAATTATACTGTATTTTGAGTTACCTTCCCAGCCTTCTCGATGGATGAAGTTTTCTCTAATACAGGACAACATTTTAGTACACAACAGGTTACAAGGTCTGTAGTAATGAAGTAGAGATAATGTGCTTTTATCTATGTACAGATATAGCTTAATATTTCATAGGAAGAATTCTTCCTGTTTTTGGTTGTTGACAGCGTAAGCGTAGATTTCTTATTTACCTATTTATTCTTATTTACAGTTCGGCTCCTTCCCTTTAACTGAAAGCAACCTCTCAGCAGTGCTTCTGTCTTTTGGGACTGTGTTCAGAAAGGATGAAAGAAAGAACCACAAGCAGTTTCTAGAAAGTATGATTTAAAAAGAAAGCTATCCATGCTTTTGGAACGGAAAGATTATTTATAATCTGTGATTTTCTTTCTGTGTTTCATGACAAGCAAGAAGTGAAGCCCATGCGTGGGAGGCCTCCATCAGCACGTGTGAAAGCTGCTTTCAGGGGGGACCGGACGACTGTCCACAAGCCAAAAGGCTGCTTCAGCAAACCCCCTGTTGTTCCTCCGCAGTGATTCACCACCATGAACAACCAGCAGCACATGCCCTGGCAACCTGTCGGGACAAAACTGGACGGCCCAATGTTGGCGTGTCGGGTTACATTAGGCCCTGCGTGCCTCACAGAATTGGTTTTGGTATAAGGATAACTGCATGGATTGAGACAGCGGACTGAGTTTAGTAATCGCATCATCTCAGGGACGGCTAATCCTAAAATGCTGCTTGCTACAGATCGTGAAATCGACACAGGATTTCCAGGGGGATGTTAAGGCTTTGGGTTTTCCGCTTGCTGCTCATCCGTGTGTCATTACTGGTGCTTCCGTTTAATGCCACAGTGTGAAGAGGGTGCACCGGGAGGTTCCTGCCTGGTGCACCTGGCCTGACGGCCTGTGGCACAGCTGTAGCCCTAGGTCACTGGTGCTGGGGAATCGCTCTTTGTTGACATCCACTTCTCTGGGCATTCCCAGATGGTCCTCTGCTCTGTCCCTGACTTCCCCCAAGTCCAAGGACAGCTTTGGGGATCCTGGGATACTGGGGATTGATTGGGGTCTCTGGCAGTCAGGCTTGCTGCTGCCCAGGATGGCCCAGGTTAGAGAGATGAAGGTCTGCTTTCTGAGCCCAGTTCAGACTCCAATTCCCAGCTTGCTGTTCTGGCAGCTTCTTGGAGCTCACACCAGAAGGGTCTTGCAGATTATTTTTTGAAGGGTGGTGGGTGCCGCAGGCTTGCCTAAGGCCTGATGGCAGTTTTTGGCGAGGAGCTGGGAGCCCCTGAAGCTGGGCGAGTGTGTGAGGTGCAGACGGGGGGGCGGTGTGTGTGTGTGACAAGTGCAACATGAAGGTCACCAGAGTTCACCAAGAAGACAAGGAGGCAGCAGGAGGGTTGGAGCCGTGTAGGTGCCTGGAGATTGTCTTCTTGTACTGCAGAGGAACTCGGGGAAGGGAAGCCAGTCTCCTCTTCAGTGCCCGACCGTCTCAGGCACACGGGACGTTCACGCTGGCACTGGCCGTGCTCCTGCTAGAAGTCTTCACAGGGGCTGCTGCCATGGGTACTGATGACATGAGTCTTGTATTTGAGGCGGTGACAGGAGCCACCAGTTGGGAACACAGGCAAACTCTTCTGGAGTTCCAGTAACTATGGGATGGTGAGTTCACTAGGACATGCTAGGCTTTCTCTCAAAGCACACAGATCTGCGCCTACTGTAATTCTGCCAACAAAATGGGTGGTTGAAGGAGATGAGGAAGTTCGGAAATGGGATACTGAAAGCATTGAAGTGGCCCCTTGTATTGGCTGCGCAAGAATGGAAGAATTTGGATCATTGTGTGATTCGTGCAATAAATTCACTTTGTCTCCTTATAGAAATATTTTAGGAAAAAGGATACTTTTATCCTAAATTATCTAGATGACTGCTTCAAATCTTTTTTTTTTCCCAAATAGTTTTACCTCATCTTGTTAGGTTTCAATTGAAATAATTTTTTGAAAGTTCATGTAAATTGCATTTTTCAATATTAGAAGCAAACAAACAAATCCAAATGCTCTCCAGGTATCGTGGTAGATCTTTAGAAGTCTATGGAAGTCCTTGACTGATATTTTTGAAGTACAACTCGTCATGCAATTAATAATAGAAACAAGAGATCGGGGACAACATTCAGCCATATTCTTCTGTGCTAAATGAACATTCCAAACATATCTGTGATGCCACAGAAGTCTTTACCTTGAGGAGGAAGAGATAACATTCTGGCAAACCAAAATTACCAAAGAAAAGTTCCACTAACCCACCGTATTATTAAGACTTGCTAAAAATTAAACTACTGGCTTCCTCAGACCTTTGTGAATAGTCAACAAAGTCCATTTTTCTTACCCAAGAGCCCCAAATTGGTGGAATCTGCAAATTATGTTCTATGATGTTTCAATTTAAACAGCCAAGTTGTATTTTTCTATTACTTTCCTGAAATACTAGAGATGTACGGGTATATAATAAAGGTGTTTTAAAAAATGACCTGACATGGGCAGCCCGGGTGGCTCAGCGGTTTGGCACCACCTTTGGTCCAGGGGATGATCCCTGGAGACCAGGGATCAAGTGCCACGTCAGGCTCCCTGCATGGAGCCTGCTTCTCCCTCTGCCTGTGTCTTTGACTTTCTGTGTCTCTCATGAATAAATAAATAAAAATATTTTTAAAAAAAATGACCTGACATTATACATGATTTATTGTGTAATCAACAGTTAGGGGGCAAAGCCTGATTTTGTGTTAAAGGTATGAGATCTGTTTCTGTTCCATTAGCAGGAAGGACAGGACAGCCACATAACCTGTGCTTTACACAGATCATTCTGAAGGCACTGGCATGTTGCAAACTTTGCATTTCCCTGGTGCTCTTTGTTAGCATGTGGACACAAGTCCATATGGACGCTGGAATATTTTTAAAAGGTTTCCATTCTCAGCATACACTAGGTAATAACTTAAATATTCTACATTTAATTCAAGTAGCCAGTCTTACAAAACGAAGGGGAGAAGGGAAAGGGAGATTTATTTTACCTTGTTGGTCACTTGGTGACCTACCAACTTCACCACTTAATTGCACGATGACCCACTCCACCACCAGGATTCTTTGTTCTTTCTTGGCGAGGAAGGGGGAGGTCGAGGCATGCAGTCGTTTCAATTTGGCAGCATGTTCTGTGTTCCGGCTCTGTAGCTGGGAAGTATGGGCAGCAACCGGCTGGACCGGAGCAAGTCCCTCAGCTACACTCAGTGCTCCAATCTGTTGTATAGAATAAACCACTTCTGTCTATCCCCATAGATAAGGCATTGTGAAGACAAAAGGGGTCTCCTGTGTTTTGAGTTCCTTGGTGGAAAGCTGAAATGGGAAACTGCTTTATGTGCAGAGACATGTTTGCATATGTGAGAACTGAATTTAGTGGCCAAAGGGTCCTTTCCTTTAAATCAACAAGCTGGCAGCTCACCATGTTTATCCATCTTCCTGAAGTTAGAAAGTGAGGATGGCATATGGCATGGAGCTGAAACCTACTCAGGAGGTCAAAGATCGTGGTGGAAGGGGTGGGGCGCAGGCAAGTGTCCTTGGAGAGGTCTGGCTGTCGGTGAGGTGGGGCTGGCTGGTCCTCAGTGGGAGGACTCCCAAGAGGCCAGCTCTGGAGACCAGAGAAGCTGGAAGCCAGGGAGCATGTGAATGGAGATCTTCATGAGGCAGAGCTGTGAGGTTTGCCTTGGGCACAAGGACGTCACAAGGGAGCCCAACAAGCGTGCAGATGTACCATTCCCCTTTCCCGCCTGCCTCCTTTTCCCTGGGATCATGGACAGATCCAAACAATTCCTCCTTTCTGACACCATTCACTGCCCTACCAACCTACGTGGCAAGAATTTTGTTTGCTGAGATGAGGAAAGTCAGAGGAAGACGAGAGAGAGCATGTTCAGAAGATTGCCACCTGCTGGAAGCCACTGCTTTGCCTGGGGGCAGGACTCAGGGCAGAGATGGGATGGGCAGAGGCTGCTGGTCCCCGCCCCCGTCACCAGCGCTTCTTTTGGGAGGCCAGGGAGACGCTTTCCTGGGTGGTGCTATTCCTGAAAGGCTCCCACCAGCCAAAAAAAGTCCAAGCCAGGGCCTTGTTCTGAGACCCTCTTGCTGGGGCCCCAATTGCCATCTGGGGAGGATGGTTTTAAAAATAAAATGTATGATTTCATGGGTTTTATGTGGAGTGGCCGCCCTCCCCATGAAGGATCCACACAATATAGGTACAGCTGTTTTCTCTGCTTCTCAAGTGTTGCTCTTTCTTCAAAGAGCTGAACACTCCTTAAGACCATGAATACAGAAAATCATCTCCTTGCTTACAGCTGACACTGAGAAGCCGCTGTTTAAAAACATCCAACGAGGAGAGGATGTCGCTGTGTGAAGCCAGATACCTCCAACTGCCCTTTCAGTCTACTGAAGAATGTGGGGCGGGAAAGCAACAGGGAAAGCAGAGTCTCTAATCACAGCTGCTCCTCAAGTATTCTCAGGCCTCGTGGCAATTTTTAACAATCCAAATAAAGGGAGGTTTGGCGTTACTTGGCACATAGTAAGTACTCAGTAAATACTGGCTGAATGTTCCTTATCTGTTGGGAAGAATTTGACTAACTTCATAAAACTGTAAAGTTCTTTGAGGGGCTCCTGGAATATATCTAGATAATTCAAACAGAAAACACTAAAATGTCATTTGCTTGGGAATGCATATGCAAACAAGCAGTATTAGCAGGGCGAACCACATTTCTGATGGAGTCCGGAAATGCTTGGAAACCTCACCTTTAGATAGTTAAAATAAAAAAAAAAATCATCATTCCTCTCTAGTTGTTGCAGATTGGGGGTACTTTATTTGAATCCAGGGACTCCTGAAATTGTATGCAACATTAAGAGGGTTTGTGTGTGTTTCTGGAGAAAAGAGCCACAGCTATCATCAAATTATCAAAGGCTCTGTGAGCCAAGAAAGGTTAAGATCACTGCTTTCGATGACTGAGATTTCAGGGGGTGCTCGGCTTGCTAGATATTATACAACAGCTTAATTTGCTTCTCCTTCCAGCGTCTAGGCCCATCAGGAACACGAGAATTCCCCAAACTTGTGTTATTCTAATATACAGTGACAACTCTTTGGAGTCATGTAATTGGAAAAAAAAATTCTTACAAAGGAACTGTATAAAAATAGACACTTGGGGAGATTTTTAATTTATACGTATATGGTGTGCAAAAGTGTGTGCTTTTCTTAACCATTTCCTCTTACTTATCTCTTCCCCAGTTAACTTCCTTTTCCTGGCACTCAGGATCTATTCCAGGTGGCCACAAGGAGATTTCCCACGCAGAGAAAAGCAAACACATGCAGGAGAGAAACCACAAAGGCTAAAAGTTCTGAAGCTTACTGCAAAAATTAGGGGCTGTGTTTTGTGACTGTTAAGTCCTTAAAAGTCTTCGGGATATCCCTTCTAGGAGGGAGGGAGGGAAGGAAAGAGAGAGAGAGAGAGAGAGAGAGAGAGACTGACCCACGTTCTCATGAGACCTCCAGTGTGGCACAGACCACGACTCCCTGACCTCCAGCAAGGAGCGCCCCCATTGGCACCAGCTTCCAGCAGAGAACCACCTAGAAGCTGGATGATCCCTATGAGGTGATGGACAAGGACTGGGGAAACCACATCTTCATCTCCTTTTGCTGGGTCTACAAGAGGATCCTGCGTTCTGAAGTTGCTCATAAATACTGCACTCACCGGGAAAAACCTTGCGGGGCGGGGGGGGGGGGCAGGCTCTACACCCCAACAGATCCATAATTTTGCTCCAGATCTGGAGGTGTTGTGAGCTCCTGGAATATATACAAATGGCATGGATGTGTTTCTGGGAAGGGGCTCTGTGACTTTAAATGGATTCTGAAATGCGTTTGTGACCCCCCCCACCATGCGGACACCCCCAGGAACTGCAAGGACAGGCTATGTGGGCACATCTTTTCAGAAAACCTGCTTTATTTTCTTGGTCAATTCCTTCTCCTGAGACCTTGCAGGAATAACTATTTAGGAGGCCTAATGAAGCAGGGGTGTCGCTGCACGCAAAACTTGTCCTGCAACCTTTTAAAATTTTTTTAAAAGTTCCATATAAAAATAAATATTTTTCAACTGAAGTTAACTGTAGCAAATATGTCCATTAAACAAAAAGAAAGAAACCACATACATAAATAGGGTTGTTTTGTGTTAGTTGCCTTGTGTTCAAAGCCATGATGTGAAAGAAAAGCAAATCTTATTTCAGCCACACGTTGCAGGAAATAAGGAGTGCCCTAATTTCTGAAGTGCTACTGATCTTTTCAATGAGGAAATACCAGGCATCAAATATTTAGATTTTAGAATATTTTAATATCCATTTCTTGAGTGGATGCATTCTGAAAGAATTAACAATTTAAAAAGAGCAGAGTGAAGGAAAGATGGAAAATGCAAACAGTTGGTTCTTGTTAATTTAATTTCAGGTTCTAGGCATGATGTGATTTTCTGAAACAACCAGCCAAAAAATGCTTACCTCAAAAATCTAGAAATGCAAACGCAGACAGATCTTTGGAAACTACAAATTATTACAGTCCACGTAGCGGGAAGCACGCGGCCCTCTGGCTCTCAGTGTCATGTGCAAATGTGCAGGTGTTGCCTCCGTGAGCGGAGTCAGTGTTAATGGAGTCGCGTGCAGGTGTTGCATAATCGGTGTGACTCTTCAAGCTACTTAAGGGCTTCATAACTGATGCTCTACATTTGTTTGCACTGGATAAAATTATGTGTGTGTGTGTGTGTGTGTGTACACACACACACACACACATATGTATAATTCGATCTGACTTGGGGCCAAGGAGAAAACAGCAATTGCAACTCAAAGCGACTATTTACACACATTCAATTCTGAAGTATTGCTTCCTGACCTAAGTTCGTAGGAGGTATTGCCACTGTGAAGAGCACATCCATTGTATTGGTAGCACTTGAACCGCTGCTTAGGGACCTGTCCTCAGTGACTATTTGTTCAACGCCAACAGAGTTGGATGCACAGCATTTCTGTTGCAGAGATTTTGTGGTCCTGCATTGAGGTATGCTTCAGGGCAGGGAACTGGGAAGGACCCAAGTCGCCTAGTGGCCCAGAGAGAACATCTGTACTGGTTATTTAGGAAGGCTCAGGGTGTTTTTTAAAGACAATTTGAAACTCTGGGTGAGCCATCCATCAAAGGCTCCAATTTGCACACTGCTGGACCAGATCACCAGATGTTAAGACCATCTCCCTGCAATCTGCGGCTTCCCAGGTCAGGAATCACAAACATCTTTGCAGGAGGGGAAGAAAAAAGACAATGTGCTGGGGAGGAAGCATGTGCAGAGATGGACCTTGTAGATAGAGCATGTTCTGAGTGGAACAGCAGAGACACAGGTGACTTGTCGGCAACCACCCAGCCCCTTAGTTGCTGCCAGAGCTAAAGAGCCTGAGGACAGAAGGCAAAAGGAGAGGATCACACTCAAATACATGCCTTAACACTGATGGGAGAAGCCCCTAACATGCCCACAGTCCCTACAGACAAGGACAGTGTCAGGTAGTGTTTTAAAATAAAAATAAAAATCCTGCAGTATCTTGTAAGAATACATTCTTTAGAAGCAAGAGGTATTGTCACACCAGCCTTCCTCCAGCATTGGAAGACCAACAAACTGACAGTAAAATCTGAAGGAAGATCTTAGTGAGAATGCTCTCAACTCCCTGGGACATCAAGATCCTGGCTATGGCTGCATTGCTGGGAGGCCATCCCATACATGTCGTCCCGGGGAGCTGGCCAATCAGAATCAGTATTTCCTGATGCCAGAAATGGCAGATTCTGTATGAATTGAGGGGCGTGGTAGGGGTTTGCTGATAATGGGACTTGATGTTGATGTGACAGTTATACAGAGATTTAGCAGCGAAAAGAAAATGCACAGGGTATGCCAGGTATGCCAGTGAAGATCTTAAACAGAGAAGGAGCTAGTCCTCAGATTATCCTGTGAACCATACACCGAGTCACCTTGAAAATAACAATGCCTACAGCAGGGCAACACTAGCCTGAGTTCAAGTCTACATACACTCTGGACTCAACGTGGCAAAAC
This sequence comes from Vulpes lagopus, assembly GCF_018345385.1. Lineage (NCBI taxonomy): Eukaryota > Metazoa > Chordata > Mammalia > Carnivora > Canidae > Vulpes > Vulpes lagopus. The sequence continues at coordinate 126,385,250 of NC_054826.1, read as the reverse complement.
ATCACAGGCAGGATCAGCAACAGAGACCCAGAAGTGAATCTCCTTAGGTTTTCTAGGCTTGCCCTGGTTCAACACCTCACGTGCATGCAGATGACTGTGTCTCTATACACAGTGTGAGAACTCCATCTAAAGGGGGCTGGACTTCACTGGGTTCCATCCTGCCACACAGAAGTCCTGCACAAGCCAACAACAGCAAAGGACGAGGAGCTTCTCGGATGTGTGGGAGCCAAGCCCCCCGGGCACTGCCTGCCCACCTTGTGCTCAGCCCAGGCCTCCTGCCTCCCGGGAGCAGGGCTCTGACTCGACCTCCGGAGCAGGGAGGCTCCACAGGCACGGATCTGCTGCACACAGGACAGAAGCAGCAGTGCTCATTAGGTTTATCAACCGTGACCCAGTCGGCCTCAGGGCACGGCCGTTCAGGTCTTGCTCAGCCCCTTTTGGTGGGTGGGGGGGACCCAAAGCAGCTGAAGCTCTAATGGACATCTTCTCATCCTTCTGCTGTGCCCTCTGCCTATGTCCCTTCTCATCCTTCTCCTGTGCTTCTCCAGCCTATGTCCCTTCGCCAGAATGACTTGGCAGCTCCTCCCCAAAACACACATTTCCTGATAAATAAATAAATAAATAAATGCAACCCTCAGACGTTTATTTTGAGTTTCCCTCTCAGAGGATTCAGCTTCAAAGACAAATCCCTTCGGCTCCCAGCTGGAAGACCCCTCGGTTTCTGGGACAAAATGAAACACGGCTTTTAAATACCTGAGGCCTGGGCTCACAGGCTCTGCTACTGGTTAGCATCTGGAATCTTGGCCTGCACACGGAGGAAGCCCTAATGCCGCGGGGCTGGGGAGAGGTGCACCCACAGCCCCGAGGGCCCAGGTGCTCTGGAAGGCGCAGGTGGGGAGGGCACAGGCCGTCCTGGCTGGCTGCTGCTCGCAGCCCACGCCCCCCCCACCTCCCCTCACAGTGAGTTACTGGCACTTGATCTCAGATTCATAAGTGAAAGTGTGTGTGCGTGTACATGTTTACATAGAAAGGTCAGGTCACTGGAAAACACTATTATGTATACAGAAAAAAATAAACCGCAAAAACATTGTACTAGCAAAAACAAAACAAAAAACAAAGACCCAAAGTGTCTTGTGAGAAAAAGCAATAAAAATGATATCTTAACCACAGCTTTTGTTTTAAAAGTCCAGCAATACCCAATGCTGCGATCTCCATGGGTGGCCTCTGTCCCCAGATGCGAGGGCACAGCCAGCCCCTGAAGGCACTTGTTCTCCTCCATGCTGCTGAACGGTCACACCCAGAAGACAGGGCTCCAGGGGAGAAAAAGCAAAGAGACAGATGGGAACAAGCCCTGAATAGCTGTGGCGCACACAGACGTCAGGGCAATGACCACATGACACCATGTCTGGGGATGGAGGCGGTGGCGCTCGAATGCACAATAGGCAAGTACAGATGTGATTGTGTTTCGAGGAGCAGAGCACCGTGGCAGCGACGGGTGCTGCGTCACACGCTCTTGGAAATGTTGAGCCTGGTGAGCTCACTGGCTTCTTCCATGCCCGCTTCTTCACAGTCGCTTTTCTCTATGGCTTTGCCAAATCGACATCTTTCTTCGGCTTTAAGAGGCTCTTTCCATGGCCTCTTAGAGGACAGGTGAGTGTCCTTGGCCGGCACATTGTTTTCGGACCCAAGAGACGTCTTGTCCGCATTCTGTACAGAAGGCACCAGGTTGGCGATCTCATCCGTGGGAGACCGCCCGATGCTGCCATCCACCTGGACTCGGATGTCGGGGGAGATGGACAGCTGGTGCTGTGGCACGGCCCCACTGTCCATGCACTTTGGGTATAGGTAGGTCTTCATCTGGCCCTTGCCCTTAACATTCACTGTCCCCCGGTAGTCGAAGTCGTAGCCCATCTTGCTCAGGACACGGTAGCTCTCCTCACTCACCTGGATTCGGCATTCCACCCCTGTGCTGTCCATCCTGCTGGCGATGTTGACGGTGTCACCCCAGATATCATACAGCAGCTTGGTGGTGCCGATGACCCCGGCTGTGAGTGGCCCGTGGTTGAAGCCAACCCTGAGCTTAAAGTTGAACCACAGCATGTTGCTGTTGAAGTCGTCCACCACGCGCATCATCTCCTTGGCAAACTCAAACAGGACCTGCAGGTGTTCTTGCGGGTGGCTGCCATCCTGGCACTGCGCGCCGTTCAGCCCGGAGGCAGCCATGTACGTGGCCCCAATGGTCTTAATCTTTTCGATGCTGCTGTAGCCCGGCCTGCTCAGGAGCTCATCAAAGTCCCCGATGAGCTCATTGAGGACCCGGTAGCACTCCTTGCCCCCCTCATAGTTCTCCTCATAGAACTCACTGAAGTTGACGATGCTGGCAAAGATGACACCTCCACTGTCATGGTTCTTGGAGTAGGTCTGGGAGACCTTCAGCTGCTCAGCCACATGGTAGGGGATGATATTTCGCAGCAGCCAGTCAGCTTGGTCCCTCATGCTCTGGATCTTAGTGCGGTGAAGGTCCGCCTCCACATCCCCATGGTAGTGCAGGCGATAGCTGACCTCAAATTCTCGATTCAGGAACCAGACCAACAAGAGCAGAAGAAAGAAGACAAGAATCACCTCCTGGCCAATCAGGCTGGTGGTTCTGCCGTCACGCGGCAAGGAACTATTGCACGGATTCCCCTCGGAACTGGAGAATAAAGAGAAGAGAAAGGACGTGCCTTCTTAAGTGCATCTTTTAAGGGAGAGGTTGCTGCTCAGGACTTGCAGGTTCTGAAACACCCAGCTAACCAGCGCTCTGCACCAAGTTCTGTGGAGCTCAAAGTGTCAACGACCCGCAGCCACAAAGCTACCCAATTCTGTTTAGCTGGCTGGCTAAGGTGTGCAGAGATAAACACGGACTTTTTAAATTGACTTCTGAGTAACTACTCGGTGACTGCTTTGTTTTTCAGGGGTCTTTAGCTCCTTAATTTTAAAAATCTTTTCATTTCTACCAACTTTCTGTTTTGAAAATTCTAAACATTATAGGAAAGTTAAGAGGCTAGTAATACGTTTGTACACCCATCTCCTGGATTCAACAATTGCTGACATTTTGCTGCTTTGTTCTTTCCCTCTGTCAATGCACACATGTGCACACACAGCTTTCCTGATGAACATTATGAAGGTAAGCTGCGGACATCATGACACTTCCATCCTGAATATTTCAGTCCCTGCCTCCTAAGAATAAGGACATCTCCCTATGTAACCACACTACCATCATCATACCCAAGAAATTTAACATTCTCTGACATACTCATTTTTTAGATTCTTAATCCAACTTTAGTTCTGAAAGGGGCATAATTTTACAAAGAATATGAATTCTCTATTGTTTACTTGTATAAAGTCCACTAATGTACCATTATCTCCCTACTGGGTTAGTTCTGTTTTATCAAAGGCATTTAAGGCAGTGTTAACATTTTTACAAATAATATTATACTTTAAAAAAAAGTTTTCGGGCGCAGCCCCGGTGGCGCAGCGGTTTAGCGCCGCCTGCAGCCCAGGGCATGATCCTGGAGTCCCGGGATCGAGTCCCACATCAGGCTCCCGGCATGGGCCTGCTTCTCCCTCCTCCTGTGCCTCTGCCTCTCTCTCTCTCTCTCTTTCTCTGCATCTCTATGAATAAATAAATAAATAAAATCTTAAAAAAAAAAATAAATAAAAATAAAAAAATAAAAAAAATAAAAAAAAGTTTTCAATTATTTATTCATGAGAGAGAGGCAGAGACATAGGCAGAGGGAGAAGCAGGCTCCTCGCAGGGAGCCCAATGTGGGACTTGATCCCAGGACCCAGGGATCATGCCTTAAGCTGAAGGCAGACGCTCAACCGCTGAGCCACCCAGGCGTCCACATGACCCTGAGATCAATACCTGAGCTGAGATCAAGAGTCGGATGCTTAACCGAATGAGCCACCCAGGCACCCCAATATATATACTTTTAAGAGTAGTACCTTGTAAGAAACTCAAACAACATTTTAAAAATGGTACAAAATAAGTGTCTTTCCTATGAGAAAGTTGTGATTTTCTTGTGGTTGCAAGAAATTGTAATACATGGATATGCTGTAACAACCAGATTCTAACCCTGGGCATTTGGGCTGTGTCTATCCCTCCTTACCTCCAGGGAATGCTGCCGGCATGACCCTATGCAGAGAAGGGAATCTGTCTGCTGGATAAGCTACTGGAGTTGGAAATGCTGAGTCACTTCAACTACTGCACATTTACGATTCCTTTAGAAATTTCCAAATTGTGCTTCTCCTTTCTGTTCCTTCTAATAACAGCCTGCTCTCGGTGGGGGGGGGGGGGGGGGCTGTTCTGTAGTTGGACAGTACTGATGAGCAACAGCTGTGACTGAAGATTGACCACCACTACCCCAGCAAGTCTCTTTGAAAGCTTCTTATTTAGATGTAATGTTTCCACTTAAAAATCCTACATACTCATCAGAAGATATTTAGAGGAAAACATAGAAAGAAGATTCACCCATATGGACCATCCAGAGGTAAGTTCTGTTAATGAGCCTTGTGTTTCCTTCTTTTCTTTCTTCTGCTTGTTTACAAAGCAGTGGTTGCTCTGTTCACATAAATTCTGGGACCTGATGTGCTCCTAAAGCACGCAGAGCAGGCAGGCATCTAGGTTTCAGATGGCAATGGGCCAAGTCACTCTATGAATAAAATTATATATAAAATGGTGGGGTCCTCAGTTTAGACAGCTCCATGGCACTGAAAACTCGATTCTGTAATTAGGGTGTTTAATAATTTTACTGTTACCTGTGACTTAAGGACATTAAAGAAAATAGTGAAATTGACCAATCTGGCCATAATGGTCCTCTATGAAACATGGTCACAAAAGCTCTGGACTGTCTCAGCTGGACCACTACAGAGTTCTGGAATCCTGGGCAAGATTTCTAGGTCTCAATCTTCTTACGGGTAAACTGAAGATGGGCTAGAGTATTGTTAAGTACTTACTGGCCTCAGATTCTGTGCAGAAAGGAGTTAACACAGCAGGCCTGAAGCTGCCACCCATAGAAAGGCCTACTGGCAAGGGTGTCTGAGGCTGGCATCAGGATCTTGGATTTGGGGAGATTCTCACCCCTCTCCTTGATAAGAAGGGCCTATTGTGCCTAGAATGTGACTTCTGAGTCTGGAATTTTGGTCCATGCCAGCAGAGATGCCTATGTGATCAATCTCTAATAAAAACCCTGGGTACTGAGTCTCTGATAGGCTCCCCTGGGAGACAACACTTCACCTACACTGTCCAAACTCAATGCTGGAGGAATTCAGAACATCCTAGATTATACCACGGGAACAGGACTCTTGAAAGCTGGCATCTGGTTTCCTCTGGATTCTACTTCATGTACCTTGCTGCTAATTTTGCTTTGCGTCCTTTCACTATAATAAGTCACAGCCGAGTACGACTCTGTGTGGAGTCCTGAATCCTCCTAGCAAATTCCTGGTTCTGGGGGCGGTCCTGGGGACCCCTGCCATAAGTTCCATGACTCTGCCCCCGTGAGCCAGGAACCAAAAAAAGGCCTCCATGGTAAGACACAGCAGATCTATTTATTCTTCCAACTGTCATTTAGCCAAATGGCAACACATATCATGAATCTCAAGTACTAAACAATTAACTATTTTAGATGATCAAAACAGATTTGTGTCTAGCCCTGCAAGCCCTCTAACTGGCTTGAGAGTAGAGACAGAATCTGCAACAGGTGGCAGTAAGTATTGTCTTGTGTGAGCTCATCCTGTTGGGTTAGGAGGTGACCTTTCTGTTTCTCCAAAGTGGTGATATTGAGGAACACCCCACTTTATGAATAGACATCACCAAGGCTTAACATCATCCTAATGGTCCAACCAGATTTTGTAGCCCTGTGGCGGAGATGGGCAGCTGCTCACTTTCCTCCCTGTCCTATGGTCAAGGCCAGCAGTGTGGCCCGACTCTGGAGAGGGGCACAGGCCAGATCCTCTGGACAGGGGAGGGGAATTGTGGAGCACAGGACAGTGTGAGAGAGGTTTGCTTTCATCTTTGCTTAAAAGGGGAATCCTAATACACAGATTTATGATTAGTGACCAACGGACTGCCATGCAACAGAGATCTGTAACAAGCAGGTAAGATAATCACTTCCCATCGATAACCTGTATTTCTCATTCCACTACAGAAGGAACAACAATGGTGGTCCCATTCCTAAGTTCAAATAGCAAAAGTCAGTTCCAAAAAGAGGAATTTTATGGGACTAAATGCAAGAGTCAATTTATGACTTAATAGCTGAACATCAAGTCATAATTGGAAGTTAAGAGTAAAATAGAGTATAATCTATTATCATGGAGAAGAGGGATTAAATCAGAGAGAAAAACAGAAAACAAAGATCACTCATGGTCCCAACCAGCTGAACATGGAATGTGTTAACATCTTAGTGAATTTCAGTGCCATGTAAAATCTATGCCTACAGACGTGAGGCTGGGGGAGCTGCCACGCTGGGACACAGAAGGTGGGGCTGGGGTGCTGGTAATGTTCTGTTTCTTGGTCCGAGGGGCAGTTGATGGGATGTACCCGCTTGTGAAAATTCATTGAGCTGTATTCTTGTGATTTGGGTACTTTTTTGTGCACATGTTATATATTCACCAATAAGCTTATTTTTAAAAAAGCTAAGTGTTTTGTTTTTAGTATATGTGCTGCCGAAGCGAGCACAGTGTTTTGTTTTTAAATACCTTAGTTGTGATCATAAAAGAAACAAATTTGTAGTCTGCCTTTGTTACATACTTTATTTCTATTTCCCAGTGTCTATATGTCCACAGAGATTTAATTTTTTAATTGTATAAACAGAAAAAAAAATCATTCATCACTCACTACCAAGTCATTACTATGACATATCTTACATTTTTTTCATACATATATATAATGAAATACAGGACATATGCAATTTCACATGATAAATGTTTTTCTTATTGCTGCATTTTAACAGTGGCAATATCTGAGTACATGAACATCATTTAATTCATTTCTTTTTATTGCAACTGAAGTTGCTGATGAATTTTCAATGTTATCAGCCATTGTGATCAACATTTTTGGGCAAGTGACCTTTATCATATGCTGAATTATCCCCTCGGTAGATAAGCAAAAATAGAATTATTAGGTCAAAGGCTATGAACACGTATGTAGATCATCAAATTACTTTCCAAAACTATCTACCATTCTGAGGAGCAACGAGGCATGGCAGAAAGAGCAGGGCCTGGTAGTGAGGGAGGCCAGGGTTTAAACACTGCTGATGACTAGCTGTGTGACCATAGATGGGTTCCTTAACTTTCCTGAACTTCAGCTTCCTCATCTGGAAAATGAGGACAAAGTCACCTAATGTGTCAATCATTGTGAGAAATAAACCATACGTATAACTGCCCGGTACCTTAACAAAGCAAATACCACTCTTGTATGAATGTGCCATGCCTTACCTCCTGGGTATTCACACTCTAACATCTTGAAGGTCCAATGGAAAAGACCACAAGGAGTTTTTTGTTTAAATGTGCAATGATTTCAGTAGTAACAACTTTACCTTCTACCTGCATTTCCTCTTGTGATTTTTTTTTTTTTTTTTTTTGGTTTTGTCCTTTATCGGGCCTTAGCTCTTCATGGAACGGCCCATACATACTTTTCTCCACCTAAATCCCCCCACCCCATCAATGTGTCAGTCAGTTTTTTATTTCTGTGCATGTGTGGTTCTCTGCATTATTTGTAAGATTGGAAAGTTATCTCTGTCTTAGAGGCTTGCAAACTAATTCTATTTTTTCTAGATTTTTATATAGTTTTATATAATTTAATGTTTATTTCTATTTAAATTTTAGTTTGATGTTCACAGTAAAGCAAGAGTCTAACATTTATTATTTCAAACCTCTAATTAGAAATTTCAAAATATTTTAGGAAATTAAAATAAGTACTTTCTTAGATTTGAGAGATTTCCTTTGTAACCTGGTGAAGTCTTACATAAAATGAAGCCAAATCGGGATCCCTAGGTGGCGCAGTGGTTTGGCACCTTCCTTTGGCCCAGGGCGCGATCCTGGAGACCCGGGATCGAGTCCTACATCGGGCTCCCGGTGCATGGAGCCTACTTCTCCCTCTGCCTGTGTCTCTGCCTCTCTCACTCTCTCTCTCTCTGACTATCATAAATAAAAATAAAAATAAAAATAAATGAAGCCAAATCTAGTATATTCTTAACAATCATTAAATTAAATTTTCTCAATAAGTTAACTATGATTTGGTATTTCAACAAGTAGGTATTTTCCACTTATTCCTTTAAGAATTACACATAATTATTTTTATTCAAGATATGACTGCTTTTTATGAAGCTGAGAAAGAAACACTACTCATATAGTTGCCCTCATTTGTTCAGACATAAGCATGATGTTAAAAGCTTACCTGAAATTCTGTCCTGCATCAAGGTGTGAAATTACTATGGAACTGAAATTAAAATGCAGAAAAATATTACTATAAAAAAAACAAGGTGTTATATAAAGTGAAACTGAGAAGAGTTAAATAATTTCCTTTTTTTAAATGTGTAGATTAAGTCAGACAATTAAGGATCGCTAATTCTTTATTATAATTTGATATTATGTGTTAAGTAAAAATCACAGCCCACAGAGACAGTGATGCAGCTACCAGGACTTCACAAAGAGCAAAACCAAGAAGTCTCTAAGGCATTTGCATGACAGTGAGGACTTACCCACATGGTCCCACAGGCTAGAAACCAGTCATGATAAACAGGGATGCCCACTGACTAAGGACTGATTTAGGAACTGCTGGAGACACTGGCGGACCTGAGAAGCCAGACTATGCTACTAGGGTGCCCAAAGCAATCAAATCCCAGTTCTGAGGCACAGAAACCACATACAATAAAAAACTCTGGGTGTCAGGGCAGGACCTGTGACCCAGTACCCTTCCCATATCCCCCACAGCTTCTTCTGGGATCCTGTTGCACCTGATATCCCCCCAGGTGGGCAGATCAACCCTGTACCCCTATACTTCCTGGTCTGCTAGATCCACTGGCTCCCACTCACTGCCAATAGGGACCTTACACAGCTTCTGCAAGCAGGTCCCCTGGGCAGCAGAGGTGAGGGGACAGCTCGGAGTGGCTTTTATCATCACAGGGGGTGTTAAGATGACCTCATGGGGAAGGAACGATAGCAAGAGCTTACAGCACAGACACTGTTCTAAGGCTGTGTGTCCTCTTCTCTCCCTGCCCATGCATGACTGTGACACTGTCCTTCTCCATGTGTCCATGTCCCCCTGCAAGGCTGGCATGGCTCTCAGAAGTCCCTTCCCCTACACAGGAGGCCTGTCTGGATTTTCGTTCCCCATTCCCCATGCTTCCTATCCTGTGGGGTCAGTGGTGATGACCAGGTGAGTGGGAGAAGTACCAGGTAGAGGGGAGATTCAGCTGCCAGCCACACTCCAACATCTGCTTTTTGAATTCTGGGCAAAGGTGATGGAGTTGGTCCCTCATCACTCTGGTCCCTCCTGATCTAAGTGGAAAAGCTCCGCACCAGTGACTGAATGACCACAAACTGGCTGATGGGGTATTTGTGATGGTTCTTTTAGAAGGTTAAAAGGCAGACTGATGAATTCCATGCTTTTGGGAAAGAGCTTCATAATGACCCTAATTCCAGATGGCCAAAACTTCAGAAAGGGAAATGCATGCTTTGTTCTGTTTAAAGTAATTTAACTATTCATTAAAGTTTCCTTTCAGATGCTGAATGATAGTTCTGCTTAAAATTCCCTTTTGATCTTAATTTGCAGGAAATGTGAGTGTCTTTCATGTCGTCATTACTTTATTAAGTCTTACTGAGGAGAAGGATGCTTGCTCTGTCCATTACCGACCACTGCTTTGGTAATACCCAAAGATACACTACAGTGGTTTCATACTTGATATTGTGACAAATCGGATCATTTTCTACTTCTGAACTTATTAAAGCAATGGTTCTCAGCAACAGTAATGCCATTCCTAGGGGGCATCTTGGAAATGTTGGGGCTCCTTCTGGTTGTCATAATAATTTGAGGAGCCAGGAATGTTAGATGTCCTGCAAGGCATGATGAAGGAATGCCCTGTGTAGCTGAAATATCCTGAAAACCTAAACCCATTGTAATTATAAAGAAGCCATTCTTTAATATGTGCTAATAGTAAAATGTTTTTATAAAGCAGTTACCCAAAAAAGTCCAATATTTAAGCGAAGTTTTTTTTTAGGTGAAGTTTATTACAGAAACAGAAGCTTAATGGCCTTAAGACATTATCCTGAAGTTTCTGAACCACTCACTGTGAGCATTATTCTCTCCAACATATCACTGTATCCCCAACTATATATTTAGTTGAAAAAAGCCAATAGCCACAAAACCAATTGCAAATGTGCAACAATCATTTTGAGACCTATTTATACAACACTAAGAACCAAAAATGATTCAATTAGTAGGACACATAAAAGACAAGGATCTTATTGGATTTCATTATTATAGGATGTTTTAATATCCTATGTATTATCATTGCCATCCTATACATTTTAATATCCTATATATATCATTGTGCCATCCTATACATTTTCATTTTTAAATTTTTTTGTAGCACAATAGTAAGAATTGCTCCTATCTCTGGGGTCTTTCACACAGACCCCTTCTCTTCCCACGCCATCCTATCTACATCCTACCTACCAGTGCAAGGATTTTGAAGGCCATTTGAATACCAGGAACTGAAAATATTATTCAATATGTGGAAGGACCTCAAAATAAAAGATGTATTTCCAGTGACTGGTCATCACTCCATTTCATGTCATGACACACGTGTCACAAGAGTGAGTCCATATTTATAAATGAGGTCTTGGCCACATGCAAAGAGCACCTACCTCTTCACTTCCTCTCCTCAGCAACCTACAACCTGTCTGGGTGTGTTATTCTTACTCAAATGAGGTTAGAACAGCTTCCTCTTTGCCTTTTCATGTCTCCCTATACCTCTACTTCTTCTGTTTCTTGATCATCTTGTATGAAATGGCTCTGGTCCTACTTTTCCATTATACTAAGTTCAAGCATGTGTCTACTGCGCTGTCTTCCAGGGCGAGGGGTAATCCCCCAAGGATGTCTATAGGCACATACATATTATGTCATGAAGAATTATTTTTTTTCTTTTTTCCATATTAGTCTTCAGACATTTCCTTAAGTTGCTGACATTGTACGTGTTGGACACCACTTCATGTTGTGACAGTAGCCGGCAGAGGAGAGGGAGAGGGTATCGGCATGGATGTGAGACATGTGAGGTCAGGAAGGGTGCCCCAGCCGGCAAGGGTGCCAGATGCAGACAACAGTGGCCGACGTACCTGTCAGGGCACAGGGAGATGTAGAGCAGGAGCAGGGGCCCAGCCCCAACGATGGTGGCTAAGGAGGACCTCATCCAGGAGCTCAGCTGGCAGAAGTTACAGTAGTGCACAACGGTGATCAGGACAGCGGAGCCCATGAATACGGTGAACTGCAATGAGGGGCCGGCGTGGTTACTGACCCATCCAACCCTTGCCATGTGCGCCCCTGGCCTCGCTTCCAGCTGAGCATGCTGAGATCAAAGGATTCACTTACTTATCTTTCTTGCAATATAAAAATACCATGGATATCACAAAGTACCTGGCAGTTTCAGGGACAGATCATAAATCACTGGGTTAATAGTCCAGAGCTTTAGGCTACAAGCTTGCACTGGCACGAAAATTCTCCTCCAGAGATGTGGAAACTGCATATGTCATTCTGGAGTAAAGGAAGGTAGGCCACCCATTTGAGAACCACCACTGGTAAGTGGTTACCTTTACAAAGCCTTCCTTCAGGCATCCTGCTACATGCCAGGGAAAGTGTAATTTGGTGTTAAGAGTATCAAATGCTGTCAGCCTGCCTTGTAGCTCATGTTACACTCACTTTCACCGAAAGTAGAACTTTCTACAAGGGCATTAGATCACTCTTCATGGGGTTTAAGTTGGAAGCTCCTTCCCTGACCAAGAGCAACTGGACTAGGGGCAGTCACCTCACTGTTGCCAGTTCGACAGGTAAGCACGGTATCTCATCTGGAAATGTGGGACAGATGCTGCTTTGTAAAATGCATAAGAAAATAACTGATTTGGAGCTTGGTGAGCAGCAGGGGAGGCTGGAGAGGGGACATGTGAACTGGGCAGTGCAGCTTCATACCCATCTCTACTTGACTGTGGTCAGTGACAGGCTTGAGCATCTAGAGAGGCTGCATGCTACCCTCCCTGCGTGTTCCTCTGTCCCAGCCAACGCTTTTAAGAAGACAAGCTCAAAGTGCTGATGAAGAGTTTGTTACCTCTTATATTTAAATTGCTGTCCTAAGACATCAGGCTTATTTAAAAAGAAAAAAACAAGGGCATCCTGGAGAGCCCATAAACAAAGTCACTAGGCCTTTACTTACGTGTATGTTTGTCTCAAATTCAGACGTGACATGTGAATAGACTGCAAGGGCAGGGAGTGACACCAGGATGGCCCCAATGAAATGGCGTGGGAGCCAGCCAGCTATCCATTCCAGGAGGCACTTGGTACAAGCCATCACGTCTTCCAGGAAAAACACCATCCTGGGATGAGGGGAGAAAGGAGAAATGGCAGTGGGTCAGCCTGCCCAGGACGACGAGGGCAGGAGACCCAGCCAGCGTTGCTCCCGACTCTTACCTATGTGGCCTCCATGGGGCAGGGGGGCAGGAAGAGTCCCTGCCTCCTTCACTTTCAGTTGACAGCAAGTGAATTGGACTTGCTCAGCCCATCACACCTTATTTTGAGGTCATGTGTCATCCTGATAACACGTGTTTTTACAAAGCCAAGCATGAGCTTCTGTGGGTCTCAAAGTAGATGTAAGGACCAGGCACACCCATGAGAGGTTACCATTAACTGTCCCAGGCTGCTAGGGTGAGAGGTCTCTAGCGGGGTGCTTTGCAGGTGTTTGGGAATTTGGCAGGGCCTTTTTGGTTGCCACAAGGACTGAAGGTGCTGCTGTCATCTAGTGGACAGGAGCTAGGGATGAGAGGCCAATGTAACATATAGGGAGGCTTGTCCTGCATCCCACAAGACTGCCACATGCTCCCTGGACACCTACAGAGGTGAAAACCCTGCTGACAATGACCTCAGCCTAGAGCCTAGTTGTGTCTTGTTTTCAAACAGAAAGTATTTCTGGGTGGTGCTAACACAAGCTGATCTTCCAGGAATGAAGTCCTCTTTGCTTTGGGACCTCACCAAGGCTCATTCAGCATTTCAGAAATCACATCACAGGCTGCAACCTGGCACATGGCGCTTGTGTCACCAAGCCCGCACATCTTTAGTGGTCTGCAAGTGGAGCTGGCACATTTATGTGATGGTGCACACGAGGACGCAGCTGATGGCTTTGTTATGACTTCCCAGATGGTGGTGTCCTGGCAAAAATGAGGTGAAGTACTACATATTTTATTTTGAATAGCTCTCTTGCTCTTTCTCCTTCATATTGGAGTGACAGCATTTCATCAACTCCTACTGAGACTGTGTGTATAAGTAGGCTTTATTTCAGGATAGTGATGTGGAGATCACAGAATGATTTTCATAAAGAAGGGGGAGCAAGTACATTGGGGTTGAGAAACTCTTGTTCAGAAGGAAGAGCAGTATTGGCTAAGTGAGGGGCTAGTACCTGGATGCCAACAGCAGGAGATGGGGGGGGGGGCACCAGGTTCCCATGCACACAGACCCTCTCTGAAGCCAGGCCCACATGGAGCAGGAGAAGGGACAGGCCCGCTGTCCTCACCTCCGGAAGTGCCAGAAGCCACTGTTGAGCTTCAACAGCAGAAGTTCCCCTCAAGGCTCTTGGCCACACACCCAGGTGCCTGCACCTTCTGTCTGGGACACCTGCAGTGCAGCAACCAATAGCTACATGTGCTTGATCTCCACAAGGAGCCCGAATCTCACCCATTATCCACATTGAGCCAGGCGCAGTCTGACCTTTTTAGGGCCTGGATAGTTCTGGCCTGCTGACACTTAACGGATAATGGAGTCCTGGGAATATTTCCAAGAATAACCACAAATATGCTCGAAGGCAGAATACATAAGCCCCATGAGGAGACAGAGGGGGCCAAGTTCCAAGGGAGAAGGCAGGACTGGGAAGCCCTCCACGAAGGTCCCTGGAATGGCAGAGCTCTGAAGATGAGACCTACCATTCTCATGCCTGCCTGGGCTTGGCACAAAATGAGGGGAGTGAAGGGACAGGCTACGAGCCAAGATGCAGGAAGGCTTCCGGAGGAGGTGCCAGGCCTGAGGCTGGCCCCCATAGTAGCCACAGAACAGGCCCCCATGGAGCACCCACATATCCTGCAGCATAGATTCCTGTTGACTTGGAATCCTAAATATGCCCTCTGCGTGACAAGAGGGAACTCCATCAAGTTCTAGCCCCTTCCAGGCTTTGATGATATGGGTAAAGTGGACTTTTAAAGGCACAACACCAGCCATTCAAGAGCAGTGGCCACCTCATTTTGAAGGCACTTGCAGAACATGTGACAGGCCACCCACCTGGGTGCAGCCAGCCTCGCACCTTTGTGGTCTGCAGCCTTCTGCACTCTCCAGACTGGAGTTAGATCAGATTCTATAGAAGTGGGTCCGGAGGAACAGGGAACAATGACGTAAAGGACTTTTGAAAAAGGAATGAAGACAATGCCAGCCTCTAAGAGAGCCAGAGCCTTATCTAGCCATAGGCCATGTGTCAAGACAGAAAGCTGGCCCCAGGGCAGGGAGCGTGGGCATGAAGGGACTCACTGCACCTGTGGGTGCCAGGTTTTCTTTGAAGTGATAGAAGTGTTCTAAAATTATATGGTGATGTTTGCACAGCTCTGTAGGTTTACTAGTAATCAATGAATTATACACTTACATGACTGCATTTCTCATACATGAATTCTATCACAATAAAGCAGATTTTAAAAAGGAAAAGACAAACTGGGACCTGAAGATGCCTTGGTTTGGATTCCCCAGAAGCAGAGCTGATTTGAGAGGGGTCTCAGGCAGCTCAGGAAGGAGTACAGAGCTGAGACTTGAAGGGCAGGCCCATAGGGAGGGCTGGGTTACGAGAAATCCCTTACTATGTGTCACGCAGCTCAATCCTGGTGGGGAATTTGGGTAGAGAGTGAGGATGTACCCTGTAGTTATCTCAACCTGGAGGAGGCACAGGGGTCAAGTGTGACGCCTCTAGAAGCCAGAGAAGACCCTCAGCAAAGAGCCAGAGGGGTAGGGGCAGGGGTGTAGGAATGAGAAGAGAGGGGAGGGCAGTCCAGCCTATACTCTTCAAAGTGGGGTGGCACAGGACTAGCATTCAGAAGCCACAGAGCAGACCCGGAGCTGTTGCTTCCTGTCCTGGGGTGCTGGAGAGGAGGGGCAAAAACTCAATGTCAAGGATGCCTGGGTGGCTCAGTGGTTGAGTGTCTGCCTTCTGCTCAGGGTGTGATCCCAGAGTCCCACATCAGGCTCCTTGCATGGAGCCTGCTTCTCTTCCCACTGTCTTTCTCTGTGTCTCTCATGAATAAATAAATAAAATTACAAAGAGAAGAAAGAAAAGAAAGAAAGAAAGAGAAAGAAAGAAAGAAAGAAAGAAAGAAAGAAAGAAAGAAAGAAAGAAAAAAGAAAAGAAAGAAAAGAAAAGAAAAGAAAAGAAAAGAAAAGAAAAGAAAAAAGAAAGAAAGAAAGAAAAGGAGAGAACAGGGGAGGGGAGGGGAGGGGAGGGAGAGGAGAGGGGAGGGGAGGGGAGGAGAGGGAGGAGAGGAGAGGAGAGGAGAGGGGAGGGGAGGGGAGGGGAGGGGAGAGGAGAGGAGAGGAGAGGAGAGGAGAAGAAAAAGAAAACTCAAGGTCAGGGCTGTCCTTCCCAATTCTGCTTCACTTCCAGCTTCTGGGGCAATCACCAGAAGGTTGGCTGCCTGTTGACATGGACAGGTCTGAACCATGGTCACAGTGCCCAGGAAGCAGACGGTGGTGGGGGAGCGGGGGGAGGGCACTGAGAATGGAGTACCCTGTGCATTCATACTTCGTCAAAAATACTGAGAGTGGCTGTGAGCTTCCCCAGGTGCTGGGCTGAACCCCCGATATCAGGATGAGTAGGGGTCTGGAGGGCCTACCTTTCCTGATAGGTTCCTGCTGTCTATGCAGATCTTCTGTCCATTTCTAAATCGGTTGCTTGTCTTTTCTTTTCTTTTTTTTTTTTTTTTTGCTTGTCTTTTCATTACTGAGCTTACATTCTAGATATCAGACCTCACTGCAGATGCACTTGGCACATACTCTCCTGTCTTGCAGGCTCCCTCACTGTGGCATGAGAAGTGACAGGTGCTCTTTGGAACTGAGAAGCTTTACATTTTGATGAGGTCCAGGTTATCTCCTTTCTCTGGCTGATCGTGCTTTTCATGTCATATCTAAGGAACCACTGCCTGACCCAGGCTCAAGGAGATGGACACTCACAATTCTTCTAAGGGTTTATAGTTTCACTCATACATCTAGAAGAGGCACCTGCTGATCCACAGGTGGCTGCCCATCATTTACTCCCTCTATGATTCTGTTCTGCTTCTCTTCCCTTTCTCACTCCCTCTCTTCCAATTTGTTCTTTTTAAGTCTCCAAGGGAGGAGATCCAGGGACTGGCTGGCAGCCGAGGGGCGGCAGAGGACACTGACCCTCTGGTAAAGAAGATGCCCCCTGTGCCAAGGGCTGGGGCCTGTGAGGGAGGATGCTTAGAAGCAGGACTGGGGGAAGGAGGACCAGACCCCTGAAATAAGCTTGCAGAGGCCTTCGGTTCAGGAGATGGGTTGGCAGAACTGCTGCCAGGCTGTGCAGCCATAAACTGTTGAGCCAGCAGAGGGAGCTAAACACTAAAAGCTGGAGAAGTGCTTGGCGGGCTGGCCTTTACCTGACTGAGACCACAAGTGACAGCACCTCCAGCAGCAGGGCGGCGCCGAAGACCGCCAGGGCAGCAGGCGGGGGAGGCGTGCCGGCAGCCCCATACTTGAGGAAGCAAGTGATGGAGAGAATCAGAAACACTGTTGTCGACAGAAACACATCCAGGAGGGAGCTGAAGGTGGCGCTGGCAAAAGTCTTCACGGGAGAATTCTTGATAACCTGTTTGGGGCAGAAGTGGGGAGATGGGAGGCATGAACAGAAGCTGCAACAGGTGGCCACAGAGTCAGATTTAAAAGAGGGAAAACAGAGCAAACATTTGTTGAGCACTTGTCCACCCTGGACCAAGCACAGGTGGTAAGTGCTTTGGGTGGGCCATCTCTCCCATCCTATTTAACAATGAGGAAACTAAGGCACAAAGCACTTAGGAAACTGCACAAGGTCACATAGCAAGTTATTACAAACCAGTGAGTTCTCACAAGCATATTGCACACTGAGCCTGAAACCTGGGTTATGGACTGATGTCTGTAAAGGCTGTTGCACAACAACCATTTTTCTGGAAGCTTCCACTGAATGGCTAGGTCCCAGTTTCAGGGTGTGTGACAGCTGGCTTCATAACAGAAGTAACAGGCAGGGATTGAAGCCACAGCAGATGAAAGCATGGATATGTCAACAGATAGTAAGGCATGCTCATGCTTCCACTCAAGAGCCTCCTCTGGGCCTGGCTCTGTGTAGGCTGCTGGGGGAAGACACAAAACATCGCCTTCCAGGAGCTCACAGCCTAATGGGGAGACGGACACGATCTGAAATGCCAGGGTGGTGTGATAAATGTAACAAAGAGCCAGATGTGTGGAGTTAGGGAGTCTCAGGGAAGGAGGGAGAAAATGAGGACAATGCTAGCATGGAGCAAAGGGGCCTGGAAATGACATGCCAGTGACGCCAGACAAAGGAGCCCAGGAAGATCGGGAGTTTGCTCTCTGTGTGGATAAATTCACTTGCAAATGCTGTTTCAGGCTTACAGATTGTGAGAAATCAGTAGTAGGCTTCATTTTCCTGTCACTTGAGGGGTTAAAAAAAAAAAAAAAGACTGCCAACAAGCACAAAGCTGATAGTGAACTATCTGATGCAAACAAGAGATTTCTCCAGTAGAGACAGAAGAGGAAACACACCTCTTCTTGATAGCTGGTCCTATAGGATCGCTCTAGCTCCTGGTCCAGGAAGTTCAAGCTGAACTCATTGATGGGTGGCTTGAAAAAATAATCTTTCATCAGGCTAGGAGAAACAAAAATGCAGTTGATCAACACCGCACACAGTTATTGTACTTACTCTATCGAAGATTGCAGTCAGCTATCCAAACGCCATTCCTGAAGCATGTCACAAGAACCATGTGTGACAATCACTATGTGACAGATGCTGCTTGACCACTCCTTTAGAACATACATCTGGAAAGTGTTTTGTGACATTATACTTCCTTTCCACTCAACAACAACTGTTTGCTGTCATTATAGCACACGTCATGAGCACTCTGATTTTGGAAACATCTTCCAGGGTTTGGGGAAGAAGGCAGATCTGCTGTGCTAGGAAACAACTGCTTCTGGAGAACCAGACACCCTCGTACCAAAAAGACTTAGGCTGATTCCAAGGCTTCCAATGAAAACCTAACTCAAAGCCAGCTGTCCTGTCATTCAGAGTACTGACAGTAATTACCACCGCCAGAGCTGACAGGTTGTTATCACAAAACTGTTTATAGTTAGTGTAATTGGGGTGCTATTGTCACATATGCAGATTGCGTGTGAAACCTGAAAAATAACACTCAACTATTTTAAAGCAGAGATATCAAACCTGCTTTATGTGACTCATTCTTTTATGGTTGCTAGCAAATAGTAATATCCGTTTATACTGGAAATTACCAGAAATTTATGGGAGTATTAACACAATTTCAGAAGGCAAATACAGCCATGGAGTGTAGTCTCTCTCCCTCATATGATAACTTCTGTAATTAAATCAGATAAGGTCCCTCACATATGCCTGAAACACAGTGTGTCCCCCTGTGTGGGACAGAAGACTCTCTCTTTCTGTGATAGGTATACCATACCTCACTATGCTCTCAGACTCAGAAGAGACAAGATTCCATCCCTGAATGCTGACAGCCATCCTCCTCCCTTCCCCCTAGGAAGTGTGGATAGAGAGAAAATGAGCACAGCAGCCCTACAGAGGATGTGCAATGGCCACATTTAGCTAGATGCTGTGCTGCTCCACTGAAATTAATATTGACAAGTTCCATTTCTGAGAATAGAGATTAGCTCCTTTTGGGCCAATCCCCTCTCAGATAACAACAATAAACTCTGAAGAAGATATAAAAATGACTCCTAGAAGGTAGTGGGACTGACCAAAGCAGGTAGAAAATGGAGGAGAGTCACATGTGGAAGAAGGGAACAGCACCAGGTTAATTTCCCATGTTTTACTGTTTTTCTTTTTTACCGTTAGAAGCCATTAGCACCATATGCAAGACGGCTAAAATTCTGATGGAAAAGTCATGATCTCACTGGCTTAGAAAATCAGAAAATAATTTTGGGACTGCCCATAGTTGGAAAAGAAGCTTGAAAATCCTAGAGAAAGAAAAAGCCAGAGAAGGGGCAGCCTCAAATTTGTCATATGAACTCTGCTCAAATCTCTGGCTAACCGTTGAAATGTGCAGGTGCACAGCAGACTCCAAGCAGCCTAATGAAGGCTTATGAAAGAGCAGCAGCCGCTGGAGGAGACAAAGTTTGGTGTGCAAGTTTAGGTAAGTTAATGGCTTAATGAAACCAACAAAGAAACAAAATACTGACATTCTTCAGAGCAATATAACAGAATCCAGAGCTTCTAAGCACCATGCAATAAAAAATTATACAACATATAAAGAAATCAGAAAATATGATCCAACTCAACAGAAGAGTAATCAATGGAGACCAATCTGAGATTACCAAGAGGGTGGCATTAGAGGTCAAGGTCATAATATGGGCAGACATAATACATTTGAAAATTAGAGCACAAGGGGTGGGAAAAGAGTAATGGATCTATACAGCTATAAGATGTCTACATTTCAAGTGAAATGATACAGGGTCACCTGGTTGGCTCAGTCCAAAGAGCATGCAAATTTGGACCTCAGGGTCCTGAGTTCAGGCCCCCTGCTGGGTATAGAGAGTACTTATGTAAATAAATAAGTAAACTTAAAAAAATAAAGTGAAATGATATGCTAACCGTAAGTAGACTATAAAAATTCAAGGATGCCTATCTATAAGTCCTAGAGCAACCATCAAAAGTAATAATAACAACAATGCAAAGAGGTATGGGTAAAAAGCCGATAATTACATTAAAATAGAATTAAATGGTAGAGACTTTTAGGATGATTAAAAAAAGCAAGTCCCACAAGAGACACACTTCAAATATAAATATACAGGTTGAAATTTTTTTATGGTAATTGATATACCAGGCAGAGAGTAAGAATGAGAAGGCTAGAGTTTCTGTGTTAGTATCAGATAAAGTGGTTTCTTTCTTTCTTTCTTTCTTTCTTTTTTTTTTTTTTTTGATAAAGTGGTTTCTAAGATACAGTATTACCAGGGATAAAGTAGTATACTTCAAAATGACAAAAGGACCAATTCACCAGGAATTTGTAACAGTCATAAATGTGTATGTACCTAAAAAAAAAAAGAGCATGAAAATATTTGAAACGAAAACTTTCAGGACCAAAAAGAGACATAGACAAATCTACAATTACAGTGAAAGACTTTAAAATCCCTCTCTTAACACTGATAGAGCTATAGACAAAAAGTAAAGAGACAGATGATCTAATACTGCCCACTGCCTGGACCTAATTGTGTTTATGGATCACAACATCCTACAAATGCAGAATACATTCTTTCCAAGTGCAGGTGGTATATTCAAGAAAACAGATACATGTGAGACCATAAAACAAAGTATCAATAAATGCAAAGCGACTGAAGCCATATAGAGTATGTCTTTGGCTTTAATGACATTAAATCAGACATAAACAATGAACATATCTAAATACCATTCTTCACCAAAAGGAGCCAAGCCTCTTTGGACAAATGGCTGATTCCTGAGTAGGATCGGGGAAGATGTAATTAAGACGAGCTTGGAATATTCTGTTGTGCTAGAACAGGGTGCCAGAAACTGAAAAACAAATGATGGAGAGGTGCTTGGGTGGCTCAGTTAAGTATCCTATTCTTGGTTTTGGCTCAGGTTGTGATCTCATGGTCATGAGATTGAGCCCTGCATTGGACTCTGCACTTAGCATGGAGTCTGCCTGAGATTCTCTCTCTCCTTCCCCTCCCCTCCACCCAATAAATAAATTAAATTTAGAAAAAATGATGGAGCCATGCCAATATGCTGCAACTGTCACTGTGGAGTTCATGCTGAAATAGAAGAACTGACATTTTGAACCATCATAGTAAAGGCTGTTTCAAGGGGTGCCTCGATGGCTCAGTGGGACCCTGCTTCTCCCTCTCCCTCTGCCACTCCCTCTGCTTGTGCTCTCTCTCTCTCTGAAATAAATACATAAAATCTTTTTTAAAAATATGTTTCAAAGGCTATTTCTGGCAAGAACCATGATGGAGATGAAATCTAGGGAAGTTTGCTGGGGAATGGAATACATGCATGATCTTAAAGTACTGCTTATTAGTCACAAGGATGTAGTCACAACCGCAGATTGGAGAGGTCAGTAACACTTGCCTGGTTGCTCAAAATTACTATCACTGAGGGAAGACAAATGGGCACCATGTGCCTCTGGATGGGACATCTGAGAAGGACACATCATTTCTGTGGCCAAAATCCCTGCCAAACTGGAATATGAACCGTAGATAAGATCAAATATGCATCCATGTTAGATCTCCTGAATTTGGCAACGATGGTTATGTAAAAGAATATCTTTGTGGGGCACCTGGGTGGCTCAGTGGTTGAGTATCTGCCTTTGGCTCTGGTCATGATCCTGGGGTCCTGGGATTGAGTCCCACATCAGGCTCCCCACAAGGAGCCTGCTTCTCCCTCTGCCTATGTCTCTGCCTCTCTGTGTCTCTCATGAATAATTTTTAAAAAAGGATATCTTTATATTTAGGAAATATTGTATTTAGGGACAAAGGGCATGATATATCCATCTTATCAAATGGTTCAGAGAAAATAAAATAAATTTCATAAAGAAAGAGAGGGCATAAAACAGTAAAAAGTTAAAAGTTGGCAAACTATTTTTTTAAAAAAGATTTATTTATTTATTTATTTTTATTTATGATAGACACAGAGAGAAAGAGAGAGGCAGAGACACAGGAGGAGGGAGAAGCAGGCTCCATGCCGGGACTCGACATGGGGACTCGATCCCAGGACTCCAGGATCGTGCCCTGGGCCAAAGGCAGGCTCCAAACTGCTGAGCCACCCAGGGATCCCCTTGGCAAACTATTATTTATGCAACTTTTCTCTAAGTTTCAAATTACTTCAAAATAAAGTAATATATTAACAACAAAGGGATAAACACATGGAGATAAGGTGACTCAGAAAAAAGGGAGCGATCCCTACCTGCAGATCTTTACTTTTTTTAGAAATGATTGACTCTTACCTGTCTTCTTTGATAACATCAACAAAATGGGCATCTGTTTTCTCCCGGATGTTCTTGAATCTCAGTGGAAGGAGAGCTGACTGGTCCAAGCTCACTCCTGCCCACCTTCCCTTTTCCTGTAAGATCTCACACAGGGATGTCTGACTGTTGGTGAGCTTCTCCTCTTGCGGAGGACTCAGAAGTCCATTTTGAGTTTTGGAATTAGGTGCTCCAGGAGCCTGCCTCAAGACAAGAGTAGTGGGGGGCAGACACAGAGGCTGAAATGTGAGTATGCAGCAGTGCTATATTATCCTGACCTCTGCCACACTGGGCCCCCACTGTACACTTGACCTTCATATCTCTGTCTTAATCTGATGCTCAACCTCTCCACCCATCCGCTTCTCCTCATCCCCCTATTTTATCAGATTGCACCTCCAGGAGTTGAGGCAGCCAGGAAGGTGACATCATGGGAAGAGCCCGGAAGGAGATGGAGAGAAGGTCAAAGAAGAGTTGAGGCTCTTGGAGCTTGCAAACGATAGAATCAGCATTGCAGAGGGCCATGGGGGCAGGTTTGGGGGGTTAGGGTGGTAGATGTAGTACAAGAATCCATACAGGGGGAGATGGCAGGAGGCAGAAGGCACCAGGGTGGAGGATATCACACATAGGCCTCCCTGGAGATTCAGCTTTTATACGCTTTCTTGAAAGGGCTCTCAGATTTGGTCTTTGCTTTGTTCTCTACTGTTGTCCTGGCCCTGTCTCCAGGTGAGACTTCTCTGGCAGTGTCCTCCCTGCAGGCTCTGAACCCAAGCCTCTCTTCAGGATGCATCTGCACATCCCTCTTTTCTCTCCACATCCACATTCTACCACATGTTCTGGCCCCAGAGATCTTCCCTAGCTACTGGAGTCCACATGTCTTTAAGCTCTTACTGCACATTACAAGAGTCCCATCCAGTTGGGCATGCAATTATTCTACTTCACAAGGGTTAGACCTGACTCTCCATCCCGATTGTTACTGGTATATTCAAAACCATTAGGATGAGACGGTGTGGAATGGTGTCACCTAAAAGGAGCTATTCATAGAACTGAGAAGCCAACAAGACAGGAATGTCACCTCAGGTGGATTCACCAGGAGAGGAGCTGACAGGAACAACAACCAAGAGTTTGTTACCTTGGTGCTGTTTTTATGCTCCTCTTGACCACCATTTTGGACTGCTCCTCCTTCTGCACCAGCTTCCGATTTGGGGGCAAACGTGATTCCACATGAAGGACAGGTCTACAAGAAAAACATACACCATAGGACACACACAGAAAACATAGCCACAACCCGTAATTCAGTCAGGTCCGTTGTTGCAACTGGCTGTCACACTGAATGGCTGTAGCCACTGGAAGGCTTACTGAGCCACTTGAGCAGGAGTCGAAAACAAACCAGTGAAGTGAAAACAGAAACATGTCCATACAAAGACTGGCGCACATGAATACTCAGAGCAGTGCTATCCATAACAGCCAAAAAGTAGAAACAACTCAAATGTCTATTGATAGGTGAATGGATTGACAGAATGTGGTCTATCCATAGTTATTAAAAGGAAGGAAACACTGACAGCTACTACAACATGGATGAACCCTGAAAACATTGTTAGGTGACTGAAGCCAGACACAAAGGACCACATATTATAGGATTCCATCCGTATAAAACGTTCAGAAAAGGCAAATTCATAGAGATGGTGAGAAGATTAGCAGATGCCAGGGGTGAGGGGATGAGGGGATGGGGAATGATCTAACGGATGTTGAGTTCCTTTTTGGAAGGGTGATGAAAATATCCCAAAACTGATTGTAGTGATGGCTGCACAATCTTGCAAATATACTAAAAATCACCAAACTCTATACTTCAAAGGGGAAAATTTTATGGCAATGTGAATTATATCTCAACAAAGTTATCATCAGGCCAACAAACCAGCCACTAGCCTACACAGGGTTCTCCAGCCTGTGTGACGGTGAGCTGTTCATGTACAACAGGCTGGAAATTCAGAGGAATATGCCTGCAGACTAGGAATTCTCAGAAGCTTGAGCAGTTAGCTGACCTAGAAAAGAAAAGTCGAGGCTTAATCCCAACATGCAGAGCAGAAAGTGCCAGGCTTTGCTTCTCGCAACCACGGTGTGGAGATGCCCTCTTGCAATCACCCACCTGGGCCCTCTCTCACCTACAAAACTAGAGTGGTGACATAGCTCTTGCAGATGTGTAGTAAAAACTAAGTGAAGAAGTGTGTGACACAGCTTAGCCTTGCTCCTGGCACTCAGAGTATCTATCCTCAATCACTTTACTCTTATTATCTAAAAATGGGATTCAGGAAACTGGCTGCCGCCACCAAGACAGCAACCAACAGCTTCCAGTGAGAAGATGAACAGCAGCAGAAAACAGATTCAGTGGGACTCTAAAACAGTTTCAAAATTTTTTTTTATTATTATTTATTTATGATAGTCACAGAGAGAGAGAGAGAGGCAGAGACATAGGCAGAGGGAGAAGCAGGCTCCATGCGCCGGGAGCCCGATGTGGGATTCGATCCCGGGTCTCCAGGATCGTGCCCTGGGCCAAAGGCAGGCGCCGAACCGCTGCGCCACCCAGGGATCCCTCTAAAACAATTTCTAGCATAATAAGCACAGTTAAACACTGGAATACATTATAGGAGGCTAGGCACTATTTTAGAAATTTAAAATAAGGATCACTTAGTACCCAAGGGCAAGGATATGAGCTATATCACATCCTAAGTTAGATTTCAGGCCTCTGTTTGTACTAAATAAAAGAAATACAGATTCTAAAGAGTTGTGTCACCTGGGAATCCGACACGATACCCAAGTCTGAACATCCGTATTCATTCTCAACATGAAAATATACACACCAAAGCAACAGGTCAAATCATTAACTAACATACTGAGTAAACAGCAGTACCAAGGTAAAACACACCCATAGCTCTTTAAACACCGACATTCTTAACAGGGGCAGGGTGTTCTAATTCTCAGTAATATACGATGAATTATTTTAATGCATGTTGGTAATGACGGAGTTAAACCTCAAAACATGTTGCTAATGGGGCCACTGATCTTCTCAAATGAAGAAACAAAATCCAACACTGCACACATGGAGCAGTCCTTCTAGCCCCCTCAGGAAGGGTAAAGTAACAGCACTCCTCAGAGGAGCACAACATGACTCCTGAGGGCTCGCCCTAGAGGGGGTGGGCGTGAATGGTTACTGGGGTGGCAGGTTGCACCTCCAGGGCAACACTGGCCTTTGCAAGGGCCAGGTGGCAGCCTGGGGGGAGAAGCAGGCAGTTTGGTGCATGGGACAGTCCAAGAGACTCTAACATGAGTCATACACTTAGGGTCCAGGGATGTCCCCAATCTCATGCAGGTATGACAAAATACTAACAGATACTTCTCTGGCTACTTTTTACACTGTAAGACTAGAGATGTAGTGTGACAGTGCTAGTTCTAGTTCTAGTGCTAGAAATTACTCTAGTGATTACTAGTGTAGCACAGGGATTAGAGACGCTGGTTTTGAAATCAACTGTCATGGACCAAATCTTGGTTCTTACACTTACTAGGGAGGGAGATCTCCGAGCCTCAGTTTCTCCTTTCCACAACGGAGGTGTGTCTCCCTCTACTGACTGTGTGGAAGAAAGAAGAAGGACGAGGAGGCTACACCAGGGCCCAGCGGGAGGGCTGTAGCTGACCAGTGATGTCCGGCAGGGGTGAAGGGTGCATGACTGGAAGCGCACATGCACTTACCACACTGGGCTCTGAGTCAGGTGCCAGTGGGCACTCAATACATGTTGGTCCTTAACAGTAACACTTCTGGTCATGAAGACAGCTCATATGGTAATTTGATATCCTTAATGCAGACAGGACAGTCATCCTTGGTTATCTCTTGGCCTCAGTTTATTCCTAAGTACTAAGCACACCACATGTACTTTAAAAACAAGCCATCTGCTTCTTAGAAACTCCCTGTGGCATGCTGGCTTTACACATACAAGATGTTTTATGCACTTAGAGCCACAAATATGCAACAGAGACTAGCAAACCTACTGGACACCAGAGGGCACACACCCTCTGCGAAGGATTCCCTAGACACACATCAAAGGCACACAACTTCAGAACGGTGCCCTCTCTCTGGGGAGGCTGACTGTGAAGTGGCTGGCAGGCAGGTGGAGAGGGAATGTCCATGGGGACTGGGCTGATCTCCAGGAGCCTATGACTCTGGTCTTCCCAACTGGTCAACCCCAGTCCACATTCCTTTGACAAAGAGGGGCTCTGCGGCCTTTACCCTGACATGATAAAATGTTCTAATACAGAGGTAAGGTCTGGTAGACTGCCCACAAAAGAGCCTCAGGGAGCAAAGGCACAGACATAATGTTCATAAATGGTCTCAGAGACTGTCCTCGGGGAGGTTCGGGGGGCTTATCAGAGTCACATGTCAGGCAGCAGAGAGCAGGCACTGTGGCTGGGATCCCTAATAGCTGAACAGTACTCACTGCTCCCTCTGCACCCCCACAGAAGCTTCATCCCAGGAGTGAGTACACCAGGGGCAGGTGGGAGAACCACCTATGGACTCTAAGACCTCCTGTAGCAAAGCAGCTCCAGGAACTCACAGCACATGGATCCAGAAGTTCATTTCATTGTGCTTTGAAAATGTGGGTTTTTGTCCTTCTATATCATCCTCATCAACTTTGTTTTGGGGAGGAAATTTCAGTGATTAAGTATTAAAAACAAATGAAACAAAAAAATCTCAGAGGGGTCCATCTGCCCTGATGGAGGCATCCTCACATCTCGATGTTCTCTTCTGATGTGTGGCAACAGTCCCTTTTGTACTGGGAAGGTCCCGCTAAGCAGCAGAAGGTGGGTTTCTTTCCCTCCCCACTACCCATAGAAACTTAAACTATTTTCCAGTTTCATTTTAATCTGGGTTAAAGTATCTTGCAAACTGGTTTTTGCCAAATAAACAGATACCTCTGTGAAATGTTTCCCTCACCATTAAACATCTGACTGTCCTGCTGAGAAGCCCTGATCCAGAAGAGCACTTTGGACTTGAGGAACTATCTGGGGTACCTCACCATCTTGGGAGGCATGCCCAATACGTTAGATAAAACCACTCTTACATTAACAGCAGGCTGCTGTGCTGGAGAATTGCCTGTGTGCTGGGGACATACCCATGAACAGCAACCAGGTCCTTATCCATGCAGTGTCTGCAGTCTCTGTGCCTGACCTCAGTTCCTTCTAACACACTAGGAGGCTGCTTGGAGGATACAAAGTTTCATCAGCAGTGGGAGTCCGCCTGCAGACTCCTGGCCCCTGACCACCATGTAGCCTCTCTCTGACTTCCTTTCCTAACTAACACAGGGAGGACCAGGGAATCATCCTGGCACTATGACTGCCTGGGCCTCATTCCCCTAAAGTAACCCAAGCAGTAATGACCACCTCCCGGGCACCAAGGGAAGCTTTATTAAGACTAGCTAAGGTCCGGGATCCCTGGGTGACGCAGCAATTTAGCGCCTGCCTTTGGCCCAGGGTGCGATCCTGGAGACCTGGGATCGAATACCACGTCGGGCTCCCGGCGCATGGAGCCTGCTTCTCCCTCTGCCTATGTCTCTGCCTCTCTCTCTCTCTCTCTCTCTGTGACTATCATAAATTAATTAATTAATTAATTAATTAATTAAAGACTAGCTAAGGTCCCCCAAACAGTACTCTAGGGGGCCTCAGAGTGTGCTGGCTGTTGCCAGGGAAACCCGAGATCCCTTGGAGAACACCCAAGAACAAATTCTGCATTTTCCCAGATGATCTCTGCTCCTTCCTCCAATGCGGAGGGAAGATTATAACTATTTCTCTAACACACTTGAGTACATTTGCATTTGTTTTTAACACATTTCAATACACATACCCTACATTCTGTTCGAAATACATGGCATAGAGCTATGAAATAGTTTTTTCTTCAAGGCTATTTCTCTTCACAAGATAAATCATTTCTAAGTCAACAGCTGTCCTTTTTCATAACTGTCAAGGAAGAGAGCAGGGAAACCTCTTTTCTGAGAAATGAAGAGGAAACATCAGAAAAGCCCGGGCTTAGCCTGTTTAGTCTGTGGAACGTGACTGTTTGGTAAGCTGTCCTATGACTAAGAGAAGCAACCCTCGCTCCCAAACTCAAAGCTCAGGCTGAGTGTGGCACCCAGAAACAACAAATGGACCTACTGAGGCCCATCCGGGTTTCTCCACTCCCTGCCTGAGGTCACCAGAAGCACCCAGAAGCAGATGCTATGATTCACTCTGTTCCACACAGATGAAACAGGCAGAGAAGAGAAAGGACTTGCCCAGAGTCACACAGTCACAGTGTGACACAGGGAAGCTCAAGCCCAGGCAGCAGTCCCCTGGACCCCATCCATGCATGTGACATCTCCGAGTGAACAGGAACTGCCTGTACTGAGGGGCCTCAGTCAGCCTGGCTTCTGCTGCCCTTAAGGGGCCAGCGTGTCATTGTTTACATTAGTGGGCTAGCATGAGCATGAACACTTCCAAGTAGATGATTTCTGCAATCAAAATACTAGAGAAAAAGAGCAGAAATTGTTACAGAAAAAGAAAGCTATCCCCAAAGCTTTAAGAACAGAAAGTGCAGAGTCTGAGAGTACGGGAGGCAAAACAACAGCAACAACAACAAAAAACACCTATAAAAATCAGACCCAAGATCTCAGAGTCACAGAGTATGGAGTAGCAGAACCCTGCTTGATTCCCGAGCCCTAAATGACCACTAGTCTAATAACAGAGGATGATAAGGCAGAAATATTTCTGTGGAAATATTCCATCAGGAAGTAAAAAATGAGAAAATATTTGGTATTTTGGGAAGTTTCATTGACATGTAATACTTCACTACCTGCTGGTGCCAGTGAAATGATGCTGGACATATCTTCTTATGTCAATTCATATGTAATAAATAGAGATACAATCAATATTATATGCTTTCACTTATATAGTATGATTAAAATAATCTAAGTAAAATAGTTAATACATATATATTAAACATTTAAATTGTAAAACAGCTTAGACTTATGGAGAGCAGGAAAGACAGTTAAGAGAGTTGCCATAGGGGATCCCTGGGTGGTGCAGCGGTTTGGCACCTGCCTTTGGCCCAGGGCGCGATCCTGGAGACCCAGGATCGAGTCCCACGTCGGGCTCCCGGTGCATGGAGCCTGCTTCTCCCTCTGCCTATGTCTCTGCCTCTCTCTCTCTCTGTGACTATCATAAATAAAAAATTTTTTTAAAAATATTAAAAAAAAAAAAAGAGAGTTGCCATGTGTCTTTCTCTGGTGTCCCTGAACATCAGCAACCACAGCATGGCCATCAAGACTGGCACAGTGCACAAACTATGCTACAGGCTTGACTCTGACTTCCCAGCTTTTTCCCGAACGACCTTCTTCTGTACCAGGATTCTACGCTGCATTTAGCGGCTCCTTGTCTCCTCCAGTCTGTGGCAGGTCCCCGGTTTTTTCTTGTCTTTGATGACTTGTCACTGTTGCAGTGTCCTGGTCAGGCATCAGAATGTTTTGTAGACTGGCCTTGGATCTGCACTGTCTGATGCTTTCTCACGAGTTGGACAAGGGTTAGGATTTGGGAGAAGAACCCTACAGAGGTGATGTGATGTGCCTTTGTCAGCACATCACGTGGTGGGGGAGGGGCGCAGACAGGGCACTGCAAATCTTCGAATCTTTGTTATGATGTCAGCCTTCATTATTCAGTGAGGCGGAGCCTACCAGGTTTTCCACTGTGGAGTTACTATTCTTTTTGTAATCAGTAAATATCGGTGGGGGAGGGAGATGCTTGGAGCCTGTGCAAATATCTTGTTTCTCCTTAAACTTTTAGCCACTAATTTTATTTTATTTTATTTATTTATTTATTTATTTATTTATTTATTTATTTATTTTATTTATTTATGATAGTCTCACACACACACACACAGAAAGAGAGAGAGAGAGAGAGAGAGAGGCAGAGACACAGGCAGAGGGAGAAGCAGGCTCCATGCACCGGGAGCCCGACATGGGATTCGATCCCGGGTCTCCAGGATCGCGCCCTGGGCCAAAGGCAGGCGCTAAACCGCTGCGCCACCCAGGGATCCCTTTAGCCACTAATTTTAGAACTCACTGAGGGACCCTGCCAGCAGCAAATACTACTGTGGTGTTCTAGTGTTGGTTCTTTCCCCCTCACTCCTCTACCTCCATCAGCTAGAACTCTTCTGTAAGGAGAAGATGTTGATTTCCAGGGTACAGGCTTTCTCCTGGCTGAAGAAAACACACATGACTGGAAATACAGATAAAACCTGAAAGTCTTTTTTTTTTTTTAACTAACTTTACATTCACATTTCAGAGCTAGCAGTCACTCTACTATTCATTTTTATAACAGCTTAATCAAGATAGAATTCACATACCGTACAATTAACCCATCTTGAGTATATATAATCCTGTGGCTTTTAGTGTATTCACAGAATTGTGCAACCATCACCACTACCAATTCAACCACCATTTATAAGAAATACTTAGTGTCTAAACTATAGATAGATATTTACCATCTTTTCCATTTCTGAAATACTAAAAGGCTAGCTACCTCCTCACATCAAGCCCACAGAGTCTGCTTATAGTGATTTTACACACAAATAATAGAGAGAGAAAAGAAGTGGCCATTTACTTAGAATCATTTAAAAAGTCACAGGGGAAAAAAAAAGTCACAGGGACTGCCAAAGAAGGATGGTCCCTGGGGCTACCAACTTCAAAGGAAAAGTATTACCCTTTTGTTTTTTTTGTTTTTTTTGTTTTTTTTGTTTTTTTTTTTTTTAAGTATTACCCTTTTGAAGATGTAACAGATCCTCCTTGAATTACCCCCATGTGGGCAAATCCACATCATCAGCCTCATTACTGACTGTAAACATGTAGAAATGCCCTATGAGTGGGCAGCCCCAGGGTTCTGAATAATAGATTAAGGTTAAATTCACAAAGACTAGCCAAGCAGGTGTCTTTCCAATGAGGTCCTTTAGAGATGAACTAAGATGCTTTCACAGCTCACACAGTTTACTGGTTAGGACTAATGTGATTAAACAAACAAACAAAAATCCACATCTTAGGTTTTCGTATCCTTTCTCTTCACAAAGATGCTAGACAGCTATTTTTATTGGCATACATAGTCTCAATCCATCCATCATCCACAGTGTTCGTGGAAAAGGAGCAACAGACATCCCAAACTGAGGTTACACTCAAGGGGCCAAGGTGCTCATACTCCAGTGTCACATTTGTGATGTAGTTATATCCCCTCCAGCAAAAACTGAAGAACCACCCTCTCATCAGAACAAATAGAGAAGGCAAGACCTTCCTGAGACAGTGACTCCTTGTGGGCAAATCAAAGCAGCATCTGTCTCCTCCTGTCCTTCCTCACTCCTCCCACAGTCAGTGTCCATTTCTCCACATGGAATGAATAAATGTGCGTCTGGTGTTAACTGAGCTTCTACTCCAAACCTAACATTCATGGGCATTACTTAACCTGATCTTCACAGCAGCCCTGGGAGATTGTGGTCGTCATCATGTCTCATCGTGGCCAAATAGACGGATTTGCTCACAGTCCCAAAGCCAAGGCTTTGAGAAGGATCTTTGACTGTAAATTCTGGCCCTTTCCATGGTACACAAACTGTCTCCCATGACACTGATATATAAAGTCCTTGTCCCCTTCCCTGGCTCCCCTCTTGATTCCTCCATCCCCCCCAGTCCAACCCTAGTGGTATTTTTGCAAGCTTAGGCTCAGAAAGCTGAATGCCATGGTGCTGGTAGTACCCTTCTTTCCCCATTACGCTATCCAGGGCCTTCCGGATGAGAAACTTTCACTGCCAGTCACTCAAGAAGCCAAGGTGTAGGTGTGGGAAGGGGTATCTCGGACCTATGACCTCATCGCCAAACCCTTTATCCTTTGACATCACTACTGTTTCTTGGTAGGTCATTACAGCACTCAGAGTATTTTGTGAAATATTAGGTAAAAATCCTCTAGCTATGAACTGGGAGGCAACTCACATGGGACATGTGCACTAGGGACATGTGCACTAGGAGTAGAAACCAAATGCTTCTCTATTCAGGTCTGCCTGGGCTTCTTGGCCTCGCTCTACAGAGCTACAGTTCTCTGGGTATCATTCACGAATTAAAAAAAAACTTAAGTCAAAAGAAAGTTATAATTATCTACCACATGCCAGGCTGTACACTTGGGAAAAACGTAAGTTATTTCACATACGGGTACTACCTGCATTCAAAGAGCTCACAGGAAGCCGCATAAGAAACAAGTTAAAAGTGTATGTTACAGCTGAATGGACCGAGGATTTGGAGATGGGGAGACAGAACCATTAGCTAATGGAGCCTCAGGCAACTCCAATGACACTGAATAGGGCAAGGAAGGAAGCTCCGAGGGAGAGTGACAGTGAGGTGCGCTACAGGTGACAGAAACCAACAGGACCAAGACATGCACGCATTCACTTGAGGAATATTCACTCAACACCCTTCCTTAATTTCTTGGCTCCTCCATAAACTCCTCCTACTAGACAATCATTCCCCCAAAACATGTGGTTTGAAAAAAGAAGTCTGTGGTCGCAAAAACCTGAGAATACATCCCTTTCTGGAGGCCTAATGTGCATGTTAGTGCACTAAAGGCTCTGAGAAGTCCTGCCATAGTAGTGTGTAGCCCAGAATTCTGCATGTTTACTTGACCACAGAATGCTTTTTCCATACTTGCCATTTCTGTAGTGTGTAGCCAGAATTCTGCATGTTTACTTGACCACAGAACGCTTTTTCCATACTTGCCACCTATTTCCAACCTGAGAAACCAGTGCTCAAGGGAACGTACTTTCAAGGGGCACTGCCTAACACAAACCCCTTCAACGAGCTAGGGCTTCCCATGCTGTGCAGAGGTGTAGAGTCGGTGATAGAAATCCACACGGAGCAACCTCTCACTGGATGAGGTGGCAGTAGCCACAAAGGAAAGTCACTCTTTCACAGGGAGGGTCACCAGACACTGGCAAAGGATTAGGAGAAACCAGCCAGCGCTTCTAGCTAAATAGAAAAACCAACTGTAGTGCAGACGACGTAACAAACCAATGACATGCATGAGGTACTGACAAGCACACAGGATAAGTCTGCCCCAAAAACTGATGAGCAGGTGGCTAGTATTTTTTCTGTTGTGCAAAAACTCGTTAGATTACAATGTATATAATCCTTGAAATGGACCTCAGTTTTCTTTCAGGCTTGATGATAGCTCCTAAGGACTCACCCAGCTACCAAGGCTTACAATTTGCAAGGCACTCACAGATGCCTACTCTTGCCTGACCCTACAGAACTAGGAGCGGAGGGGCCAGACCGTGCACGACTTCCCAGAGCAGCAAAGTCTGGAGTGGAGACTGCGCTGTCTACCTCTCCATCCTCCCATGCTAACTGCAGGGGCAGTCCTCATCTCAGATGTCCTGTAATCCCCTCCTCAGCACATGAAAGTAGCCCAGAAATTATACTTCAAGATCCAGCACACGCTTCCCTCCTGGAAGGGCCACAAAGATCTTTTTTCTCCTTCTGAAATTCCTTTTGGCAGACACAGTTAATTTAATAGATCACAAAATTTTCAGAAAACTTGTGATGATTATTTGGAAAATTTATACATGACAACAGAATACACTAAATAGCTTCTGTCTACCAGATTTTAAAAATAAAGATAAATATATTTGTATCTATAAATATACACATATAACTAGAACAAGAAATGTTCTTTTGGGATAAGGGAAAACTTTTTTAGGTCAATTTAGCATCAAATCGCTGTCACTAAAATTGGAAGTTATGTGCAATGGATAGAAACACACATATATGTAACAATCTAACATGGCAGGCAAACACAACAAATCATTTATTTTTGGATTTGAGCTCTATTTCTCTACTTAAATACAACTCAGTTTGAAGCCTGGAGGAAATAATTTCTCTCTAAATAATGAAGCTGTATTTGGAAAACTACATTCTCAACTTCTTCCCCTACAACTGTTCCTGCCCACGCTCAGGAACAGCCCATGAAGCCCATGAGCTCCTCTTCCTGACTGCTGCAAAACATTGCCCCAAGCAAAGAGGCTGTCTTGAAAGTGCCACGGGTAGTAAGGAAATTTCAGATACATTAGCAGTTCACACATGCGCCAGAGGACATGGGAAAGCACCGGGTCTAGTACCCTAGCTCATGGGTTCTCAGAGGGGATCTTACCTTCCTTCCCTCCCTCCTCAGGGGCCACTGGGCTATGTCTGGAGGCATTTTTGGTCACCATAATGGGAGAAAAGGGTGATCCTGGCATCTGGTGGGTGGTGGCCAGAGATGTTGCTCCACAGTGCACAGGAAGGCTCCCACCACAAAGTTACCTGGCCCCAAATGTTCCTAGTGCTGAGGCTGAAAAACCCTGCACTAAATTAACAAAGCACACAATGAAAATGATACACGAGTGCTGTTAATAAACCTGAGCCCAGTAATTACACAAAGTAACTGGCCGACAGGGATTACGGATTCTGGTGGAGGGAAATGACCTGGACGCCCACGTTATGATCCTGTTGAATTTAAATACCAGCAGAGCTGGCTTTCGAAGCTGTAAATGAATGTGGATAAACAGGAACATACTGGATTAAAGCCGTAACAACAGGCCATCATCCTGGCCAACATATTTTATTATTTGAGAGCACAACACAGTGAAGGGGGACTGTTATGAGTGCCTCTCTTTCTTTTTTTTAAAAAATGGAAACAGCAAATATTTCAATAGTAAAAACAAGAGATACCAGCGAAGGAAGTGAAATCACATGTAAAAACTGAGGAGCAGCTCATAAACTAGAATGGTTTCATATGCCCACAGTCCACTATGTAATCCTGTGGCAGTTTATGTACAGAAATGGGTAGTTGTAGACAGCCGCCAAGAGGTCTCTGCTCCAACAATGAAATACTGCAGTGATCCTGGCAAGCCCGCACTCTTGCTGTAAGCTTTGCCATAAGATTCACCCACACCAACAAAATTGAAAATAATTGTAAGACATTAGATTTCAAGAGACGTAGGAGCACTTGAGAAAATGGTCTCTGAAATAAGATACCAACTAC
The DNA here is from genome assembly GCF_018345385.1 of Vulpes lagopus. Taxonomy (NCBI): domain Eukaryota; kingdom Metazoa; phylum Chordata; class Mammalia; order Carnivora; family Canidae; genus Vulpes; species Vulpes lagopus. Next base: position 126,349,574 of record NC_054826.1, on the reverse strand, counting down.
CTCTCCAAGCAAGTTGTGAGAATTACTTTACTATCACTTATCATTAACTTTCTGAAACCCCAAAAGACAGCATAGGTCTCAGAACAAGAAAACAATAGCTCGAGTGAGAAGCAAACTGATGCAGTGTAGAAAGAAAATGGAGGTGCATAATAGGTCAAAACAAAGATGTTAAAAAATGCAAAATGCTGGTGACTTTATACTAAATTTAAAAATCGCAAAAACCAAATTGAAGGGCATTCCAAGTTGTCTGCCACAGACCCAAAGGCTGCTTATTATTTCACATGTTCTACTGCAGAATTAATATAAAATTTTAAAAGTAGAAAAAAAAAAAACTAACCTTAAGGTTATCAAAGGTTTTGACAGTCTGCGCCAAGTCACTGACACTGCCTGGTGATGCTGTCCCCTGTCCCCTAGGACCTGAGGACACCCGTGAGCCGTCAATGACCTCAAAGCCTGAAAGCAAGGCCTCTGTACAGCTGCAATGAGACTCCTTCGCTCTCTGACCCGCTATCAGGTATGTCTTCAAACCTATGGATAAAAATTACAATCAGCACAGATGGAAACCACCGGTGGTTGAAATGCAGCTCGATCTTGCTCTCTATGTGCAGGACACGCTCCTGAAAAGTGGAGAGTAAAGTGAAAATATGAATGTCATATTTTACTACTGACTTCCATGATGTTTTCAGAGACGTGCAGGCTCAGGAAGAATGTTTGCTTCCAAGACACACCATTAACTTATATCATGTTTTCTTTGAACTTTGGCTGCTTGTTTTACCTTGGGGGTCTGAAATGAGCATAAATAGTTCCTCCATGAAAGGGTCACATGACCGATTTGTGCCAGCAACCTAACAGACTGATGGCTGACCCCAGACATTCTTGGGTTTATTTTGCTAGATCAGTCTATATGTAAGGGTGATTTAGAATATGGATCATTTTACCTATGTCAGGATTGCAAACCTCCTATGAAAAGCGAGACTGTTACACATAACGTGTACTGACAGGAGTAATTAAAACCTCCCTTCATTCAGATGGTCAAGTATCAGTTTTCGGTTGGATCTAAACATTCACAGTAAGAACATGCAGCTCTAGTCAAGCTGTAGGCTATGAGAATTTTATTCTCTCACAAAATCTTCAGTTAAAGAAGTGGGGGAGGGGCACCTGGGTGGCCCAGTCAGTTAAGCATCTGACTCTTGGTTTCAGCTCAGGTCATGATCTCACGGTCTGGGGATCTCAGGGTCCAGGGATCAAGCCCTGTGTCTGTTGCGCTCAACACTCAGCAGGGAGTCTGTTTCTCCCTCTGCCTCTGCCCTTCCCCCTGCTCTCTCTCTCTCATAAATAAAAATAAGATCTTAAAAAAAAAAGTTAGTTAGATGGACAAATAATCGACATCTTTATAATTCTCATTAAAGACTGAAATAACATGCTAACATATGCTACACTATTAGGTAGCTCTAATAAGCAGGTAGGTCTCTGCTCCAGGTCCTCAGAAAGAATTATCTGCTGGGAAATACTAAGCAGCAGTTTTCAAGCAATTTCTGGAAAGGAAGCAAATCTTATTTAAAAGAATCCACTGTTAGCCCTTACTGAAATTTAACCAGACTACAAACTTGTTGAGGGGAGTGGCAATGTAATTTGTTCAATAAACATTTGTTTTAGGCCTGGGGTTGGCTATACCTAGAGAATAAACTTAAGAACAAAACAAAGTCCCTGTCTTGGAGAGTTGAAGCTCTAGCAGAAGGTGGTAATGAAAAGGCATCATGGAAACATTTGAGGGGAGGGGCCTACACTCCTAAACTCACATGGGTGCTTACGTTCAGTACATTTTAATAAATGCTTTAAAATTAATTAAAGTAGGCAGGAGGAGGGCCCCTGGCTGGCTCAGATGGTAGAGCATGTGACTCTTGATCTCAGGGTCATGAGTTTGAGCTCCATGTTGGGGACTGAGAATACTTTAGAAAAAATTAAACAACCTAGGGATTACTTAATTATACTTTATCATTTTATAGTTATGCAACCATTTCTTTAGTCTCTCCTCATTTCCCTTTCTTCTCATAAAAATACTATATAGTGTGTGTTTTAAGTTGCCTAGAGAGATCCTAGAGCACAGTCAAACCATAGATGGGAATCAAAAGACTCAGATAAGTAACTCTGGACATTAATTTACCCTAAAGGAGACCGAGAAATACTCACTCTTAACTAAGGTCCTGAACTTCCATGTTTTTTTTTTCTTCAACACAAATACACAATCAATATACTGAATCAATCCCAGTCACAATCAGGTACATGTACCAACTTGATATGGAAGCATGAAGTGGAAGATGACAAGGAGTAAAAACACCTATGTGTGAATTCCTCACATTCTGACACAGATGACACTGAACTCACTGCCATTCTGCCTTGGGAGAGTCAAAGAATGCAACCTTTGTGGGCTAACCAGAGAAAAGCCCTACTTCCCGTTCCAGAGTCTCCATGCTAGTAGGCTTATCTCTGGCTGTGTCAAAGAAGTGCGTGGAAAGGCCCATTTCCTGGAGCTGCTCCAATGGGCTCTCCCCTGATAACACAGCAGACAGCTTGTAGGTCTCCTGGTAGTGAGTGGGGAAGGCTCCGGCTGGCACACTGTGCTGCCGCAGAGGGCCATCCAGGGGACCAGGAGGAAGAAGGAGGAAGGCAGTGCGTGAAGAGATACTGCTGTGGGGAAAGGTTTTCAGTTATGTCTGTAGCTGGCCATCACCCCAGAATAGCATTCCCTACAAGATGCCGGTGGCTTGGGACTCCCTTTCCTGAGGCTGCTGCTCCTGGTGGGTGAGGACTCCCCAGGTAAGGCAGAGCCAGGGCAGCGAGAGAGGCTCTACTCTTGGAAGTCCTTGGTCAGATAATTGCTTCTCTGCCCGCCTACCCCTGCCCATGAGGCTCCACACGTGGACAAGCAAGTGAAGGAGGCCTTTCCTGGAGATGTGACAACTAAAGCAGGGAAAAGGCTGAGCCAGCAGACCAAAAGAGCTACAGACTGAGCCCAAGATACACATGCATGAAGCTGGAGCTAGTACTTCAAAGTAGAGGCGTGCCCTCCAGCAGGGGACGCAAGTGACAGGGGCCCAGCTCTGCAGTCACAAACTCTGATGCTGCCTTGGGGTGCACATTCCTGAGGTCTGTTGTTGATACTCTCAACTTGACTACCAAGTTGCTGCTTATTCATCACTTATCATGTGCCTCCTGTTTACCACATACTGTGATAGGACAGGCAACCATGATTCTCACCTGTATTGGGAGGTCACCTGAGGAAGGATCTAGAGAGTGGGCAGTTGTGAGTCCAAAATCCTAGGACTAGGAAGTAAGGGTGCCCTGGGAAGCACAAGAGGGTAGCCCCTTACAGACTTGGGGGTTAGGGAAGCCTCCTAGATGAGGTGCCTTCCAAGCTGAGGATTGAAAGATGAAGAGGAGTCAGCACAGTGAGAGCCAACAGGCTAGGCGCTGGAGCCGCTGCTATCAGGCTGTGGGTGTTGCTATAACAGTTCATGAACGGGTCCCAGAGAAAAGCCTTTGGCATAGTCAAGGGATGGAAATGAATTTAGTATTGCTGGAAAAGAGAATGCATGTGGAAGAATGGCCAGAGATGAGCAAGGGCCTGTGCAAGGCACCATGTAGACCAGCTCTGGGAGTCTTCATGCTGGAATCAACAGAGGGTACAAGGGGAGATGGTAAGGAGCAGGCATGAAAGGAAAGGACAGGGTGCTGTGTAAATGCCAGCCACAGTGGGTGATAAGGGAGTTAGGGGACATAGGAGTCAGGAAGTCATGGCGGAAACAGGAACCCACTCTCCCCAAATGTAGTGATGGTAGCAATGCTTCTATGACGGGCCACACAGAGATGGGAAAGGGCATGGATTCTGCAGAGGAGCCCTCAAGTTCAGGCCCCACCCCCTCTCCACTGGATGACCTGAAGTAAGATACTTCACTGTAGGACAAGGCTAAGAACAGGACTTGCCCCATAAGGCTGACACAAAGATTGAATGAGTAACACACAGGAAGCCTTTATGACAGTGCCTGGCAACAGTAAAAACTCCGTAACATTCACTATTACTGTCAATGAGGGTATCTGACTTGCTTATCACTGGGAGTCTTCTTCCTGTTCCACGTACAAAAACATTTGTAGAAATGTTAAATCAACAATGGTTCCAAATTTGTTTCTAATGTGAATTTTTCTTTAAGGAGCCCCTAATGACCAATGTGTACTGATAACACAAAGCTGCTAGTGTTCCCAAGGTCAGACGTATATATGTGTCCATAACAAGCAAAATTGGTGAACAAATTAAGTATCCATGTTTCCATGTGGAAAAATAAATCTAAAGTGACACCTTTTGCCAAAACTAGAGTGACACTGGCCTGATAAAGTAAGGCAGCCTGGTGTGAAATACCCCAGAAATGTATCCAGGCTGGATGACTGAGTTCCAGCCTCATCAAAGTCTCAAATCAAAAGAGTTTATAAGAGATAAGGATTTAATGAGTAACCACAACACCCTGGGGTCCAAGTCTGTTAAGAATGACTCTCTTGGAACAGAAGGTTAAAATAAGGCAGCTAAATGATTTATTTTGTTAAGTATAAACAGGAGATTAATAAGATTTCTTATATTCCTTCTTGATAATTGATTTTAAACTTCAGTGGCATTGATATCTTTTTTCATCAGCTTAACTTTACAGAGGCTATAAAAGGGGGACACAGTTCCAAAAATGCTCCCACCTGATGGAGGGGCTAGTCTGTGGCTACATGTGCCAAGGAGACTGATGTGGTTCACATTCTTAAGCATATGATCAATTTTTTTGAGGATGAAAACTGCGGCTTGCATAAGACTGGTGCTTAGTTTTGGTGGACTATGTGTAATTTGAGTGTATGCCAAAGTCCATTTTGGAAAAGACAGACTATTCCAGCATTCTTTCTTTATCATGGTCTTTTTCTGCGTGGCGCTTGCTTTGGAGTGAGACAGCCTCCATTACCCAGATCAAGGACCTGAATGTCAGCTCAGCAGAAAGAATAATCAGGAAGGAAAGGATGTTTTGAGATACAACCTTGGGAGTTAGGAGTGTAACACAACAAATGCCTAGAAGCCTGCATCACTAACGATTTGAAACAATAAACATAAGAGAGGCAATCAGTTTGGCATAGTTCATAAACATTCTAAAAAGCTATTCCACTTTGTATTGTATTTTTTTTCATATTCATTTTTTTTCATTCATTTTTTTCATTTATTGTATTTTTTTCATTTCATTTTGCAATGGCCTAGAAGCATGAGAACTTTTTTAAACAAAAATGTAGTTAGTCAGGGCACCCGGGTGGCTCAGTCGGTTAAGCCTCTGACTCCTGGTTTTAGCTCAGGTAGTGATCTCAGGGTCATGAGATCCAGCCCTGTGTCAAGCCTGGAGTTCAGCATGGAGTTTGCTTCAGATTCTTGGTCTCTGCCCCTCCACCTGCTCATACTTTTTCTCTCTCCCTCTCAAACAAATAAAATCTTTTTAAAAACACAAATAAAATGTAGTCAGTCAATAAGGAAAATAAATACTAAAAGAGCACTTTGTCTATCAAATAACCAGGTTCTACAAAATTATAGATAGAATATTTCATAATTATCTCTTGCTTCTGCTTAAGAAGACCAGAAGTTTTGGTGGGGAAAACAAAACAAAACAAAACACTTACACCTTGTTAATGTTAAAACACTCTGGATGGGTCTCTGTCCTTTCTGCTCCTAATCTTTCTGCACCACTAATCACAAGGACTGATTCATCCCGGTTGTCACAACACTTGACAATAAATCACAAGTTCTGATGGCAAATGGGTGTTGGTAAAATTGAATTCCTTTTTAAAAAATGAAGTGCCAAATAATAAAATATGCTACTCAAGCAGGTAAAAGAAACAAAGGGTGGGTACCATGCCTGTTTAACTTAGTTTTGACCAAAACTTTAGGCTAATAAAACAAACTCTTAGAACACACACACATGCTCTACATTATGCTCCCAGAACAGGGTATTTTTCTGTACCTACCTTCCCTCTATCAATAAGAAGTAAATATGCTGCCATCACAGCCACATGCAAGTGACCAGGCACTAAGTGACCAAATTCCCACCTACTGTCTTCTTCACTTTTGTATCTAGCCTTACTAAATCCTACCCCTTACATAGTATGTTGCCAAGCATTAGTACCAGAGAGCCCAGTGGGGAAAACCTCAGAGACCCACTCCTCTATCTCTAAAATACTCCTGAACTATACCTTCATGACACAGACCTTCACAAAGGCTACAGAAACAAGTTCTTTAAGGAAAACATTTGACACACCCATAAAGAACTATCTCATTCATTCATTTGCTCATTTACTTACCCAACAAATTGACTATTTACTGAGTACTTACTGAGGGTGAGTCACTGGGCAGTGTTTAAGGCAATGGAGAGGGGAAAAGCATATTCCGGCTTTAGAGACTGAGTGTAGTTGAAAACTGTGACTTAAATACTAGACTCCAGCTCCTTCATCTATAAAATGCAAACACTAGGAATTCAGTAATAATAGCATTTCACAGAGCTGTTGTGGGGATTAGAGTTAAATATACATAAAAAGGGAGTGATGATGCTCCTCCATAGAGAGTCCTTGGCGGCATTCAGGAGTAACTCAGTAAACCGAGGAAGGGCATGAAGTAATGTTCACAAAAAATTAAATCAGGGTGTGGGAGGATGGCAGCAACTGTGAGGATAGTAAGTGATGACACACATCTACAAGAGAGAACTACATGGATTCAGGTCTCTCTGCTGACGGAACGTTCACAAGTGACAAGGCTTTCTACACTGAGTTTCAAAAAACAACCCAAAAAAATGAAAGTCTATAATAACTGTCTTGGAATAAAGTATAAGCGAGTCTAAATAATCAGAAGAGACTGTGAAACAAGAGGGCGAAAAGGGGCTGAAACAGCAACAAGTGATCAACAGTTATTCACCAGAGGGTACCGCAGAGTGCCATCGGACAGAGAGAGCATGTAGGTTACGTGTGCAGCAGGCGAAAGAAGGGTCACAGACTCTATTCTTCAACCCAGACAACTGAAAAATAATAGTTAATTCTAAGATTTTAATGGTTAAACTAATGGTTTAAAAATTAATAGTTGAAGATTTAAGTACGGAACAAAGCCGACAGAAAAGAAACTTCAGGAAGAAGATAAATGAGGTGGCAGCTAAATACCTGACAGAGAAAACCAAACAAAGGGAAAACGCTGAAAACATAAGTAAAGCTCTGTGATGCTCAGTGAGAGAAGCCAGTCACAAAAGGCCACAGAACCTACAACTCTGTGTCTGTGAAACATCCAAACAGGCAAATCCATAGAGACAGGAAGCAGAAGAGTGGTTGCCAGGGGCCTGAAGGAAGAGGGAACAGGGAGCCATTGCTAGCAGATACAGGGCTTCTTTCTGGGGTGATGAAAATGCTCTACAATTAGTGGTGATGGTTGCACAACTCCGTGAATATATGATAAACTGCTGAACTGTGTACATCAGAGGGGTGCATTGTATAGGGTGTGAATCATACATCAATAAAACTGTTAAAAAAATAGAAAAGAAAGCAAGCTATGTGAACTTCAAGATGCAACCATTCTGAGATTCAGAGGAGACAAAGCTTGTAAGGAATACACCATCCTTGGAAATTCAAGGTAAGGAGTGGGGAGTGGCAAGTAGAAGAGAAAAAGAAAAAGAAAAAAGTTTGGAAGTAGCTAACGTGCTAGAGTTAGGATAGGAAAATATATAAATAAGAAACAAGGCTGAATAACCTTGAAGAACCAAAAAACTCAACATGGCAAGAGCTCAGAAGTCTGGGAGAGATTAAACAAAACAAAATACTAGTGTGACCTTCATGAGCTACCTCCCGGATCATCAAATTTGCACCCCTGACCACAGTAGTGTGATCCCAGAGAGCCAGGTGACTCCCAGGCTGTCTTCTGCATCTGCCAACCAATGCCTCCACATGGCAATGCTTCCACATGGTGCCACACAGCGTGGCTGCCCCGGCACCTTGCCCGCCACTCACTTGCTCACTCAGAAGCAACAGAGCTGAAGGCTCCATCTTCCATGGCTGCCTTCAACACTGCTGTTGCTTTTCATCCAGGGTAGATTTATTTGCAGAGGCATTTCCTTCTGCCACAGGGGCAGGCTACCCACAGTGACACTTCCTGTAAGCATCTTCAGCTGGGAAGAAGGGCAACAGAGCTGGCCTCCCTCTACTGCCCCTGGGAACATCTCACCATGCAAAGGAAAACACGCAATGCTTACAGTTCCTGACTACCCTTCCCTGGGAATGGCCACATTGGTGCCTTCGCCACCTGTTTCTTTGTGGAAATGTTGATCTCGGCTTCTGGCGTGACCCCGTGTCCCATTTCCAGGACCACCACACACTGGCTATGCTTTTCCTCACTTTTCAAGCCAGCCTGCTGCTTACATCAAGGTTAAAGATTTTCTCTCCCTTGAGGACTGTTTTTTGCATGTTGACTAGAGCACCGACTGTAACAGTTTCCCAAACTGCATGTCCTTGTTCCCACAGAGAACATGGCAGACTTGCTCAAGCCATAATGGCTGAGAAACCCAAAACCTCTATTTACTGATCAAGAAGCTGTATCATCTTTGACATCTCCGATTTCTCTCATTTCATTGCTGAAATGCTCAGCACTGGAGGCAATCTTCCTTTTTAGACCTTCTCCAGAAGATCCATAGTTGTGTTTGTGAAGTCTGTTCTTAAAGATTTTATTTATTAATTCATGAGAGACAGAGGGAGAGAAGAGGGAGGCAGAGACAGAGGGAGAAGCAGGCTTCCTGTGGGGCAGGGAGCATGACTTGGGACTCCATTCCAGAACCCCGGGATCATGACCTGAGCCAAAGGCAGATGCTTAATTAACTGAGCCATCTAGGTACTCTGTGAGGTCTGTTTTTAATAACTTTAAAACTGTGGCCAGGTATGGGTTAGAAGCCAGAATGGGGCCACTCTGGCCACACTGCCAAGGGGCTGAGTGCTCTGCTCTCCCACACCAACTTCACACTGCATGACCTAGGACTGCAACCAACGCCTCCAGAAAATCACAACCATGTTGTCCACTCTTGAAATAGCAAAACTGAAAGCGAAACCAAGGCAGTGAACAGTGAGTACCCTTATGAGAGAAGAGTATGCAAAATGGGGCACATGGGCACACAGAGCTGGGGTGACAATCAACAACCCCTCCTTTACAAAAGAGGGTGGAGGAGTCTTCAGAAGTCACCTGTCTGGGGCTGGAAAGTGGAGGTCTGCAACAGAACCTGAGGGAGAGATGGGAAGTGAATTCAGACTGCCCAGGAAGGAAGGTTCCACACATTTCAGCAAGCAGGTCACTGCCCAGCAGAGGTGCTGGTCCCAAACCTTACAACAGAGTGCTTGGAGATGAAGACAGGAGGAGCAGCAGCTAAGATCACAAGAAAAAAAGAAAGAGTTAATCTGAATAACACTAGGGTAAAAACACAGAAGCACAGCCTGAGGGCCAAATGTAAAATGTGGCTACTACAGTCACAACACTGTGTGGTCTAACTGAAACAGCTAAGGGAGTAGAACCTAAATGTTCTTACACATATACACAATAAAGAACACAATATACACCTTAAGTATCTCATCATTTTCTATTTGTCATATTATACCTCAATAAAGATGAAAAAAATTAATTAATTAATTAAAAGAAACATGGGGCACCTGGGTGGCTCAGTGAGTGAAGTATCTGCCTTCAGCTCAGGTCATGATTCTGGGGTTCTGGGATGGAGCCCTGTGTCAGGCTCTTAGCTCAGCAGGGAGTCTGCTTCTCCCTCTGCCCCTCCCCGACTTGTTTTCTCTCTCTCTCAAATAAATAAAATCTTTAAAAAATAAAACACACCAAATATGCCAAAATATTGATAGGAAAATAGGATTACGAAAAACATTCATTTTATATATTAGATATTTGTTGTTTATCTTTAAAATAAGCATGAATGTTTAAATTTATTACAAAATATTTTAGATACAGAAATATGTAAGGAGAAATATGTTGAGCACTTAGGGTCCCACCAGTCTAAGAAATCAAAGGTTGCTTGCCTTGTTCAGGTGCCCTGTGGATTTTCCTTCTCTCCTAACAGAGCACGTAACTATTCTCAGTGCCAGGTTGCTATATGGTATAAAGCTAAACAATAGAAATCTGTTTCTATTGTTTATGCAGCATTAACATTGTCTATGCAGCATTAACTGAGTTTTTTAAAATTTAAATAAGTGACATTTTACAAGTATTTTTCTGAAAGTTGCTTTTTCTGGCTCAACATTATGTTTGAAATTCATCCCTATCAAAGTGCATGAACTACACTCATTTATCGGCAATACTATGAAGTTTCCCACTGAATAAATATACCACCATTTATAAAAGGAAAACTGAAAGTATTAAATTAACACCAACTACAAACTGTGTTCTGTTAAAAATAAGAAAGAAATATAATAAATAGGGCAAAGTTATACTTAACATAAAATACCACTGAACCAAGAATACATCATAAATATAAATTTAATAAAGAAATGGAATTATGGAGACTAATTTAAAAAAAACAACTCAGGGGAGGAGCTTAAGCTCAAGGATGAAAGACAAGTTGCTGGAAAAAAGTCAACCAAATCAGACTCAGGGAAGGTGGCAGTGCTAGGCCCCACAAAATCACATTGAAGTGGAAAAACACAAGAGAGAAGTAAATACAAGGAACACAGAGCTTTTCATTTTTTTTTCTTAAGATTTATTTATTTATTTATTCATTCATTCATTCATTCATTCACTCATTCATAGAGACAGAGAGAGAGAGAGAGAGAGAGAGAGAGAGAAGCAGAGACACAGGCAGAGGGAGAAGCAGGCCCCATGCAGGGAACCTGATGCAGGACTCCATCCCGGGTCTTCAGGAACACACCCAGGGCTGCAGGTGGCGCTAAACTGCTGCGCCACCAGGGCTGCCCAAACAGAGCTTTTCAAATTGCAAGTCAATAAGCTGAGAGGTAACAACTCCATTACCGCTGGTCAACAAAGTCCTCGTGTGCTACAGACATAGGCCAGTGTGCCTGCCACTTACACTAAGAAGGGACAGAGGGCCCCAGGGACCAAACCAGTATCCAAAAGAACTTTCCACCATGATGGAAATGTGTCAGACCTCTGAGTGCAGTGGCCACTAGCCACACGTGGCTCCTGAGCACTGAAATGTGGCTACTTTGAGTGAAGAGATGGATTTCTAATTTTTTTTTTCACTGTAACTTACATTTTCAAGAGCTATGTGTGGCCAGTTGTTACTGTACTGAACAGTGAAGATCTAGATCCTTCCTTACTAGAGAAAAGGAATGGACAGGCAACAGAAAGCTCTTTCTTAACTTCATTAAAGTAGAGAAGAGGTAGGGGTGCCTGGGTGGCTCAGTCAGTTAAGTGTCTGCCTTCAGCTCAGGTCATGATCCTGGGGTCCTGCGATTGAGTCCTGCATCGGGCTCCCTGCTTAGTAGGGAACCTGGTTTCCTTCTGCCCTTCCCCCTGCTCATACTCTCTATCAAATAAATAAATAAATAAATAAATAAATAAATAAATAAATAAATATTTTTTAAAAATAAAGAAGTGGTATAAGAACTATTAAAAGAAGGGGGATCCCTGAGTGGCTCAGCGGTTTGGCACCTGCCTTTGGCCCAGGGCACCAACTTGGAGTCCCAGGATCGAGTCCCGCATCAGGCTCCTAGCACGGAGCCTGCTTCTCCCTCTGCCTGTGTCTCTGCCTCTCTCTCTCTCTCTCTCTCTCTCTATGTCTATCATGAGTAAATAAATAAAATCTTTAAAAAAAATTAAAAATAAAAAAATAAAAGAAGAATGGGTGGGGATAAAGAGGACAGCTACATGTGAAACCAATAAATATTAACTTTTATTTATTATACATGACAGTAAGGAGAAAATATAAGGGAGAAATTACCCTGTAACCTAATAGCAGGGTAGCCAACTGGAAATGGAATAGGAATGGATACTTCACCAAAAGAAATGGTAGGAAAATCTCTAATATTACTCAGCCATCAAAAAGAATGAAATTTGGCATTTGAACATTGTGGATAGAGCTAGGTGAAATAAGTCAGTCAGAGAAAGACAAATACCATATGATTTCATTCATATGTGGAATTTAAGAAACAAAACAGAGGGGAAGATAAAGAAAAATAAAATAAAATGAAAACAGAGAGGCAGGCAAACTATAAGAGATACTGAACTCTAGGCAATGGAGGGTTGCTGGAGGGGAAGTGGGAGAGTGCAGGGATAACCGGGTGATGAGCATTAAGGAGGGCACTTGATATAATGAGCACAGGTATTGTATGCAAATGATAAATTATTAAATTCTAACCCCGATACTAATAATTCAGTATATGTTAACTAAACTGAATTTATTTTTTAACTAAATTGAATTTTTTTTAAACTAAATTGAATTTAAATTTTATTTTTTTTTAAATCATTGATTTTGATGTCTTATTTTTTTTTTTAATTTTATTTATTTATTTATGATAGTCACACACAGAGAGAGAGAGAGAGAGAGGCAGAGACATAGGCAGAGGGAGAAGCAGGCTCCATGCACCAGGAGCCCGACGTGGGATTCGATCCGGGGTCTCCAGGATCGCGCCCTGGGCCAAAGGCAGGCGCTAAACCGCTACGCCACCCAGGGATCCCTGAATTTAAATTTTAAAAAAAGAAAACAGCAAACACTAAATATATTCCAAAGAAGATGAAAATGGGTTGAAAAATCAGTTCAAAAATTTAATTCAGAACCCATCTATATGTGTAGCTCCACCTTGCCGGACATATATCATTCCTTAAAAATGTTTTTAATGTGAATATTCATAAGATATGCCACATTTTCCAGGTTTTATACAGTTTACATTTCACTACATGATTCCTAAAAGCAGTTTATAAAATGAACATGGGAGCTCCCTGATCTTTCACAGCCATTAAAAGCAACACATGTAGTAAAACACACCACTGAACAAATTGCCATTTCGTGGGGGTTCTCTTGACTCCATGGGGCCTGAATGTTTAACTAGGCACACGGCCACAGTGCTAATAGGACCTGGCGCACACCACTGAGCCAGGCCAGGAGAAGGTTTCAGGAGTTACTGACCCGTCTGCTGAGGCTTCAGCCCCAGGCAAATTTGTAAAGCAGATAAACAAACTCTGGTCACCTTGGCCAACCTCTCCGTTCTTTCTGCCTCTCCAGGATGCCCCTGCCTCCAGGGTCCTCTCCCTATAGACAACCTACAGGGTGAACACCCGCAAAGCAGCCAGAAGACCTCTACTTCCATAAGCCATGGTGTCACCTGACCGGTTTGCATATTATGCCTTTTGCACTGAACACAGGTGACAATATCTAGTGCCCAGTCATATTACCAACATCCACAGTTTCTGCTAGGCACTGCATGATGGTGCCTCCCACCAAAGTTGCAGGTCCTAGCATAAAGCTCTGCTTCACCTGGGATCATCATGAATCCTGACATTCCTGCTACGCTCTTTGAAATACTTTAAATTCCTTGAGGACCCATAATAACACCTTCTGGAAACCAGATGATGAACCACAGGTTCTCAACCCAATCAGACCCAATGGCTCTTTTTTTATTACATTTTTATTACATACTTAATTTGTAATGTCCTCTTCACCATCCTGAATAAAATTAAATTCATGGACAATATATAACCATTAATCACTGAGGCCATTAAAAAATCACCTCTAACCATTTCCCAAACACCCCCCTGTGGAGTCTTTCCTCAAGCTGCAATAGGGTGCAGCAGTGGGTGCCTGGCAAAGGCAGGACAGCAGCAGAGCCTCCTGTCCTGTGGCTCTCTTCCCAAGTTGCTCCCTGCCAAGGCTAAAAATTTCACCATGCTATATGTGTGTATCTATCACATGACTATATATGTAATGCATGAGCATGCATATGTGTATCTATCACATGACTGTATAATGCATGAGTATGTATCTGCCTTATTTAAAAAGGAAAATATTTAACTTATCCTACTCATTCTTTTAACAAATAGAGTGTTCCTGAGATCTGCCAAGAATGAGGTTAGTCCTATTACAAAGGCTAATAATACCTTGCACCTGACTATGTCTCAGTCCTTCCAGCACCTAGCTAAAAGCCTCACACAGAGGGCATGCAGATATGTGAAGAATCGAGTCACTTCTCTAAAGCAGCAGGCCACTTATAAACAGTATGAAAATCAAAGAAGGGCAGAATAAAATAGTGAAAGTACTGTAACTTCTTACGAGGCTGAATTACAGAGTAGCTTTCCTCACACAATGAGGAACAGGAAGCTACTTATCTGCTGATTCCAGCCCCTTGCCACTGTATGCTGGCCCAGACACTAATAATAAAACTGCAGGCATGGTACGCATCGTCCCTGATTCCAAGGCACTGGCAGTAGGGAACATAAACAAGTGCCAGGTCACCAGCTGTGAATAAGGACCCTGAAGAAAACAAAGGGTTTCTGCACAGAGAACAGCAAGTGAATAGGAGGGCTAGTCTAGATACAGCAGTCAGGCAAGGGCTCTATGAAGAAATGGCACTGACGTGGAGACATCAATGATAAGAAGGAGCCAGTCGCAGTGTGGGCCTGGGGCAGGCAACCCTGGATGGGGAACCAGTATGGTAAAGGTCATCACCTCTTCTCCTGGCTGAAAGAGGACCACAGTTGCTGAAGCAGAGTGAGGGAGAAAGTGCATCATTCCAGCAGGCTGGAGGGATGGGCAGGGCCCTGGAACCACCAAGAGCCTTCAGAGTCACGTGTTGCACCTATGGGAGCTTCAGCAGAATTTTAAGCTTGTGAATGAACAATCCAATTTTCTTTCCTTCTTTTCTTGCATTTTTTTTTTTTGCATTTTTATTTTTTAAAACTTTTTATTTTGAGCTAATGTATACAGAAAAGTTGCAGATATAGAACAAGGAATTCCCTCATATTCACCACCCAGCTTGACCTAATGTTAACATCTTATTGTACTATGTCAAGGAAATTAATGTCGGTACAATGTTACTAACTAGACTACAGATTTTATTCAAATTTCAACAATTTTTGGTCTGATTTATGTTCTGGGATCCAACCCAGGAGTCCACATGACTGGCCTGCTTTAAAAAACAAAACAAAACAAAACCACTCAGCTATAGGCGATGAATGGCCTGGGAGGTAGCAAGAAAAATAAAAATTAAGAAGAGTAGTAGCAGGGACTCATTGCCAGGTTGTTGCTGTGGCCCAGGTAAAGGGCAAGCATTGCCTGGCCTAGGTGACAACAGAATAGAAGCAGATAGATTCACAATATGATATCCAGGCAGGACAGGTAAGATGTTTCAACAGACTGGATGTGGGGTGTAGGGAAAGGGAATGAGGATGACTCTCCGGGTTCTGCCCATAGTAAATGGATGATGATGATGTATTTCCTGGGGTAAGACTGAGGCAGGAAAAGGTTTTAGAGACAAGACCAGAGGTTCACATTTGGACCCCTTAAGTTTAAGATGCCTATGAAATTGCCAAATGAAGATGTCAAGGCGACAGCCACATCATCCCAATCAGAGACAAGATCTAGGCTAGAGGGGCCTTCTACCCTCTACTACCACCCTGGAGACAATGACAAGAAAGGAAAGGGCCAAGAAGTGAGTCTGGGGGAGCTTCAATGCTGACAAATGGTATGGGGTGGGGGAATCCAGCAACAAGTCTGAAGGGGGACCAGTGGGGTTGTAGGGCAGTCAGACAAACAGAATTCTAAGAAAGCCAAGAGAGGAGAGTGTCCCAAGGAGAAGGAATGGGCCACTATGTCAAGTACAATGTGGCTAGAAAAGTGATCCTGGGGTGATAGTATGAAGACTGTTGATACCGTGACAGGTAGAGACACAGTTGAGTGGTGGAGAGCACAGGCCAGGCCTGAGGGTAGGGGGGGACATGTTAGTGTAAGTGGAGAAGTGGAGAAAGCCCATGTGCTCAATTCTTTAGAGAAGTCTGGCCATCACATATGGCAGAGAAAGGGGTGATATGGCATTCTGGGAGGATCTGTGCAGGGTGAAGGTGCTAGAGACTATTGTGGGCTGACAGAATGGCCAGAAGAGGGAAGAGATTAGAGATGCAGGAGAAGGAAAAGCAGTTGAAGGAGCAGAGGTGCCAGAAAAGGGAGAGAAGATAGAGTCCACAGCTCAAGTGTAGGGACTGGGCATTACCAGAAGGAAACATACTGTAAAGAAAAGAAAAAAACAACCAGACATATGTACTGGTAGACTTTTGGGGAGGGAGTTGGTATATTTGGTTTGATGGGAATGAGGGCAGGAAAGTAGGACTGTTGGGGTACAGCTGTGGGCCAAGAAGATGTCATATCAGGTGATGTGTGGTTCAGATTGGTACAGATGCTCTTGTGCATAATCATCTGGAAGCTCCAAGATGATAGTGCTACCATCAGACAAATGACAGTGGGAGCTAGCTGTTTCATAACAGCACTGAGAAGGCTAAGAAATAGCAAAGACATGACTAAGGCACTTAAATATCTGTTGAATAAACACAAAATGGATGGATAGATGAATGAGCTGATTCACCAAGAAATCAACTTACAAATCAAAGCCTGTCGTGAAAGTAGAGCAAGAGGAGCAGGAAAGTAAAGTAGTGTGATGTGCTATGGACACCCAGAGGTGGATTATACAAAGAACTCTTCCAACAACAAAATGACACCCCAGTTTTTAAAAAGGTAAAGAATCTAATAGACATTTCCCCAAAGAAGATATGCGATGGCCAACAGCACCTAAAAAGATGCTCAACATCATCAGCCATCAGGGAAATACAAGTCAGAACCACAATGAGATCCCACTTCACACTTACCAGGAGGATGGCCACAATTAAAAAGACAGATGAAAACAGGTGTTGATGTGTATGAACCAAAATTGCTGTCTCCGTAAAATGCTGGTAGGAATGGAAAATGAAAACACTCTGGCAACTCTTCAGAATGCTAAACACAGAGATTCCATAATGTTACCAGCGATTCTCTTCCTAGGTATAAAAATGAAAACATTCATCCCCACAAAAACCTGTCCGTAAGTGTTTACAGCAACATTATTCATAACTGCCAGAAAGTGAAAACCACCCAAAGTTCTCTCAACTGAGTGGTGTATCCATACAATGAAATCGCATTCAGCCACAAAAAGGAGTGAATATTTAGTTTATACTACAAGGTTGAACCCGGAAAATATGCCCTGCATGATTCCATCTTCATGAAAGATCCTGAAGACCCCAGGCAAGACCTGTTCTGCAGGACTCCAACAACTCTGACAAAGCTATAGTGGTTAAGGCAGGAGATAGCAACATAAGGACAAACAGATGAAACAACATAAAGTTGAGAACCAGATTCTCACACATATGGACATAATTTATGATGAAAGCAACACTACAGAGCATGGGAAAAGGACAGCCTTTTCAAAAATAGTGCTTGGTTCAGGGTGGATATCTGATGCTTCCTTTGCAGCCACCTCCAAGACCCTGGGCTGGTAAATATGCATATGAAAAAATATTAAAATCACTAGTAGGAAATGCAAATTTAAAAAAGGAAATAAGTATCACCACACATATATTAGTATGGCTAAAAGGAAAAGTCCTGACAATATCAAGTACTGATGAGGACAAGGAACAAAAAAAATGTTCACATACTGCCGGCAGCAATACAAAAAAGTATAGACACTCTGGAAAAATCTGCAGCTGTTACTTATAAAGCTAAACAAACACTGACAATACGCCCTAGCAACTCCAAACCTGGATATTTTACCCTAGAAAAATTAAGTTATGTTCATATGAAACATTGTGCACAAATTTTTATACAGTAACTCTATTCATAATTGCCAAAATCTGGAAACGTAATGTAATTGTCAATGTCCTTCCATTAGTGTATCCACAGGGTGGAATACCATTGGATTACAAGGAATGAACTGCAAACAAGGAAAGATACATGCAACAAGCTTCTCCATTATACTAAGTGAAGGAAACCAGTTTTAAGTGTTTATATACTCTAGCGGCACATGGATGGCTTAGTTGGTTAAGCATCTGACTCTTTATTTCGGCTCAGATCATGATCTCAGGGTTGTGGGATTGGGCCCCCACTTCAGGCGCCTCACTCAAAGGGAAGTCTGCTTGAGATTTTATCTCTCCCTCTCCTATGCCCCTCCCACCATGAGCATATGCACATACTTTTTTTCTCTCCCAAAATGAGTAAATCAAATCTTCTTTTAAAAAGTTTATATACTCTATGGTTCTATTTTTTTTCTAAGATTTATTTATTCATTCATGAGAGACACAGAGACAGAGAGAAAGAGAGAGAGAAAAGATACAGGCAAAGGGAGAAGCAGGCTCCCCATAGGAAGCCTGATGTGAGACTTGATCCCGGATCCCAAGATCACACCCTGAGCTGAAGGCAGATGCTCAACTGCTCAACTGCTGAGCCACCAAGGCGTACCTCTATGGTTCTATTTTAATGACATGTTTCCAAAGGCAAAACTATAGAGACAGATAACAGATTAGTCGTTGCTGAGGGGAGGGAGAGGATTGGAGGTGGGTCTCTAAAGGATCTATACAAGGAAAAGATAGATAGGGTAGAACTGTTCTGTGTCCTGATTATACTATACTGCTGGCTACAAAATCTATACATGTGTTAAAATTCATAGAACTATACACCAAAAGAAGAAAGTCAATGCACAATGATTTAAAAAATAAAATTAGGGATGCCTGGGTGATTCAGCAGTTGGGCGGCTGCCTTCAGCTCAGGTCACGATCCTAGGATCCGGGATTGAGTCCCACATAGGACTCCTGCGAGGGGCCTGCTTCTCCTTCTGCCTACGTCTCTGGCTCTCTCTCTCTCTCTTTCTCTCTCTCATTAATAAATAATCTTTAAAAAATAAAATTATACAAAAAACAAATTACCATACAATCTTGCAAATCTAATCCAAGTCTCTACTCATGAGAAATTAAGACATCTATCCACATTAAGACTCATACACAAATTTCTAGAACAGCTTTATTTATCATAGGCAAGATGTGGAAATAACCCCATCAGCTGGTCAGTGGCACCAGGATACCGACAAACAATGGTACATCAATACAATGAAATTTGACTCATCAGTAAAAAGGAACTGATTACTGATCCACACTAACATGGATGAACCTCAAACAATATGCCAAGTAAAGAAGTCAGATGCAAAAGACCACATATTGCATAATTTCAATTATGTGAAATGTCTAGAAAAGGCATTTATAAGGATACAAAGTAGATTCTTGGTTGCAGAATTGCTCCCTACAAATAAGCACGTAGGCCTGTGAGTGATGGAAGTGTTCTAAAACCAGATCACAATGATGCTTATACAATTCTGTATATTTTCTAAAAGTAAGTGAGCTGTACATTTTTAAGAGGTTACTTTATGGTGTGTAAATTATATCTTAATAAAACTTTAAAAATAGTGTTCAATTAGATATGCATATTTTAACAAAAACTTGACCTAACCTCATAGAATACACAGCAAAAAATAATTCTACATGGATTACAGACATAAATCAGAAAAGATAAACAATAACATATTTAGGCAACAATACAGAAGAGTAATGTTATGACCTCAGAGGTAGAAGACAATTTCCTAAATAGGACACAAAAAGCACTAATCTAACAAGGGGAAAGACTAGTAAACCTCACACTACATAGGTAAAATCACATGAAACTACCAGTATCTGAACATTCTGATCTACACAAATGGCAATTTCATACTAAAAAGGCAAGACCAGGGTGGGAAAAGTTATTTGTCTCACATACAACTGGGAGGGGACTGATTGCCTGAGTATAAGGAACTCCTGACAGTCAACAAGGAAACAAAACACAAAAGACCACTCAGAGGAAACATGAGGGCACTTCACAAAAGAACAAACCCAGATGGACAACAGAAGCAAGAAAAGGCACTCAATCAGAGAAATGCAAATCAAATCACAGAAT
Organism: Vulpes lagopus; assembly: GCF_018345385.1. Classification (NCBI taxonomy): domain Eukaryota; kingdom Metazoa; phylum Chordata; class Mammalia; order Carnivora; family Canidae; genus Vulpes; species Vulpes lagopus. The sequence continues at coordinate 126,329,541 of NC_054826.1, read as the reverse complement.
TTAAAAATTAAAGCTACCAAAAGAACCACACACCTGCCAGAGTGGCTAAACCAGACAGGCTGACAGGCATATATAGACATGGAGCAACAAGAAGTGTCACAGACCGCTGGTCAGAGGAGGACCTGCTAAAAAATCTGTGAAGCAGTTTCCCATTATCTACGAGACTTGAAGATATTCATACTCTGTGACCCAACAATTCCATCGCTAGGCATTTATTTACCCAACAGAAACACGTGCAAGTGTGCACCAGGATACGACATATCTACATGCAGGAATTCTGTAGAAGCCAACATGCACAGGCCACATATTTGTCAGCAGGAGAATGGGTAGTCAGGCTAAGATCACTGACACAAAGAACGTGCTACAGCAATGAACATGAACCAACTACAACTGTGGGAAACAGGGATTAATCTCACAAGCTTAACAGTGAGTAACAGGAGTAGCCCCAAAAGGATCTATATCACAGATTCCACTTATATGAAATCCAAACACTGGAAAAATTGATTTATGGGGCCAGCATGTGGCTATGTGTAGGAGCAGAGAACAGGTAGTACTGAGAGGCACAAAGAGGGGCATCTGAGATGCTGGCTATATCATCTGGGTGCTAGTCATGTGGATGTATTCACTTTGTGATAATTCCTCAAATGTGCTCTTATAACTAACACATTTTATTTATGCATATTATACTTAAGTGCAAAAATTTATTTTAAAAACCAGACTTCTAAACCCTTAAAAAATGCTGGTATCATTAGAGACAAAAATGGCTGGGAGTAGTTCTAGATCAAAGGAGATGACACAGATGTGTGATAACTAAATACAATAAAAGATCCCTGATTGGATCCTGGATGCAAATAAGAAAAGCTGTAAAGGATACTTCTAGACAACTGGGGACATTTAAATATGAATCATATATTTGATAAGAATATTTTGTAAATGTTAACTTTCTTGAGTGTGATCATTTATTTTGTCTATATAGGAGAACATCCTTGTTCTGAGGAGATACATGCTGAAGAATTTAAGGGTGCAGGGCCAGGCTGCTTGCAACTTACTTTCTAATGGCTCAACAGCTCAAGAAAGAGACAGGACACACACACACACACACACACACACACACACACACACACACAGAGAGAGGACATACATATATATGCATACATCTACAAAAGATGTATGTGTATAAATATAAACACAGATCATACATTTAGAGAGAAAGAGCAAATTTGGCAAAACGCTAACAATTAGTGAATCTAGGTGAATGGCATATTAGTGTTCACTATACCGTGTGATTTTTCTGCAAGTTTAAAATTCTTCAAAACAAAAAGTTGGGAAGCAGCAAAAGCAAAAGCAAACCCCAAATCTGGCAAAACCAAACAACCAAAATCAAATATTTGGATGCACACTTGGGTAATAAAACCATAAGAGAGGGAAGTGACCCCAGGTAAGGGCAAGACCATGGTTGCCTTTGGCAGGGAGGGGACAAGAGGGAACATCTGGGTGACCAGCAGTGTTTTCTTTTTCAGCCTGGCTAGTTAAGACACAAGGGTGTTCACTTTATAATAATCAGGCTGTACATTAGTTTTATGTGGTCTTCTGTATCTTCTCATATTTTACTATTTTTACAGAATTGTGGTTTGACTAAAGACGACGCTGAGGAAGGCAGAGCAGCATGTGCAGTGTGAGGGGGCAGCCACCGTCAGATGCAGAGGACGATGGTGGCTCCACCACTTAGCTCCAGGCTGCCGTGGGTCTCACCAGCCGTGTGGCGTAGCTTCTGGCGTGGTTACACAATCATAATAGCACAGCTGCCTCTTAGCTGCCAAATGTTCTCACAATTTGGTTGCTATGAAAACACACCTAACTTACACTGCAGAGGGGAACCCTGGGTGGCACAGTGGTTTAGCGCCTGCCTTTGGGCCAGGGCGTGATCCTGGAGACCCAGGATTGAATCCTACGTCAGGCTCCTGGTGCATGGAGCCTGCTCCCTCTGCCTATGTCTCTGCCTCTCTCTCTCTCTCTCTGTGTGACTATCATAAAAAAAAAATTTTTTTTAAAAACTTACACTGCAGATTAATTTATTAAAGGTGTGGCAAGATGGTCATTTTTTTTTTTCAAAACAAAGCTGTTTTCCAGGAAGTTATTTTCCCATAAATCACATATAAACACTTAACAAAAAATATTTAAAACTCCCATAGTTTTTGGTCCTTAATTCTTTTCTCCTGCTATTGCTACAAAGAAAACGGAAACAAAATATTTACTGTTTACAGCTGCTTGGAATTTGGTTCCAAATGCGTTGGTCCGTAGACTCACTTACTGCAGAACTAAATACGCAAGACTCCATGCTGAAGACAAATTTTCTCCGTATACAGGATGGATAAACCCTCAAGAGTCTCTCTCTGAGGTCACCCTTGACAAGCTAACAGCAGCATCTGTGCCATATGTCAGCTTGCAAACTCCAGAACCACACTGTTTGCGTTCAGACCCCAATTCTGCTACATGGAGCCTGTGTAATTCAGGCAAGTCCCTTCTCCTCTTTATGCCTCTGGCTCTTAATTTGCAAGGATAGGATGCATCACCTTCCTTACAGGGTTGGCATGAGGACTCCCTGCTGAATGCTCAGCAGGTAATTAGAATAGCACCTGGCACATGCAAGCATCGCATCAGTGCTTCTTTAAAACCAGGACTGAAGTAAATGAGGGAAGCAAGTGGGCTCAACACCACGAGAACACCCAGAGCACATGGCTGAAAGGATCACAAGCAACTGGAAAGGAAGGGGCTCCAGAGAGCAGCGCTGTCCTACAATTTAAGAGCACAGACTCTGGTCTCAAGCTGTCTGGCTTTCAGCATCAATTTTACTACCTTGAAACTAGCTAGTATTTAACCCCCTCTGTGCCGTTTATTTGTTTGTAAAATTGGAGCAGTGGAAGGTCCCAGCTCACGGAGTCATCGGGAAAATTAAATAATTACACAAAAAAATGCTTGGAACAGTGCCCAGCATACAGTAAGCACTCAATAAGTGTTTGCTGCTGCTACTGCTGCTGCTATTATACCAGTGTGTTTGTGCTGTGCTGCCCTATAAAATAAATAGTGCCGTGTATCTGATTCTGGCCAAAAAATTCTATTGTCCATTGGTCAATAGTTTGGATGAAGACACAGGAAAGCTGTTTATCACAGATGCAGATGGGAGGAATAAACAAAGGCTTGTGGGTGTTGGAGGAGCTGCAGGCCTCACAGCTGCCCCATGCCAAGAAGGTAAGCCAAAGTGCTCTAGCTGCCTCTGTGCTGACTTTTTGAGTGTGAACAGATGTGGCTGCTGCTTCACTTCTGCCTTCTAGATGTTGTGAAAATTGCCTCCTGTGGCCCAAGCCACATGCAGATTTCCAACCATGCTGATTCAAGATGAATCCACTGCAGTCTGCCACTTGCCAAGTGTGTGTGATCCATACACACACTTCTTTTAACCATACTTAACTTCTAAATAGAATCAGTAGCAAAATCAGACTTCTACCTAATATAACGCGTCTATCCCTCTCTCTAAACATGCCAACACTCCCTCCAAAAGAGGGCCCCACCTCCCTGTATGTTCATTTCTCTTCTGGAAGAGTTATTCTTGCTTTGAGCAGTACCCTCTGGAATGAAGAGTGTGACTGTGTGCCAACACAGGCTCAAGTGCTGGTAGAGCCCGGGGGTAAGTGTAAAGGAACACTGCCGACCTGCCAGACACAGAAGAACAAGGCTTTCACCAGCAGACCATCAGCTGGCAAATATGTTGATGTGTTACAGCAAGAAAACCACATCTGGCACAGCAGATGCAACCAGAGCCACCACCTGGCTAAGTTTATGACAGCCCACTGCTATTCTCCAAGACCCACTTGTCTTCTTCACAGGCCAAGCAGGTGGGCTGGAGATGTGATAGGAATCATCACCCTCACATCTTTCAAGTCCTGATGGTGGCACTAATCTCTGCCACCCTGACAGGAATGTGATACTACTTTAGATGCACTATTTTGATGGGTAGAGCAGTTCTAGTGGCTTCCACTTGGTCTTTCACACCATAATAGCTCACTCCCGGGAACTAATGTCAGAATTCTGACAATATAACTGGGTATATTTCAGTTAAACACTGCAGAACTGGAGGAAGAGAACCACAAAATAGGTTGTTATATCCTAAAAATTACTTAATATATAGTATGCAATAATGTGTGGTATTAAATATTACATATAAGTAATTATCCTGAAATGGATGAATATGTTGATACAGATGCAATGGATATGTTGAGTGATTATGCATGTGCAGTCAAAAGTTAGCCACGGGCAGCCCTGGTGGCGCAGCAGTTTGGCGCCGCCTGCAGCCCAGGGTGTGATCCTGGAGACCTGGGATCGAGTTCCACGTCCGGCTCCCTGCGTGGAGTCTGCTTCTCCCTCTGCCTGTGTCTCTGCCTCTCTCTCTGTGTGTGTCTCTATGAATAAGTAAATAAAATCTTTAAAACAAAAAGTTAGCCATACTCATGCATTACAGACAAACCCATGAAACATGTACACACAATCTCAGGCTACCCTGGGAGCCTCTGTGCATATTAAGCCAGTCACACACACATACAGGGAAAGAAAAGAATACTAAGCAGCTTCCCTGTCACATGGAACCCCCATCCCCCTCACTTCCTCCTCCGGGGGACATTCCTGTCTCCTGACTCTCTTTTGACTTTATTTCATGACTGTATAGTCAGGTCTCCTAATTCCCTGGTCTTGGCCTTAAAAATTACAAGGGCCTACGCCACCTTATCCTCATCAAACAGAGTCTGGTCCTCTCCAGCTTCTTTAAGATCTCACAAACATGCACACTCTCTCCAAAGTCTTGTGTGTTGTAACTGTACAACCTTTATCACATGCAGTCTGCATGGAGCCATTTGGGAAAAGATGAACAGAATTGTTGTGTCCTAGCCCCATGTACACCCACTTTTCCCCTCTTTCCCTAGGGGACCATTCCCCACTCATCCCAACCAGAGGGCTCCACGTAACTGTTGTCTTTCCAAACCCTGTCCAGTCTGCCTGCTGAGCCCACCTTCTCTCTACTCCCTCTGCCTGAACCCTGGGTACTAGCTAACAGCTTCCTAACTTTAGGTGCACCATCTTCTGGTTTCTCTTCCAGTTCATCACCTACACTGTCACCCAACCGACCATGCTCTAAAACCTCTGAGAAGTATCCTGTTATAAAAATAGTAATAGCAACAATAATTACTGTAGCCAACACTTAGAGAACACTTATTGTGTGTCAAACACCATGCTGAGTGCTTGACATGCATGATTATCACACTAAGCCCAAAAAGTCCTATGAAGTAGGTGCTGTTACAAATTACCAATAACAGGGGCAGCCCTGGTGGCCCAGCGGTTTAGCACCGCCTTCAGCCAGGGTGTGATCCTGGAGACCCGGGATCGAGTCCCATATCAGACTCCTTGCATGGAGCCTGCTTCTCCCTCTGCCTGTGTCTCTGCCTCTCTCTCTCTGTCTTTCATGAATAAATAAATAAATAATCTTAAAAAAAACTACTGATAACAGAATGAAGTATAAACTCCAACATGGTGTGGAAAGCTGTTCACATCCTGGCCCCAGGTTATCATTCCAACTCCAGATCCCAAACCCATTATCTTTTTTTTAAATAAAGATTTTATTTATAAAAAAAAAAAAAAAAAAAAAAAGATTTTATTTATATACTCACAGTGCTACTTGCCAAGCACTCACACACTGTCATATCAACACAGCCCTCCCCTGTGTGATGCTCCCTGCTTGCCTTTTTAGAGGTTCCGCTAATGTTGTGATTCTTGTCTTTTTAAGGGTTCCAATTACACTTACAAATTGCTTTGAGGGGTGTCTGGCTGGGGTAGTCAGTGGAACAGGACACAACTCTTGATCTCAGGGCTGTAAATTCAAGTTCCACGTTGGGTATAGAGATTACTTAAAAACAAAATATTTTTTAAAAATTGCTTTGACTGCAGGACTTCACATTTGAAAATGGAAATTCTACTTTTACTAAAAGAAAAAAGCTGAGCTTACCATATCCTTTCACATAGATAACTCCAGTGATGGCTTTAATCTAATTTTCTAATTTAAATCTAAAATTATAAATAAATAAATAAATCTGAAATTTTTGTTTCCATGAATATAGCATTTTACTAATAATTAGACAGTCACTGATGCTCCAGGACACAAATCAGAGCCTCTGGGTTTGAAAGTGTCTGAAGAATCCAGGTTTCAGGACACCAAACTATACAATCAGCTCAAACTATGCTAGTTTTTGTGTTGCTTTTAAAGTTTTTTCCTTCCTCTTTCCCTTTTATTTAATCAAGAAAGCTTCTGTAGGAGCAGGGAAGTTGTAAAGTAATATCCCCTGAACTCTTCTTCACTTTGGGTAACACTACTTTGACAATAAACACTTAGTGAAGGTATTGAGCACCATCATATCTCCTAGTTTCCTCCTTACTTAAAAAGGGATTGCTCATTAAAATGACACTCAATTAAACAAACATTTATGGAGTGTCTACTAAGTGTAAGATATTGATTCCAGGTTACATAAAGTATTACAAGTGTTTTTACCTGTCGATTGAATTGTCTTTGATCATTGTGCTTCTGTGGTACTTCGCATTTCCATTATGTCATTTGATTTTCCAGGGAGACAGGTGAAATAAGTCTGCCTCCCATGACGATGAGTGCATGAATGGCAAGGGGAGGGCTTTACCACAAGGTTCTGGTTTTAAGCTGCAGGTAATTATCCACCCAAAACTTCAGGATGGAAAAGATCACACAAGGGGTGCCTGCCTGGCTCAGTCAGTTAAGCATCTGCCTTTGGCTCAGATCATGATCCTGGGGTCCTGGGATCTAACTCTGCGACCAACTGGGCTTCCTGTTCAGTGGGGAGTCTGCTTCTCTCTCTCCCTCTGCCCTTCCCCCTCACTTGTGCTCTCACTCCTCTGTCTCTCAAATGAATAAATTTTTTTTTTTTAAAGATTACAGGGGGATCCCTGGGTGGCGCAGCAGTTTGGCGCCTGCCTTTGGCCCAGAGCGCGATCCTGGAGACCCGGGATCGAATCCCACGTCGGGCTCCCAGTGCATGGAGCCTGTTTCTCCCTCTGCCTGTGTCTCTGCCTCTCTCTCTCTCTCTCTCTGTATGACTATCATCAATAAATAAAAATTAAAAAAAAAAAAGATTACATTGGGGATCCCTGGGTGGCTCAGCAGTTTAGCACCTGCCTTCAATCCAGGGTGTGATCCTGGAGTCCCCGGATCGAGTCTCACATCGGGTTCCCTGCATGGAGCCTGCTTCTACCTCTGCCTGTGTCTCTGCCTCTCTCCCTCTTTATGTCTCTCATGAATAAATAAATAAAATCTTTTAAAAAAATAAATAAGATTACAAAAGATAAAGGCAGAAAAGTAAAGCTCCGAGAGGAAAATCATATACAGAGCATTAAAGACCAGTAGGGTTGTAAGACTTCATACACAACAGTAAGTTCTAGAACAAAGTTAAGTTTGGGTAGGAGCTTACTCTCAGTAAGGGAACTGCCCCCGCCCCCATAATTCTGTTTCTGCCCTTATTTTTTTCTTCTAAAGATTTAGATTCTTCTAAACTTTCAGATTTATTGACAAACTCAAGGAACATTTGATTGTAATCACATGCAACTCTGAAATGACAAAGTAGTAGCAAATTCTATCTTTGCATACTACCATTTGCTGGTGAGCTAATACCAAAATGAAAAAATGACATGTAAAGAAAAACTGGATCGCCCATGAATCTAAAAGCTTTTATTTATCTGAATTCATTTTTTAAGTAGACTCCACACCCAGTGCAAAGCCTGAATCAGAACCTGAACTCACAACCCTGAGATCACAACTTCAGCTGTAATCAAGAGTTGGATGCTTTATCAACTGAGCCACCCAGGGAACCCTGAATTCATTTTTCCAAAAAGGTGAAAAAATAGGACTCCCCCCCTTATTGTCTGATAAGATTATTTTATAAGCTTAATTCTTATACTTCATCTATTTATTTCTTTCTTCAAAACCCATTTTAATATAAGCATCTTAATCTGGCTGATGCTGTTAGGACTTAATTTTAGATAAATTCCCAGAGGACCTTCATTCAATTTTGGTTGAACTGAATTTTCTAGTTACCAGAATCTGTAAACACTAATTAACTGAAAGAGAGGGGTTAAACATACAGTGTTTTTAGAGTATAATGCAATACCTGAAACCCTCCCCACCCCTAAAACTTGGAAAACTGGACCACATCAATGGTGAGATGAGAGCCCACAACCATCTGTGGTTCAGGCTGCATGGGCCTTTCTCTAGAGCGTAGGATACCACTTCATCTGTAACACCTGCTTCTTCTGGGCTTTTTGGGTACAATATAATTTGGGCAAATTGTTTTGTACACACTTAGTTTGGATCTGATAACTTACCAAGTGTCTGATTTCAGCAAGTTACTTAACTTCTCTGGGCTTCATTTCTCTCTTTTGTAAAGCAAGACTAAGAATATTAAGATCACACTCCATAGGGCTGCTTTAAGAATTACAGAATTTCCAACACATAAACATAAAGCATCATTATAAGAAGAGGTATATACCAACAGAACAAACTCAAAAGAAAATGCCTTAATTTTATAATTTTGGAATCTTTTATTCTTTGCCTAGACTCCTCAGTGCATTTCATGAAATGAGCACATAGTTCAAATAACAATGTCACTAAATACCTTCGTGACCTTGGGCAGGGCACTTCAGCTCCACGGACCTCCATTTCTCCCTTTTTAAAAAATGAAGTAGTTTAACCACAATTATCTAAACTACAAAGTGACTTTACTAATTCTAAAATGTAGAATTTATATAATAAAATTCTAGGATTTGATGGTGCCCCTTTGTCCAAGATGTTAAACAATGCCTGGCAAAGGGAATCCAAGAAAGAGTTACTGAATAGTTAGACTTACGCCTTAGAGACTTGGACTTATCATAAATCTATGGAATCAAAGTGTGTAAAATGTAGCCACCAGTGACAGCACAGGTTAGCATCAACAAACACAACTATATTTAACCTGAAAACAAAGGTATACAGCTGTTTTTCATGTAAATCAGCTCAGTCTCTGGATATTCATAAATCCCAACTTAGAAGCCTGTTCTATTTTAAGAGAAACACAATAGGAGAGTATCATTTTTAAACCTTCATACATTTAAATGTATCTCCAGATTGAGAGCCTGCTTGTAAATCCTATCAATTTTCCAGGACCTAGCTCAGAGGCCACTCTGGACACGCAGATGAACTCTTTCCATCCCTTTTCTGCTGCCCCCGGAATAATAAATCTTTCCCTAGACAAACATTCCACTTCCCAGCATTACAGTGATTGGCCCCTGGCTCCCCTAACTGATTGTAAATTCTGAGACTGCGTTGGCTCTGCATTTCATGAAGTAAGCATGCGATAAATATTTGTTAAAATAAACTCCTATAATATAAAATTCTTAATTTATGAGTATAAAGTGCAAATTACAAATGCGTTATAAGTGACTCTTCAGACAAAGTCCTGAATTGAATCCCAGTTCTGTTTTTAGATCCTTTGATGATATCTGAGGGGATCTAAGGACAAAAATAAGACCAAAATAAAGTGACTCCTGAAAAGCCTAGGTACGAATAAGCAGTTTGAACTGTTTTATTAAGAAAGAGCCAAATAGTTTTGCTTCCCAATTTTCTCAGTTAATTCAAGAAGGGAGAAAGATCTCAAGGAATAATTAGCTTTGAAAATCTTTATGAATTTACAGTTCATGTTAATGATGAAAGTGAGCCTAAGCTTGAAGTTACTGTCCACGGTCACCTAAGTAGTATATGGCAGGGATTCACCTGAACAACACACACGTTTTCTCATATTTCCCAAACTTATATTAATTAATAGGCTTTGTACAGATTCATGTGTGAGCACAGCTACAATTCTTACTAGCTTTGTAAATAAGGAAAAAATTATATCAGCCAGTAAAGTTTGTTGCTTGTGCATGTGTGCCCTGCATGGGAATTTCACTAATGATATATGTGAAGAAACCAATAATGTTTCCATTCATCCAGAAGGAATCATTAATTCTAAATGAGGCTAGTGGCTACTTACAAGGAAATGTTAAATGTGCACACTTCATGGAAAAGCACTGAGGCTGTTCTACTGTCCTTTCATTTAAATCTAGTAGGTGTGCCTCTCTAGTAGAGCTCAAAAGAAAGTAGGATTCTCCCAAAATTCTAGGCTGGTCATCAATGTCTATCTTCTTAAACCAAGATTTCTGACAGGCCTCGCTTATCAAGGTAACATTTCTCTCCAGGTTAAGGACCAGAGGATTTATATATCAATTATAAAGCCATTATGTAAAAAATTTTGGTTCATTGGCTGGGGGGGCGGGGGGGGGGGTTGGCAACTGGATTGACAAAGAAGCTTTCGTTGCAACTAATCCCTTTGCATGTGAAGCCTGAGACACGTACTGATTGGTATTCATTCCAAATGGAAACCAATGTGACATGAAGGTCTATAATGGGTCTTCAAAACTTTGCCTACAAGTACTTAAAAAGCTGCTTTTGGTTGAAGCGTATGTATGTATATGTATATGTATATGTATATGTGTATGTATGTAAGTATGTATCTATTTATTTATGCATACTTATTTATAGAGCTAAAGGGAGAATGCAAGCAGGGGAAGCTGCAGGGAGAGGCAGAGGGAGAAGCAGGCTCCCCGTTGAGCAGGGAGCCAGATGTCCAACTCTATCCCAGGACCTCAGGATCATGACCTGAGCCAAAGGCAGATGCTTAACTGACTAAGCCACCCCAGTGCCCCTGGTTGAAGCCTTTCACTGTTGCAGTGAAACATCCAACATCTACCCCATCCAACACACACTTTAAAAAAAAAATAGAATTTTGGACACCTTTCATTTCTTGCTTCCAACTCTGTACATACAGCAGGTTCAAGGACTGGCACAGGTCTTCCCATACAGTAAGAGGGGAACTGGATCCAAGGTTACCCCACAGACCTTGCTCACAGGGTCTGAAAATTACAGAGTATATTTCAAGAATACAAGAGAAAAAATTATTTGTTTGGGGGATGGAACTTTTCCTCGAAATTTGCTGCTATTGTTTAAAGCACAGATATCCCCCAACTTTTCTTACTCAAGAGCAATGAGGCCTCCTGGGGACACTGGCTCTCAAGCTGTGCTTCTATTCTCAACCAGGCCCCACCCTTGGACTTGTAAACTCATCCCTTCCTCAGCCCCACAAGAGGACCCAGGTCTCCAGTGTGCTCATTCTAGATGGAAACAGGTCTGAGGCTAGGAAGGGTGACAAACAGACATCTTTTCATGGTGTCTGTTCCCTGTTATCTTGCAGGGAAAAGGAAACACTCAACAATCAGAAATTGTCAGGCAGATGTCAAAGAGATCTAATTAATCATAAAGATTAAAGTTGTATTTGCACTGCCATTTAAAAAGGAGATAATGCTAATAAACATTAAATGAAGACTCTCTTAAAAGAAAATGACAAAAAAAAAAAAAAAAGAAAGAAAATGACTACATGTTGCCCAAATCTCAATTACTTCTTTGATGCTGAAACACCATCCTCAGCTTGTTACACACACTGACTATGAAACACAGCAGGCTATCCCTTTGTCATGCTTCTCCCTTCTGTGGTTTAAGTAACTTCTCTTTATTCAACAAATGGCAGTACAAGGTCAAGACGAAGTTTATTATGAAAATGGATCCATTAAAACCTATCCAAGAATAACACATGCTACAACTCCACTATTTTCAAAAGGTCATGAGTGAGGTGGAAAGAAACACGGGCACACCTTCAAGAACCACTTGGACTGGCACCTCATTCTACCCACAGAAGAAGGCCAAAATGGTAAATAATAGAGAACATGGCCACATCCAACTCCCTAACCTTCCTAAAGGTTGCCCATTTCTGCCCCTTCTAGATGAAGTAGAAATTCCTTGAAATTAGGAACACGTGTCATTATTCACCACTTTGTTTTCCACAGAGCTTGACACAGTGTCTTGCACCAAGCAAGAGTTTAGTAATGTTGGGAAGTGTTTCATTCCTGGTGTTACTGAGTATTTTCACTGATGACGCTCTAGCAGGGCTGCGCCAGCCCCCAAACACTTATAACCTTAGGGTTAATGTCCCCATAAAATGAAATGTCTGGTCTCCAGATCATGACTCAAAGGCCAAGCAAGTGACCATAAAGGCCCTGGGACCATCAGGACTTAAAATGACCAAGGGTCCTGTATTAGTCACAACTTGAATAAGGAAGTAGTAAGCCCAGATCAGAAAGGTTTCAAACACAGGGAAGCAGAGGGCTTCAGAGAACCTCATCATATGTGCCACCTGCCACATGTCTGCTTCAAACGCTATGAACAACAGCAATGCCTCCCCTTACCCCCACAGTTGAGCAGAACCTAACCTGGGGTCACAGGGAAAGTGCCGGGGAAATACAGCTCCAGGTCTTCCCTGAGATGAAGGAACATATTCAGGGAGGCAGTGGCAATCCACTGATACTGGACACACTTCCTACAGCGTTCCTGACCCCATTCGACCCAAGGATTTTGGCTAACAAGACACTGAACTCAACACATCTCTGCAGTCAACTCCCTAAGCCACTTCTGACCCAACCTGGGTGCACACAGATTTGTCTTCACACCCTCTGGTGAACTCACCTTATACTTCCAATCTAGCTCTTCCAAAGCACTTTCACTTCCACAGGCCCATCACCAACAGAGTTAGCTGATTCTTCAGTGTCAACACCTATCGATTCGGCTTAGAAATCGATTTTGAGAATAAAGGCCTTTTATTCAGCTTACTTTGGATGTTATTCCCCTGCAAATATTGCTAGAAGAACTACTCCTGGTCTAACAGAATGCCTTTTTAAGGCAAACATGTAGATTAAAAAGTACATGTAGTATTTGCTGACACAGGCCCATGTCCCCTGCGGGCACAGGTAGGAGGAGGAGATGCTCCTGGGACCAGGGAGTAAGCATCAAGGCCTAGATGGTCTGTGTGTGAAAAAGCTGGTACACACAAGGGGGCTGATCAAATAAATGAAGATATCACAGATGACGGAAGCCACCTGTCACTCTTATTGTTGGGGGAAGAGAGGTAATGAGCAGGGCAAAGGGAAAAGCTAAGCTGAACCAGGGAATCTGAAACTGGACACATTATAGTTCTCACAGCTAGGTGGGTAGATAAAGAACTATAAATGTTTGTGTGCTCCCACGCATATATGTACATACTTGTGTGTGGAGAAGAGCACGTACACATCTTTAATTTTCTTTTTTTATGATTTTATTTATTTATTCCTGAGAGACAGAGACAGAAACACACACAGAGAGAGACAGAGAGAGAGTGAGAGAGAGAGAGAGGCAGAGACACAGGCAGAGAGAGAAGCAGGCTCCATGTGGGGAGCCCGACATGGGACTTGATCCTGGGTCTCCAGGATCACGTCCTGGGCTGAAGGCAGGCGCTAAACCACTGAGCCATGTGGGCTGCCCCGTATTTAATTTTCTAACAATGTCCACCAAGAAGGCTTAGGAGCTGTGATGCCCCAGTGGCAGTGGACACATCAGTGCTCCTACCTTGTTGCTCCTACCTTGGTTTCTAAAAACCATTCTCTACTAAAATAAACCATAGCTTATTAGAGAAATGGCTGATTCCAGGGCTGGGACAAGGAAGGCTCAAGATAAACCTGCACATCTTACACCAAAAAGCAATCAAGTACTCAAAGAATGATGCAGACATGTCAAAAGCACCCAAGAGCCAGAATGAATGGCTCCCACAGGCCAAATATGGGATAATCTGGGCATCAAAGTGGATAATGACAGTAATAGATTATAACCCAATGAATAAGATAGGAACCTGCAAGTCTGTAGCAAGGAAAGAAGGGAGGGCGACAGGGAACAAGGAAGGAAAGAAAGCTCTCCAACTAATAAGTGTAAAATAAATGATGCTATCAGTAAACCACCACTTGGCAGTCATTTTGCTAACTGATTCAGGTAGGAATCACCAAAGGGTACTAAAACTAGTGGGTGAAAGTTTAATGAGAGACAGGATGTTTACATAGTCTCAAAATACTTCCCCACAAAACACTTACTTAATAGTTGGAAAATGCTCATTTATTAATTTTGCCATGAAGAAACTGGTAGACACCTATTCAACTAATGATAAAAGTGAGCATCTCTGGAACAGGACAAATTAAGACTGTGAGCCCTCCTGTTAGCAGCACCTGGGATGCAGCCTCACATCCTTGGCCCTCTTGCCAAAAACATATAAGCAATCTAATTGTGGAGGAGCACCAGCACCAGACAAGCCGAGCTGCGGGGCATCTACAAAGTAACTTGCCTCTTCTCTTCAAAAATGTCAAGGTCACGAAACCCAAAACACTAAGGAACTATTCCAGGCTGGAGGAAACAACAAAAGCACTGGGCAACCCTGCCTGGGCACCTGGGCCCATAAAGGACACTACTGGGACAAGTGGCAAGATGTAGGGGGTGCCTATGGGTTAGGAGGTGCATAATGGCAACATTCACTTCTTGACAGCAGCCAGCAGCTACACAGGGAGGCATACACACAAAATATTTAGGGACATGGTCTGCAATCTATTCGCAAATGATCTGGAGAGGGAAAAATGACACATGAGCGCATGTGTCAACGTGTCTGTAGCGACAGACAAGGGTACCAGGACATTAACAATTGAGGGAACCTGACTGAAGGGTCAGCACAGGGTCAGCTGGATCAGAGTGGGCCCTAAGTCCTTTACAAGAGACGGAAAGGGACACATGGAGATACCAAGAAAATGAAGTAAAAATGGCAGATGCAGAGATTACCGTAATGAGTCTATAAGCCAACAAACGCCAAGGGTTGCCAGCAGCCACCAGAAGCCTGGGCAGAGGCAGGGTACAGAGTCAGAGCCTCCAAAAGGAACCATTCCTGCCAACACCTCGATTTTAAACTTCTGGCCTCCAGAACCCTGAGAGAATTAATTCCTGTTTGTTTGCAGCCCCCCAGTTTGTGGGACTTTATTACAGCAGCCCTAGGAAATGAATATACTACTCGGAGAATACTTAAAGTGGCTTTTTCAAGTACACTAAAACCTCACTTAACATGTTAACTTTATTAAAGGTAAAATTACTTTAACATATTATTTCAGCTACATGAATCTGACTTACAGCATCTTAAGCCACCCACTGCCTAAGTTTAGTTTCATTTTGATATTAAGCTGCTCTTAATCAGCAGTGGAACAGTGGAGAAAGTCAGCGACCAAAAAGAGGTGCATGCTGTATTTTTTTTTCTTAAGAGACTGATTTTTAAATTACTGACAACCTACTATATGAATGGCACAGCTTCAGATGTTCTGACACATTTCAAATAAACTACAGTAAAAATTTCTTGGAATAGATGCTAAAAGTATGGGAATGAATATGATATTTAAGAGGCATGCATTTGCAGCCATGAATCATACTGCACATAAAACACCGTTATACATAAATCTATCATTTAAAATTGGGGCCATTAGAAATTTTAAAATTCAGTGAAGTAGGCAAGATAAACCTCTGATTAACAGTAAGAGAGAAAAATACATCTGGGCTACAATATTGGAAATAGTTAAATTATGTGGCACTTGTCTGCAGAAAACACAGTTGTTTTTTTAATTTAGTCAGTGAAACAAAAAATAATATTGATGTCTGAGAAGGGAACAGCAGCTCACATTCATCAAGAGAGCACTTGCCCTTCGTATGGAGCATTTCACGTTCAAGCCTTATGTCTATTTATAACAGCAGGGCACATGTCACTACAATAGTTGATTGTACTGTGCAGCTGTGTGCGTGCATCAGTAAGGGCAGCCATGGACAGCCTGCACTTTGATGTTTCCCTTTTTTTGAGATTTAAAATAACATTTAAAAAACTGCCAACCAGCAAGGTCACAAATATTTTTGGATGGCACGGGGAATGATTGCAAAGTTGTGGTTCACTTCAGATGCGGTGGTCTGGGACTCCGCCAACAGGCCCGATTGCACAACATCCTACCAATGCCAACTTCAAAAGTTATTTGCTTCAGAGAGCTCACAAACTCCTCCTCCCCTGTAATAAAACCACATTCTATAAGTTTGCAGAGGGTGTCCCTGATAGGGAATACCCAAGGAAACAAGGATTTCCCTGACCGCCTTATTTACAATTATAACCACTACCGCCAGGCCTCTTAGCTGCCCTTACCCCATACCACCTCAAAGCCCCTGCCCTTCCCGGCTCAATTTTCTCGAAGCACTCACCAGTGACACACATATTTTTCTAATATATGTGTCAATTTTCAACTCATTCTATTATATATGGTCCAGAAAAGCAGGGCTTTGTGTCTATTTTGTTCACCGATGGATCTATAGGCCTGAGATTCATGCCTGTCACACAATATTTATGGAGAGCATACATGTGGAATTACCTAATTTAAGTAGCAAAGACAATGGTTGCAGGAAACACACGGGAATACCGATGCTCTAAATACTAGACTCCAGACTTTGATGCCACCCTCTCCCCCCACTACACATATGGGTTTTGTTCACACATTTATAGCATGCAAAATCAGAAATGGACTTTTAAAATACCTGATTATCTCAAACTGTGGTAGAAGGCAAAGACCAGCACCTCACAGAGCTCAATTCTAAAATAATAATATTCACTCAAACTGTGTCTCTGGAGTTCTCAGATCACAGTGTGTCCATCTGACAAACCTTGCTGGAGATGCTGAACATGCAAAGCTCCTGAATTAATGAAGTGTGGCCCTAATTAAATGAGTATTTAAAAACCATCAAGTTGCACAAAGAATATAGTATTGTGTACAACAACTCTTGAGGCTGTAGTTTTTTTTTCAGGGTTTTACATCAGTGTATCACAAAAACCTAACTACTCTAGGTAAATAAAATTCAATGATACACCACTCAGAAATTCTGGAAGGTCGGAAAGCAGCATAGAGCAGAGCCACAGTGGGAGGAGGGACACAGGGGAGAGGGACAGAAGGCCAAGTGGAGGCAGGATCAGGGCTGCTCTGGTGAACTCTGCAAAGCCTTTCTTCCACACAGCAAAGGGATGGCCACACTCAGAAAGCTGGTTCTATTCAACAGAATTCATAAGTGAAGAAGCCTTTCGAAATGATTTTTGAGGGGGAACAATTCACTAGCAGAATAAAGTTGTCGTTTAAGTGTGAGTCACTCCTTATCAAAGATGCCTGAGGAGCAATAAAGCCTCTGCAGCTTACAATGGCCGGGACAGGTTTACTGAGGACCTTGGGCCAATGGTTTTGAAGCCACCTTCTGACTGGCAAGCAGCATTTGAAACACACAGTCAAGGGGCTCCCCCTCAGGGCTGGGGAATGTAAAAGTATGCAACTAAGAGGCAACAGGTCAAGTTCCACTAGAGGCTCTTTTTTTTTTTCTCCCCCCTTTGGAGGTTGTCTTCAGAAGGAATCTAAGGATTCTTGAATAATTTCCTCATTATCAGGTCTCAAAACATTTACAGAACTGCTGCATCATGCACAGCCATTTTTCTACCTGCACAAAAGTTCTGTGGCTGCAAAGTTAGAAGGGGCATTAGTCCTCCCACAATTCAAAGTCAGCTCTCACTGTAGAAAGAAAAATAATTCCGACTTCAACACTGGTCTGGGAGCACTGAGAGGCAGCATATGATCCGTGGAGGCAGAAGGGCAGTTCACCTCTGCATCAGTGGCACCTGGCACCATGCTCCACTGTATATTTGAAGGTGACAGAGGCCAGAGATGTGTGGATTTCTCCATGTGTGTTTCCAGTATGGGCTCCTGCGGACAGGTTGGTCACACTCGCCATGCCCGCCCCTCCTCCTGCAATGTGTGAAGTCACACTACAGCAGCTCTAACTTCAGGCCCTGGAACCCAAAGAGTACAAGCGGCCAAGCCTGGGGTTGATGTATATTCCCCTAGAGCTCTATATAAGCAGTTCTTTCAAGTAACCTGCACTAAGGAAACCCACTTCTATCTTATTCTGTTACTATTTCATGTCTATAGTAGGTTTGGGCAGATAAAATAACATTCTTTTATTTTATTTTATTTAAAGATTTTTATTTATTTATTTATTAATGAGAGACACAGAGAGAGGCAGAGACATAGGCAGAGGGAGAAGCAGGTTCCATGCAGGGAGCCCGACATGGAACTCGATCCCGGGACTTCAGGATCATGCCCTGGGCTGAAGGCAGATGCTCAACCGCTGAGCCACCCAGGCTGCCCCACATTCTTTCTTTTAAAAGAAAAAAATTGATGCTTACTTTTTCGTTTCAAAGACAACACATATTTTTTGCTGGAAATATCTGGAAGAGCCAAAAGTGTAGTATAGCAAAAACATAAAAATGATCAGTAACCCCAGCTTGAGAGATCAACCTCTCTTTATTTCCTTTCCACAAGTTTTTAATGCTAGCTCTATTGAGGCGGAATTCACGTGCCACACAGTGTGCCCATTGAAAGTGGACAATTCAGTGATTTTCAGTGTATTTAAGGAGTTGTGCAACCACTGGCACAATCAATTTACAAAATTTTTGACATCCTAAAAAGATACTCTGCACCCTTTAGTGGTCACTCTATCATCTTGGCTTGTCATTTTCTGTGTCTATTCAGCTACTGTCCTGTTCTGTTTCCTTCCTAACACTAGCCTCTTTTCCCAGCCTTAGCATCTCCCAGCCAAGCACCACCAGCCACGCCCTGTAAGAAAGTCTTGACTCCACTCAGTTGTTTATTAATACCAAAGCTTCGGTGAGCACAGAAGAGGTCCCCACTCAAAATTTTCTCTCCTATATGAGAGAAAATCCTCTCCTATTATTGCTAAGGGTAGTAACGATGATATAATAAAGACAATGATGACAATGATAAGAGAGGAAAGCATTCACTGTGTGCTTCAGAGTACCAGGCACTATTCTGTGCACATTACACAGGGTGTCCCATTACAACCTTATCGCAACCCAATACAGCAACAACTGCTACCAACCCCACTGTAGAGATGAGAAAACCAAGGCTCACTGAAACCAAGGTCATAAAGGCTTAGAAGAAGGAGAACTGAAATGTGAACTTCAAGCAATACAACACCAAGCTCAGGCCCTCTTAACCCTATACTGCACAGCCTCTCCTTTCGGAGAACTCCCTAAAATGGAGTCGAGCCAGAGTGACATCATGGGGAAAAATGACTGGTTGGGCACTTGCCTGGAGAGCCTGGGAAAGGATGAACTATCATTAGGACAAAGGGCAGGGGAATGAAAACACTGTACAGAGGAGACTAGACAAGGGTGGCCAGAACCGGGTCTTCTTCAAGGGTAAGAGTCACAACAGCCTTAGTGTTCTATCCTCACTAGGGGAGGGGCCCTGGGCTCCTTTCAGTCAAACTAATTATTGCTAATTAAGTTTATCTCCTCGTATCAGGGAGTTAAAAGAAGCCTTAGAATTAGAAACTGTTGTGGTAAAGGGTAAGAATTTGTGTAGGGAAAGGATATACCAAAAATGCAATGATTAAAGTTAAGGCTTTAGTTTAAAAAAGCAATTCACTCATCTATTAGCAGCAGCTATCTTTAAGGGATGGAAGAAGTAAGTCCTTCTTACTTCCATTTTATACATTTCATACTGGCAAATTTCTACAACAAGTTTATTCTACTTAGAAACTTGAAAAAAATACCTATATAAAAGAAGGCTTGGAGGGAAGGGGCAGAACTTCTGGAACAATGTGAAGCTTGGCAAAACTTTCCGCCAAAAAGCAATGGTAAAACTGGACAAATCTGTCAAAAACAACCATTTCAGGACAGGAAATCAACCAGAGCCATACAACAGATTAAGAAGTATTTATTCAAGAAGAACTACAGAGCCTCCAGTTAGAATAGTTGCAGTGTGTGACATTTTTATCCTGGAATACTCCCACCCTCAGCCCAGTTTATTATGGTGGTCTAGATCCACCAGGGCATAACAAGCTGTGAAAACTGGTGGCTCCTCTGTTGGAGGGGCTGACTTGATGTGAAACAAAAGCCCATTGGCACTGTTGTAAACAGTGGTCATGGGCAATTACAGACCAACCTCTCAGGTAGCTTTAGGTTGCAGTACTGATTGAAGCAAGCAACAAACGAACAGACAAGAAAACTGACAGGTAAATACTAAGAATAAGAAAACCGTAATGATAAGCTGCCACATGTCCCTGGTGTTCTGGAAGGGTGCACATCTACAGGAGAGATTAGAGATGGCCCTGGTTATCAACTCATCCTAAGTGAAGTGAGGCCTAGCACATGCACAGAGGAGGCAGTAAAAAGGTCTAAAGGCATAAAAAGCCAAAGACAGACCTGTAAATACCCTGCACTTTGAATGTGCTCCACTAACTAAATATAGATCCACTGCAGACTGATGAAGCTTTACTGGCTTAAGGTGCTTAAGCATATCTCTGAACAATCACTGGCTAATCACTAAGCTATTGGTCCACGGGTGATCCTTATGATGCTAGGCTTAAATATAAAAACAAGGGGGAAAAATGAGCAGGATCAGCAGCAGCTGCATACTGCTAGGAAGACAGACTCTACAGAATTATCCAGACAAGTCATAAACAAAAAGCAACAACAAACCTGGATTTTGCCAAGGGTGGTCAGAATCTAGAGTTGCTACAATATGCGAATTAGAATATCCAGTCTAAAAAATAATGTGAAAAAAAGTGAAACATTCAAAGAAACAAGAAAAGTGTTAGGAATTATACTCAGGAACCTATACTCAGGAAAAAGTTATCAATACAAACCTAAGGCAGCCCAGATACTGAACTTAACAAAGATTTAAAGTAGCTATTACACGTATGGTCAAAGAACTGAAAGAATGCATGTTTAAAGAGTAAAAGGAGGGATCCCTGGGTGGCTCAGCGGTTTAGCGCCTGCCTTTGGCCCCGGGGCATGATCCTGGAGTCCCGGGATCCCTGCATGGCGCCTGCTTCTCCCTCTGCCTGTGTCTCTGCCTCTGTGTGTGTGTGTGTCTTTCATGAATAAATAAATAAAAATATTTAAAAAAAATAAAGGGTAAAAGGAAAGTATGATGACATATCAAATAGAAAATATCCAAAAAGAGATAAAAATTATAAAAAGGAATGGAAATTGTGTCATCGGGCTCCCTGCATGGCGCCTGCTTCTCCCTCTGCCTGTGTCTCTGCCTCTATGTGTGTGTGTGTCTTTCATGAATAAATAAATAAAAATCTTTAAAAAAAATAAAGGGTAAAAGGAAAGTATGATGACATATCAAATAGAGAATATCCAAAAAGAGATAAAAATTATAAAAAGGAATGGAAATTCTGGATATATACTTTCAAAAAGTAAGTAGAAATAAAGACATCCCCAGATAAATAGAGACAGTCTGTTGCTAGCTGACCTGCCTTACTAGGAATAGGAAAGGAAGCCATTCAGGCTGAAAGAAAAGGATACCAGCTGGTAATCCAAATCTACCAAAGAAATAAGGAGCACTAGTAAAAGTAATTACATAGGTAAATATGTAAAAAAAGAGAGTTATAAATATTTTCTTCTCTTTTCTACAGATAACTGACTTAAAAGCACATAAAATGGTAACTATAGACCTTTATTTTGGGACTTGTAACATATGAAGATGTAATATATATGATAATAATACCACAAAGAAGTGAGGAAAAGAGACTCTTTTTTTTTTTTTTTTTTTTTTTGGTCTTTGATACAGTGTTCTTTTCTGGTGCTTCAAAATTCTCTGATCCTGGGAGTGCCAGGATGGAGTTCACTTATCTCTGGAATCTGCAGAATGGGAAGATTTCTTACATTTGATTATATCTCTATATATATATGAAGAAAGAAAGAAAGAAAGAAAGAAAGAAAGAAAGAAAGAAAGAAAGAAAGAAAGAAAGAAGAAAGAAAGAAAGAAGAAAGAAAGAAAAAAGAAAGAGAAAGAAAGAAAGAGGAAAGGAAAGGAAAGGAAAGGAAAGGAAAGGAAAGGAAAGAAGGAAGGAAGGAAGGAAGGAAGGAAGGAAGGAAGGAAGGAGAAAGAAAGAAAGAAAGAAAGAAAGAAAAAAAGAAAAAAGAAAAGAAAGAAAGAAAGAAGGAAAGAAAGAAAAAGAAAGAAAAAGAAAGAAAAAGAAAGAAAGAATAAATTATTAAGAATAAATTATTTTCCAGGCAGGTAAGAAAGATATACATTCAAAATAGATGATGTCTTATATTTTTAAGTCCTAAAGCTGCTGACCTTGACCTCAAAAGAATATCAATTATAACTCTTCAGAAAAGAGATCTGATAGTTGAAAGTTGACAGAATCAAAACAGTGTAGACCCGGGGATCCCTGAGTGGCTCAGCGGTTTAGCACCTACCTTTGGCCCAGGGCACGATCCTGGGGTCCCAGGATCGAGTCCCACATCAGGCTCCTGGCATGGAGCCTGCTTCTCCCTCCTCCTGTGTCTCTGCCTCTCTCTCTCTCTCTATCATAAATAAATAAAATCTTTTAAAAAAAACAGTGTATACCCAATTTTTGGAAAAGTACACTTTATTGGTTAAAATGTGGTTATAACACAGTGTTCAAAACAGCATCTTTGTATTTAATATTACTATGCATTGAATGAACTGAGAGATGTAAGGGAGAAAAGTTCCTACATTTTATTGGAAATGAGTTAGTATTAATCAAAAGTAGACCATGATGAGAAACATATTGTAATTTCTAACCACTAAAAGTATAACTCAAGAGGGGCTCCTGGGTGGTTCAGTGGTTGAGCACCTGCCTTTGGCTCAGGTCATGATCTGGGGTCCTGGGATCGAGTCCTGCACTGGGCTCCCCCGCAGGAAACCTGTGTCTCCCTCTGCCTATGTTTCTGCCTTTCTCTGTGTGTCTCTCAAGAACAAATAAATAAAATCTTTTAAAATATACATATCCATAATTCAAGAAAAAATGAAAAATACTCAACAAATGAATTAAATCTAGTAGAACACTAGAAAATATCTAACACAAAAGAAAACTGAGGAGCAAGAAACCAAAAAAGACATGTCGGAGAAAACAAATAGCAAACTAGTTGATATAACACACAACCATATCAATAATTAAATTCAAGTGGATTAACACTCCAATAAAAGGCAAAGACTGTCAGTGTATAAAAAATAAAAACAATACCCAACCATACGCTATCTACAAGAGACACAAATAAGAAAAAGATGTACTATGTAAACATAAACCATCAGAAAATTATAGTAGCCATACTGATATCAGACAAAATAAAATTTAAGATAAAAAAAAGTTACCAGTGAAAAAGGCAAGTTTTATAATTATAAAAGTGTCAATTCATCAGGAAGATATGACAATTATATATACATAAGCACTTAACAACAGAACACCAAAATACACAAAGCAAAACCTGACAGAACTAAAGGGAGAAACAATTCATTTTTTTAAATTTTTTTTTATTTTTTATTTATTTATGATAGTCACACACAGAGAGAGAGAGAGAGAGGCAGAGACATACGCAGAGGGAGAAGCAGGCTCCATGCACCGGGAGCCCGACGTGGGATTCAATCCCGGGTCTCCAGGATCGCACCCTGGGCCAAAGGCAGGCGACAAACCGCTGCGCCACCCAGGGATCCCCGGGAGAAACAATTCAAAAGTATTTGGAGACTTGCGTATGCAACTCTCAGTAATTGATGTAACAATCAAGGAGAAAATCAGCAAGGATACACAAGCCTTGAACAACACTGTCAAATAACTTGACCTAATTGACATCTTGAAAATACTTTCAGCAGCAACAGAATACACATTCTTTTTAAGCACACATGTGACATTCTCCAGGACAATCAATCAATAGGCTAGACCAAAAAACAAGTGTTGGTACATTTTAAAAGGATCGAAATAATATAAAAGTATATTCTCTACCACAATAGGATTAAATTAGAAATCAAGAACACAAAGAAATTTGAGGATCCTCAAATATTTGGAAATTAGAAGACATGTCTAAATAACTCAAGAGTCAAAGAGGAAAATCACAGGAAACTTAGAAACTACTCCAAACTCCATGGAAATAAAAGTACAGAATATCAAAATTACAGAATACAGCTTTGGAAAATGCTGAGAAGGAAATTTGTAACTTTAAAAGCCTGTGGGAAAAAAAGAAAAGTCTCAAATCGATAATCTGAACTTCCACTTTAAGAAACTAGAAACTAGTGAACTAAAACAAAACAAGCCGACAGAAGGCAATAATAAATACTAGAGAAAAAACTAATGAATTGAAAAAAAAAATCAATGAAACCAAAAGTTCATTCTCTGATCAGGAACAAGGCAAGGACTCTCTGATTCATGTATTATCACTCCTAGTCAACACTTTACTGGAGGCCCTAGCTAGTGTAATATGGCAGGAAAAGAAAATTTTAAATGTACAGATTGGAAACGATAAAGTAAAACTTCCTTACTCACAGAAGACATGATCCTGTATATAGAAAACCCTAAGGGATCTACCGGAAAAAAAACAAAACAAAACAACAACAACAAAAAAAAACCTAGTATAAATTTTTTTTTTTTTAAATTTATGATAGTCAGAGAGAGAGAGAGGCAGAGACATAGGCAGAGGGAGAAGCAGGCTCCATGCACCGGGAGCCTGACGTGGGATTCAATCCCGGGTCTCCAGGATCGCGCCCTGGGCCAAAGGCAGGCGCTAAACCGCTGCGCCACCCAGGGATCCCCAAAAAACCTAGTATAATAAGTGAATTAAGCAAGTATCTAAGACACAAGATCAATATCCAAAAATCAACTGTATTTCTATATACCAGCAATCCACAATCCAAAAATAAAATTAAGAAATAATTCTATTTACAACAGCATCAAAATTAATAGGAATAAATCTAACAAAAGAAGTACAAAAGGAGATAGATACTATGTTCTCGGATTGGAGGACTCAGTATTGTTAAGATGGTATTTCTTCCCCAAACTTCTTCCCAGAGCTAGAGATTCAACACAAGCCAGGAAGTTTTCATAGAAATTGACAAGAATGGCCATAAGTAGATAACTGTTTGAATCTGGGTTATGGGCACTTGATAGCTCATTAGAAGCTAATGAGCTTCATTCTCTTCATTTTTGTATGTTTTAAATTATCCACAATAAAGTTGAGTTTTTTGTTTAAAAAAAGTACTGAAGGAAATAAAAAAATTAATAGCTAATGAGGAAAAATCAGAATTTCAATCACCACCTTAATATTCCTTGTTTTGGGGCAGCCCGGGTGACTCTGCAGTTTAGCCTTCAGCCCAGGGCCTGATCCTGGAGACCCAGGGATCGAGTCCCATGTTGGGCTCCCTGCATGAGGCCTGCTTCTCCCTCTGCCTATGTCTCTGCCTCTCTCTCTCTCTCTCTCTCTCTCTCCCCCCCCCCCCTCTCTCTCATGAATAAATAAATAAAAATCTTAAAAAATATATTCCTTGTTCTTCATCCTCTGCCTAGATCACTCAGCTACAGGTTAATCCTTGCTTAGAATCCATTTTTGTGCACATGGCTAGTGCATGGATAGGTGAAAAGGGAAAACTAAGAGAGCAAACACACAAACTGGCAAAGGGAGCATAAGTGAAAGATCATACACATTTGCTACAGCCGTTCTTGTGGTTTAATCCATCACCAGGCTTAAATTTTTGGCAGCTTATAGCAACTCCACAACTGCACGTGTCAATCTCTAATAATCCACGTGCCAAACTGGAAGCTACCAGAGAACTGTTACAAAATGCTCTATTGTTACGACAATTGCACAGTAATTTACTTGGATCTGAGCTAAGTACAAATTAGCAGTGCTCTAAGATCAAAGCTTCCAGATTTTCAAAGTTGCCATCTTCGCTGCCCTACCCCATCCTGTCTGGAACACCTGCACATTCCTTTCACTTTCTATTCCCCAGTGCACACTATAAAGCCCTGGTGGAAAGGGAAAGCAAAGCCTATTTTAGTTTCCTTCCAAATATTTGGTGCTTTCCAATTTTACTCCTTCCTTCCTTGATGTAATAATACTTTACACTTATAAAGGATCATTCATCTCCTAAGATTCTTCCCAAACCACCACAACATAGGCAGGACAGGTATTAAATCTGAAGTAATAGCAGAAGTCCAATGGCAGCATCCAGCTTCCCCTCTAGTCCGTGACTGTAACAAATGGGATGTGCATTCCACTTCCTGCCACTGCCTCTCAAAGCATGAGGGTCTTGCTAGCAACAGATAAGGAGGCCCTATTCTAGGAATGGGTAAAAATTTGCTTGAATGGTCTGTGATGGGCAACTGTAAAGTTCCATCTATACCTCATCATGGAACCCAAAAAATAACTTATAAAAACATACAATCCTGAAGTTTAAAGAAGTGTTTAATACTTCTTAAGCATATAATACTCTAACATAATACTCCATAAATATTTTGTCTGAGAAAAAAGCACACTTTGTTTTCTCCTTTTGATCTACAACTACAAACATCCTTCTACTACTTGACTATGTTTAATTTTCTCTCTCTTCTCCCTAGTCTGGAGCAATAATTTTACTTTTTAATGAGACAGATCATATGTCTAATAACATTTCCACAAGGTCCATGAAAAAGGCAAGTATTACTCTTTAGAATAAATTATTCATATCAAAACACTTAGCTTTAAAAGAGTCCCACTTGTAGGAACAATCGGAATTTCAAAAATGCCCAGTGAAATATAATCTTGTCCATCCCAACTTTCTCATTTATATATGATTAAAAGAAATGATTTATTTTTCCATAAATTTTAATGTTTTTTAGTTGCAGCAAAGATTCTTTATTACATCAAAGCAAATGCAACTTTACTATTTAATTTCCTTATCTCTTATACAATTAAACTGCAAATCATCATCTGAGACAGAATTAGACAACTTGCTGATGCTCAGCTCTTATGAAAAAGTGTTTCAAGAACTGAAATGATGACTTTAATACCATTAGAATAAGGGATGATGGGGAGGGGATGAGGGAAAAAAACACATTCCAAGTTAGAAACATAAGCTCCTGCTCAAAGTGCTGGGTTGTTGTTGTTGTTTTTAATGAATTTATGAAACAGACTGAAATAATATTTATAACCAACATTATTTCACAAGTATAGT
This sequence comes from Vulpes lagopus, assembly GCF_018345385.1. Taxonomy (NCBI): domain Eukaryota; kingdom Metazoa; phylum Chordata; class Mammalia; order Carnivora; family Canidae; genus Vulpes; species Vulpes lagopus. Next base: position 126,302,406 of record NC_054826.1, on the reverse strand, counting down.
AAAATACTAATTTTTAAAATCCTTATTCTTGTACCATGGCTATTTTTGTGTTGGCCAAGAAAGTCACCTCCTCTCTCCAAGTTTCTAACAATGAACATATTCTGACAGCATTATACACACCACAACTCCACTGCAGACCAAGATAGTTCTGGGTCAAATCCAAGACTTCTGTTTCAAATTAGGATAGTTATCAAATTAAGATAGTTCTGGTTCAACTGAGTCATCCTACCCAGGCAACTGAGTCCATTTCAAGGTTAATTGCCTACTGTGGGTAACCCTGAGCATCCTGGATAGCTGCATTTTATGGTCTGTCCTAAACAGAACTGGACCCGCAAAGGAGTTCCAAAATCAACACAGCTTCCAGGTGGCCTTCAAGAGCAGGTTAGGTTACAGCTAGGACAGACCAAGAGGACAGGGTCTCTATCACCAGCAGGTGAGATGTCATCTCCCTAGACACACTCCCCCACTGTGAGCTAAGTATGCAAACATTTGCTTTGTGAATTTGTATATCATCACTTAGCAAAATCAAGTCTCTGAACCTGCTTTTTCTGGTGGTTGAACTAACTCTACAGTTGCACTTTTGGTGAAAAATTGATTCTTTAGTTAAATAGGCTACAGGGGAGAAAGGTAACAGAAACATCTTTCTCTTCTTTCACTTTTGGGATTTGAAGGTCTTTAAGGGTTTTTCTATTTGTGAGGAAAACAAAGTCTTTGAATATTATGACTTATAATTTAAACAGCTTGAGAAATAAAAAATGCAGAGGGGCCTGGGTGACTCAGTTGGTTAAGAGTCCGATTGCTGATATCAACTCAGGTCTTGATCTCAGGGTTGTGAGTTCAAGTCCTACGCTGGGCTCCATGCTGGGCATGGAGCCTACTTTGAAAAAAAAAAAAAAGAAATAAAAAATGTATAAAATGTGATACTCCTACACCACGACAAGTGCACAGCCAATCTGTACCCAGTACACCATCAGAGTTAACTTGCATTCACTCTTCCTCATTTTCGTGCCTTTAACACACATTTCCACCAATTAGGATAACTCATATAATGGCTTTTTTTAAAATTAACAGGGGTTTTTTGTTAATAAAAGTAACACCTGTCTGTTGCAAAAAAAAAAAATGAAACAAAAAGTATAAAAGTATGGAAATTCCTCTAATCCCACTCTAATGACAACCGCTGTTTACAGGTTTATAAACATCCTTTAATGCATATACCATCAGCTCTATGTACACATACTCTTAAACATAACTTCTGATGGAAAGTGAAGTCATGTTTCACTTATAGTACAGTCACTTGCCTTTTTCAATTAACAATTAGCGATGGCTGTTTTGTGCATCTTGATACACACACATCTACCCCTTTCTTACAAATATTGACAAGTAGTCCACTATATGGATAGACCAACTATAACTTACGCTTGGTAGATATTCAAGGAATTTCCAGTTTCCTGGTATTACAAGTAAGAAGGTAACCAAGATCCTCCTAAATACATCTTTGCACATACTTGCAAGTATTTCCATAGGGTAAATTCCTGAAAGTGGAATGGCTTGGTCAAATGGCATGACATGTAAAATTCTGACAGATATTGCCAAACGTCCCCCAAATAGGTTTTTTTAATTTATACTCCCAAACATCAATAGTGTCTCAGAACACCTGGTTTCCCTGCCCTCTCTACCAACAACTATAACCAATATTTGTCATCTTTGTAAATGAAAGAGATTAAAACTCATCATGCTCATTTCAACCTGTTCTTTTAATTATTAGAGAAGTTGTGCATTTCGCCTTCCATGTTACCAGATGAGTGACCCTGGGAAGGTGTTTAATCTATTCATGCCTCAAATTCCTTGTTTTTAAAATGAGGATAAGAATAATACCTTCACCCTAGGGAAACTAAGAAGATCTAATGAGATAAGGCAGCTAGGACACTTAGCACAGAGGCTGGCACACAGTAAGAATCCAATAAAGATTTATTGAACAATGGGTAAATATAATATTCTATCAGGCAGACTTCCCAGAATTACCTCAGCAATTACTACTGCTGGTAATTCAAGCACTGTACAATGTTTCCTATTATCAATTGCACTATAGTCTTTGAGTAAATTGCTCTTTTGTCTTTTTAGGACCGTTTTCTAAAGCTATTCTCCTAGGATTTGAAAAGTATTATAGTTCTTCCTTCTGTTCTTGAGAAAAAAATGAACTAGCAACAATATGCTACCCATCACAAGTTTTAAGATATTTTTTCTAATTTAAAAAGTAAATAATGGTACCTCAAAGCATTATCATTTATACTTTTAAACTGCTAGTAAGAATATGCATTTTTGATATTATTCACTCCTTGTAGTTTGGAAAATAAGTTTTATCAAGTATATTTTTATGTATATATGCTACTTCAAACTATGAACTAAAAACAACTTCTTTTATAAGCAGTAACTGAAAATCTGAGTATTAATTATAAATAAACATACACATATTTCTTATACGTGACTTTTCTTCTACCAGTAAAAAATAAGATTCAAATAAAAGTTTAAAATAATATTATCTTATAAATCTCATATAGTTTCTGAGCTTAACCAAACTTCCCAAAAATAACCAGGAAGTTATTTTAAGAAAGCTAGAAAGAGCATCATACCATCTTGATAAAAATTAAAGCCAAGAAAAGCTACAAAATCACAACTCTTCTTGAACCCAACAAAGAGCTTAGTGCACAAAGACAACCAGGCAGTCTGAAGTCCTAGGTAACTCCCACATGAGAGAAGAGACACATGGACTGTGCCAATAGTGGCACAGCCCACAAGAAACACATGCCTACACAAACGTGAAATAGGTAGGCAACACAGATTTAGAGATTTAAAGCTGGAGCAGAGACAGAAAAGAAACAAATGAGGCAGACTGGGGGGCTCAGCGGTTTAGCACTGCCTTCAGCCCAGGGCCTGATCCTGGAGACCTGGAATCAAGTCCCATGTCGGGTTCCCTGCATGAGGCCTGCTTCTCCCTCTGCCTGTGTCTGCCATTCTCTCTCTCTCTCTCTCTCTCTCTCTCTTTCATGAAGAAATAAAATCTTAAAAAAAAAAACAAATGGAAATCATAGAAATAGAAAACATAGTATCACAGATAATAAGTACCAGAAACAGATACACCAAGCTGATGTAACAACCGATAAAGGTGAAAATAGTTAACAGAATCCCAGAAGAAAGGGAAAGGTAAAAATATTTGAATACTTAATGACCAAGGATTTTTCTAACATAATGAAAGACATCAAGCTACAGACCCAAGGGGTTTAGAAGACCTCAAAAAAGATAAGTACCAAAATCACATCACATCCAATTGCTGAAAACTAAAAATAAGGAGAAAACCTTAAAGCTGCCAGGGAAGAGGCAGGACCCAGGGAAACATATTACCTTCAGAGAAGCAAAAAGGGGAATTACAGCTGACACTCCATCAAGAACAATGTAAGTTAGAAGAAAATGGTGTGAGATTTTTAAAATACTGAAGAAAAAGATTCGACGCAAAAGTCTATGCTTTGAAAAAATGTCTTTTAAAAATTAATATGAAATTTTAAGACTTTTTCAAACAAAAGCTGAGAAGATTCATGCCCAGAAGATCCACACCATAAGAAATGTTAAAGGAAGTTCTTCAGTGGAAAGAAGTGAAAGAGCAGGGGAAGCATCCTGGACAGTGATGAGGGAGGTGGAAGGCAGAGCAGTGCATGCAAGGGGCCAAAGACAGGAAGGCCCAGAGGCCCTCCCGTGGTCAGAGTTCAGAGTTTGCAGGTTCTAGGCCCAGCCTCAGATGCAGAATCAGAAGCTCAGAGAGGTAAAGTGACCTCCCCAAGGCCACACAGTTCATATGTAGCTGTGACTGAATTGAAAATCTGGGGCAGCCTGGGTGGCTCAGCAGTTTAGCGCCCCCTTCAGCCCAAGGCTTGATCCTGGAGACCTGGGATCAAGTCCCATGTCGGGCTCCCTGCCTGAGGCCTGCTTCTCCCTCTGCCTGTGTCTCTGCCTCTCTCTCTCTCTCTCTCTCTCTCTCTCTCTCATGAATAAATAAATAAAATCTTATTAAAAAAAAAAAAAAAAGAAAAGAAAACCTGGAGTGTCCAGTTCCAAATCAGTGCCAAGTAAAGTTCTGTGAAACAACAGAAGAGGGAAAAGTCAACAGGCCACTGGAGCTACGAGGTGTTTGGAAGTAAAATACTGCAGAAAGGAGAGATTAAGGTCCAGGCCCTCTGGGGCCTAATGGCCAGCAGACAGCTGAATCTGCACTGCTGCTGAGTTTGGTCTGTGTGCTAATGGTGGAGACAGTGTGTCCAGAGCCAGGAGCCCACATTAGTCCCCAGTCTTCAGCCTCAGGTGTGATCCAGACCCCCCCATGATGGACAGGAGCATCCAGTGTCTAGTTCAATGGCATCTGTACATTTACATTGTTGTGTAGCTGTCACCACCAGGAACCTCCACTACTTTTTCATGTTACAAAACTGAAACTCTTTCCTTATTAAATAACAACTCCTCATTTCTTCCTCACCCAGCCCCTGCTTTGTGCTGTCTACGAATTTGAATATTCCAGGTACCTCATATAAAGTTTGTCTTCTGGTGACTAGCTTATTTCACTGAGCATAATGTTCTCCATTATGGATCCCCTTAAGATTCATGCGTGTTGTAGCATCTATCAGAATTGTCTTCCTTTTGAAAGCCAATAATATTCCACTATATGGGGTGCCTAGGTGGCTCCTGGGTAACTCAGCTGGTTAAGCATTCAACTCTTGATTTCAGCTCAGGTCATGATCTCAGGGTCCTGAGATCGAGCCCCATGTTGAGCTCCATGCTGAGTATGGAACCTGCATAAGATTCTCTCTCTCCAGGCAGCTGCAGTGGCCCAGCGGTTTAGTGCCACCTTCAGCCCAGGGTGTGATCCTGGAGGCCCAGGATCGAGTCACACATCGGGCTCCCTGCATGGAGCCTGCTTCTCCCTCTGCCTCTGTCTCTGCCTCTCTCTTTCTCTCTGTCTGTCATGAATATATAAATAAAATCTTAAAAAAAAAAAAGATTCTCTGTCTCCCTCAGCCCCTCCCCCCAACTTGCATGCACACACACTCTCACACTCAAAAAAAAAAAAAAATCCACTGTATAGATATGCCATATCTTGTTTACCCATTTATCCACCAGGGATACTTGGGTTGCTTCCCAACCTTTGGGCTATTGTGAATAGTGCTAATATGAATGTGGGTGTGCAAGTATTTGATACCTGGCTTTCCATTTTTTTGACATACACCTAGACATGGATTTACTGGATCATATAGTAATTCTATTTTTTTCCAGTTGAAAATTTCCAGCTGAACTGACATCCAGCACTGGAAAAGTTTAAGGGACAGAGCACAGTGACTAAACTTACATATACTGTGAAATGACAACCACAATAAGCTTGGTTAACAACCATCACCTCATATAGATAATAAAGGAAAAAAAGATAAGATACTGTGAGAAAGAAACCTATATCTACACAAGAAACTAAGAGTTCCTGGAATGGTTTAAAAAGAAGAAAGGACAAAATAAAATAAATTTTAAAACTCTTCATCAGTTACAACCAGCCACCTTTAAGGTACTCAATAGTCACATGTGGCCAGTGGCTACCATGTTGTACATCACAGATGCAAGTACTTCTGAAGCTGCAAGAAGTTTACAGGGACAGCACTCTAAAAAGTAATTTAGTGTCTAAAGCAAAAATAATATATTAGGGGGTTTATAACATGTAAATTACAATGTTATGAGAACAATAGCATTAAGCATTCTTACAAGGTTCTTATACAATAGATCAAGTAGAATATTTAAAGACAGACTAAGATAAGTGAAAGATACATATTGAAAGATTTGGGCAATCACTGAAATGGGTTAAAAAAAGGGGATACAACTAATAAGTTACTAAAAAAGACAAAAATGGAATCATAAAAAAAAAATATTCAGGGCACCTGGGTGGAGCAGTTAAACATCCAACCCTTGGTTTCAGCTCAGGTCATGATCTCATGCATTGTGAGTTCAAGCCCTGTGTTGGGCTCCTCGCTCAGCAGGGAATCTGCTTCTCTCTCTCTCTGTCCCTCCCCTCTATGCTCAGGCTCTCTCTCTCTCTCAAATAAATAAATCCTTTAAAAAGAAAGTTTTAAAAAGTTTAAAAAACTAAAGAAAAAGAAAGTTAAAAAATAAAAAATAAAATACTCAATCCAGAAAGAAAAAGAAACAATAGGGCCAGGTATAATACCTATCCCAATAGCCAGACTATATAGCTAAAAAGGCTGAATTTTAGTATATGTATGCTAATTACACCTCACTAAACTGGTTTTACTTTTAATCAGAGAAAAAAATAACCAAGGAGTCTTTGTCCTGATAAAACACCATTTGGCACCACAACAGATGTAGAGGACTTAGTACTTATTTCACTAGTACGTATACAGAATTATTTTATATTTGGAAAGTACAGGCTGCCTCATGGACAGCAAAATTTCCATGAAGTGTGCAAATACAGATTCCCTTGCTAGTGATCAAAAGTTTATAAAGCAGTAAAGGTGGGATTCAATTTAAGCCCAGATTCATCAAACACTGAAGTCCACCCTAAACCCACTCTACTAAATCCAACAGGATTCTGTCTTTGCTGCTTATGAACTGAGTCACAAATGCAGTTCAAGAGCCAGCTCTTGATAAAGCAGTGTAGGGGTCTCACATGATTCTTTGTCCTGGTAATGGCACTGGGAATGCCTTTGTGATTAGCACTTTGCCAAACACAATGCGTCTGGCACACTGGTCATCCTAATGGGGTGCCCAGCTGTCAAATGAACAAACAAGACATGAGATTGGGAACAGACCAGTCAATGCAGGCACACGTGGGTGATTGTCGTCAGACCTTCACTGGTTGCTGGACAACTCGTGTCCCAGACACAAAGGGAGGTACCCTCCCCACCAGAAGTGGGCACTGATTTTCCAGCCTCCTGCATCCTCCCTCTTGTCTAACATGAGAAGAAAATGTTATCAGCAGACTGTCTATAAAGAGGAAGGTTTGAAAATGAGAAAGGAAACAAAGAAGCTAAATATTTCTTTTTATGAAAAATCTAACAGGTTATTTTGAAACTAACAAAAAACTTAAACAGAACTATTACTTTTAAAAGTCACTTTATGCAGATTATCGACAAACTGAGTCAAAAGACCTCACCTCCAATACTGAGAAGTGTGCAACACAGGCACATATTTTTATTATTATTTATGTAGTTTAAAAAAACAGAAAAGGATAATATTTTGAGTATTAATGCTGGACTTTTATCCTGTTCTTTTAATCCCTAATTTAATCATTTAAGCCCCAGAGGATTATGAATTTATGAAAGAAGTGATGAAGAAACTGGATGTATTCATAATTCACTTTACTAAAAGTATGAACCCCATGAACCTAAGTACTGAGTACTCGAAGTGCCATACTCTGGGGTGCAGAAACCTTGTCAACTGTGTCTCAGGTGCTTACAGTCCAGTTAAGGGAAGAGACAACTCCAACAAGTTGCCAAAGCAACAAGAACTAAATACAGGTTTAGAATTCATCCTGTGCGAACACAGAAGTAGGAATACTGCACTCCCTCTAGGGGTTTAGGAAACGCTTCACAAAGGAAAAGACATTAGAGTTGGTTCTTAGAAGGTGAGAGAGCAGGGGTTCGATGCACATAAACACGTGGCTAAAGAGAGACCTAGCCCTATTCAGGAGGAATGCAGACAGGGTTTTTAGAGAAAATGACCAATTCTAGAGTCTGGAAAAGTTGGTTCAGTCACATTGTCCTGAAATGCAACGGTATTCCTCATTTCAGTGATAGATATCCCACTAATGAGGAGAAAAAGAAGGCACAAAAGCCCTAAGTGATGACAAATCAAATGCAGAACAGAGTTAGAGCCCAGACCCTTGGGTTCACATGTGGTTGCTCCTCCGTAACATCTCTGCTAGAAAAGCTAATCAGAGCTATAAAGAGAAATTCAAAAGTCAAATCCATGATTTATGGGGGCAAATCTATAAACCTATAAACTTAAAAATTGAACAAAACAAGAGATGTAGACATTGCATTTTCTCTGCCAAAGGACAAGAGCTTCTATTGTGTACCACCCATTCTGCTGGCTTACATCATCTATTGGGTCACACAAGAGGGTGAGTAACACCCCTTACAGATGAGCAACCTCAGGGGTCTAAGTGGACATGTGATAATCAGCAAGAGGTGAGGCACACTGGAGATTGAAGAAGAAAGTACCTAACATGGTTACAAAAAATGAGAAGTGCACCTGATCAGCAGCTGCGGCCACCATGGACCCTCAGTCCATTTGACTGCTATGGGACACACTGCCAAATCGAGGTGACATCTGTTAGTAATACCCCAAAGAAATCCATACAACCATGATAAATTAAGAATCAGTCTGCTTTCTATATATGTTTTTCAATGCCTACAAGCAGACAACTGGATTTCAACTAGATTATGGGGTATAAAATGGGGCCATCAAGCAGACAACTGGATCTCAACTGGATTATGGGGTATAAAATGGGGCCAAAATTTAGGACTTATTCAGGGGAGTCACAGTTTTGTTCAAATTCACTCACATGGGAAATGGCCCGAGATCATGAATGAACAGTGTAGCACAAACTCATCCTGTTCTAGAAAAACAGCACTAAGGATAATTCCTGGTGCCACCTGAGTACAAGGGAGAAAATACTTTTTGTTTCTGGTCTGCTTATGAGGTCTTTAGGCTGTGAAGAGATCAAATGTCCTTGCTCAAACTCCTTTAGGAATTAAATTACCAGGGATCCCTGGGTGGCTCAGCGGTTTAGCACTTGCCTTCGGCTCAGGGTGTGATCCTGGAGTCCCGGGACTGAGTCCCACATTAGGCTCCCTGTGTGGAGCCTGCTTCTCCCTCTGCCTGTGTCTTTGCCCCTCTCTCTCTCTCTCTCTCTCTCTCTCTCTCTCAGTCTCTCATGAATAAATAAATAAAATCTTAAAAAAAAAAAGGAATTAAATTACCAGTTTTGCAGCAATGAGCACTTAAGAAACAAGACATCATTTCCTCCTTTATGATTATTTCCTGCATTTTATACCACCCTTTCTTTTCTTAGGGAAAGAAAATGCACACTTGTACACAAACACACATACACCATGGTCATAGGTTACTATAACTCTAAGCAGAGAAAAGGCATATCTTTGCCCTTTACATTTCAGTTCAGTGAGAAAAAGTGAGATGCGAAGACTGAAAAGGAAAGAATTTGAAATTTATATGATTTTCTACCAAAGAAATCTAAGACTATCTGACTTTTAAAAATCAGAATCAGGGGATCCCTGGGTGGCTCAACGGTTTGGCCCCTGACTTCAGCCCAGGGTGTGATCCTGGAGTCCTGGGATCAAGTCCCACAGTGGGCTTCCTACATGGAGCCTGCTTCTCCCTCTGCCTGTCTCTGCCTCTCTCTCTATGTCTCTCATGAATAAATAAATAAAAATATTTTTTAAAAATCAGATTCAGGGGATCCCTGGGTGGCGCAGCGGTTTGGCGCCTGCCTTTGGCCCAGGGCGCGATCCTGGAGACCCGGGATCGAATCCCACATCAGGCTCCCGGTGCATGGAGCCTGCTTCTCCCTCCGCCTGTATCTCTGCCTCTCTCTCTCTCTCTGTGACTATCATAAATAAATAAAAAAAAATTAAAAAAAAAAATTTAAAAAAAAAAAATTAAAAAAAAAATAAAAAATAAAAATCAGATTCAGAAAGCATTCAATAAAGTAGCCAATTACACAGAAAGTAACATTTTCAGCTATACAATTTCATATAATGTTCAACACACACTCACCATACAACCCAGTAATTCAACTCCTATGTATTTAACCAGCAGAAATGAAAATATATGCCCACAAAAGACCTTATGAATGTTCATATTCATAGCAGCTTCATTCATCAAAGCCAAGAAAAACCCAAACATCCACTCCCTGATGAGAGGATTTTTCCCCCCATGGTGAGCTATCCATAGAAAGAAGTACTATTTAGCAAATAAAAAGGAACAAACTACTGATACGTGCAACAATATGAATGAATCACAAAAGCATTATTCTAACTGAAAGAAACAGATCACCAAAGGCCACAAACTGTATGAGTCCATTACTATGGCATTCTGAAAACAGCAGTGCTCCAGTGATAGAAGGTGAATCCTTGGTCATGATGAGCTGGGAACGTGAACAGGACTGCCCGTGCTGGGATCTTCTGGAGCGATGATAATGTGCTATCAAGTGTGGTAGTGATTACGCAACTGCAAATATTTGTTAAATCCACTGAGCTGTGCATTTAAAATGGGTGGGATGTCACTGTTATGCAAACTATAGAAACGGGCAACTTTTTATACACCAACAGTAACTGCTTACAAAACACAATGAAAAAAGATCCCATTCGTAGTAGAATTTAAGAATACATTTAAGAAATATGTAAGATCTCATGAACAACTACAAAACTTTACTGAGCAACATAAGCAGGGCTTGTATAAATGGAGAATATACATCCCAGCTTGCTGGAAGACAAGACCCAAAATTGTACAGATGCCAAAATGCTCTGATCTAGAAAAATAAATGTATAAAAACAGAAGGACAGGGCAGCCGAGGTGTCTCAGCGGTTTAGCGCCACCTTCGGTCCAGGGCGTGATCCTGGAGACCTGGGATTGAGTCCCGTGTCGGGCTCCCTGCATGGAGCCTGCTTCTCCCTCTGCCTGTCTCTCTGTCTCTCATGAATAAATAAATAAAATCTTTTTTTTAAAAAAGAGAGAAACTAAAGAGAGAGAGAGAGAGAGAGAGAGAGAGAGAGAGAAACTTTAAAAAAAAACAGAAGGACAAAATTAGCCTAATTTTTAAAATTAATAAGCAAAAGACAAATATCTCGATTCACAGCCAACTCATAAAAGAAGAAACAATGACGGCAACACACACATGAAAAAAGGATTCAGCCTGCCTATTAATTCATGTGAGCAAAGACAATTACCAAGAAGAATGTCTATCACATTGCCATAACTTACGATACTATATTCCATCAAATGTGAGATGCCACTTATAAGATGCATCACTGCTTTTTGATCTATCAGGAAATGAGAGAAAGTACTGCCAGTGAAACTATGACACACATTAAACTGTATGATACAGCCCAATTTGAGAGATTTCTAGGAAATGTACACTCTAGCATCATGATATAGTAACACAAAACTGGAAACAATCTAAATTTCCAACATACACCCCTATAACACAATATTACTGTCATTTAAAATGATGATATAGATGTATATACACACAAGCAGCAGAAAGATGTTTATGATCTATTAGGTGAAAAAGGAGGTCATAAAACACTATGTTTAATATGACACCATTGTGTTAAGAGATCTTTATTGATACATACATCCGCATTGAAAAAGTCTAACACTGTATCAAAACATCCCAATGGCTACCTCTGGGTGGAGGTTTTTTTTTTTTAATCTTCCTTTTTGCTCCTCTGTCTTTTCTGAAAGTGAGATCATAAATATATTTCACTCTTGTGATAAAAAATAAAAATAAGGTGTCCACTCACTTTGTCACCTGTTTAAAACTAAATCTTTAAAAGGCACACATTTCTGGGGCACCAGGGTGGCTCAGGTGGCTAACTGTTCCAACTCTTGATTTCAGCTCAGGTCATGATCTCAGAGTTGTGAGATCAAGCCCCACACTGGGCTCTGGGCTGGGCATGGTGTTTGCCTGGGACCCTCTCTCTTCCTCTCCTTCTGCCCTTCCCCTCTCTTACTCATGCTCTCTCTCTCTCTCTCTCTCTCTCTCTCTCAAGTAAGGAAATAAATCTTTTTTTAAAAGACACACACTCCTTAAAGGGGCAATATTTACAAGGAGAAAAAATCTTAAAATAGTCTAAAAAGTCAGACAGGAAATGGTTAAAAAAATGATGGTCATTCATTCCAAGGAATATTATATTCTCCTTACAAATAAAAATAAGTAAAATATGGAAATGTATAGAAAATCAAGAGAAAATAGCAACAGAAAATGAAAGCACACCTTGACTGACATCAATTTTAATCAAGAAAAAATTATGGTCTGTCCCCAAGAATACGAAGTTATAGTCCTAAAAAAAGAGGCATCAGGTTTCACATAATTATTTGGTTTTACATTTTCATTGCTTATTCATATAAAATTAGTTTAACAGAGGTGATAAAAAAAAAAAATTTCCAGGGGCACCTGGGTGGCTTAGTGGTTGAGTGTCTGCCTTTGGCTCAGGTCGTGATCCTGGGGTCCTGGGAGGGTCCCACATAGGGCTCCCCGCAGGGAACCTACTTCTCCCTCCGCCTGTGTCTCTGCCTCTCTCTCTCTGTCTCTCATGAACAAAATCTTTTTTAAAAAAATACACTTTCCAGAACCACTCAGCATTCTATAAGTCACTAATATTACTGCCCAAAAACACTCCACATAGAAACACATGGTTCATAGATAGTAATCTGTTCCCCTCCTGTCTTCTCTAAACTGTTTACAAGTTTATTTTTTCAATAACCTGTTCTAGAAAGAAAATTTCAGGCAGAAATGTCTATATTGCAGGGAAATGTAGCAAAAAGTTTCCTTCATCTCTGTGTATCCTTTTCTCTATTTTCTGGTTAAGGAAAACATTTTCAAGTGCATAAAAACAAGGAACTAAAATTAGATAGACATGAACTGAACCTTGACTCACGGTAGGGAAAACGTTATTTTTAAACTAAGAAATATTTATAGGCCTGTGCTTTATGGAAAAGGAAGACAGGCGTGCTAATGTATGTCGATGGAATAGCCTTGGGTAGGGACAGGAGACCGGAGAAGAGAAAATACTTTCACTGCATGTTTATATTCCAGGAACCTTGGGCACTTCACATATTTTCTCTCATGGAATACGAATTAGGACCAATAATTATAGAATATTTGAGGACTCTATTCACTTAACATTAAAGAAAGTGTTGTCAACAGCTCATACCAGACCATGAAACCATCCCTGCCTCCTCCTAAAAACCGAGGATGTTCCCTAACCCTGAAAGAGTGGCTTTGCTCTAGACACTCTATCATCCCTGCAGGACAGCCAGTACTTTTTAGAGCTCCAGATGAAAATCATAAGGTTTTTTTTTAAAAAAGACACAGAAATGAAGTCTACGACACTTACCAGGTGATATTAAGAAATAAATCTTTCATGTTAAAACCACATTCATCTTGACATTCATAGCACCACTCAAAAACCTTCAAGAGTGCTTTACCTCCCACCGCATCAAGTCTTAATGTTTAAATGTCCTTTCATTCATTCACACCCATGAGGTCAACATGAGAGCAACTGCAGTGAGTCCCAGTCCAATGGGGGAGGAGGGCAGTTGTGTCTGCAGGGGTGGGTAGGAAAGGGCTGATGAAATGGAGGAAGAGGTGCGAGTCATTCCACTCCGGAGGCTGAGGAGAGGAAAGAGCTAAAGAGAAGTGGTGCTCTTTGAGCAAACTCAACTGATAGGTGTGTGCATTCTAGGGGGAAAGAATCATATGCAAGGGTAAGGAACTGGGACCATCGCAGAGACCTGGGAAGAGAAATGTAAAGGCTGACTGGGTTATATGATCCAATTTCACAAGTTTCTCCTAAGAACAAGCACCTAAATTTTCATTTTAAAAACACTGCATGTTGGGATGCCTGGGTGGCTCACTGGTTGTGTGTCTGCCTTTGACTCAGGGCATGATCCTGGAGTCCCCGGATGGAGTCCCACGTCAGGCTTCCTGCATGGAGTCTGCTTCTCCCTCTATGTCTCTGCCTCTCTCTCTCTGTGTCTTTCATGAATAAATAACTTTAAAGATTTTATTTATTTAATCATGAAAGACACAGAGAGAGAGAGGCACCACCACCCCCATCCTTTCTATATCAGAAGCCTGATTCTCTTTGGGGAATCTGCCTTCCACCTGCTCAAGTAGACCTCCCTGCCATCTACCTGGTCCCAATGGATGAGGCTGGGTAATTCCAGGCTGATAGGGCCTCATTCCCCTTGCCCATGACGGGTAAGGACATGGCACATAAGATACACAGGGGAGGAAGAGGCCCTCTTGTTCACTACATGTCATTGTGTCACCTGGAACGGCTGCAGCACCTCCTGCCATAACGGAAGTCATCTCCCACATGGCAAGAATGGCAGAGAGCAAAGGGCAGAAAGCACCTGGGTTCTTGAGAATGTCATCAAAACTCTGACAAGATCAACCCTGGAACTGATGTACTTCTTGTTATAGGAGATAATAAATTCCTTTTAAAAATTTTTTTTTATTTATTTATGAGAAACACAGAGACATAGGCAGAGGGAGAAGCAGGCTCCCTACTGGGAGCCAGATCCCAGGATCTGGCTACTCTATCCTAGATCCCAGGATCACGCCCTGAGCCGAAGGCAGACACTCAACTGCTGAGCCATCCAGGCATCCCAATAAATTCCTTTTTTTTTTTTTTAATAAATTCCTTTTTTTAAAGCTACTTTTAGCTTGGTCTTCATGAACTCTCACACTACTAATCTGAAGCCATCTTGGCTTTATTTGTAAGCATTTTTACATATGTCTGCATTCCTTATAAAACAGGGAGTTTTGGGATCCCTGGGTGGCGCAGCGGTTTGGCGCCTGCCTTTGGCCCGGGGCGCGATCCTGGAGACCCGGGATCGAATCCCACGTCGGGCTCCTGGTGCATGGAGCCTGCTTCTCCCTCTGCCTGTGTCTCTGCCTCTCTCTCTCTCACTGTGTGCCTATCATAAATAAATAAAATTTAAAAAAAAAAACAAAAAAAACAGGGAGTTTTCTGTCTTTGGTGAGGTTTTGTTTCGTATACTTGTTCTGCAACAACTCATCTTCTTTAAGGAAAGCACGAGGTAGGAACTTTGAAGGTGCTTTCACAGTTCAGGGAAGGTACTCAATCTGGTGGACATAAGTACTCCAGCCACTGGAAGATGTACTCACTCACTCTGATTTCCCCATGGCTAAATAAAATACCACACACTTTAAGATCCTTTGCTCAAATACTATACCCCTTAAGCAATCTTGTTACTATTAATTAGGCCCTCCCAGATAGCCTGATATCCTGAGGAAGTGCCCCAGGTGGTACATATGAACATTCTAGCCACTGGAAAAGCACATGTCCCCCAGAGTAAACACACTGGCACCTAGTTTATATACGTCAGTCCCATGATTCCCATGAACCAGTCCTCCGAAATGGAGTCCTCCGAACTCCAAATACTGAGCTGTAATTCACATGCCATACAATTCTAGCCACTGGAAAAGCACATGTCCCCCAGAGTAAACTAACACACTGGCACCTAGTTTATATATGTCAGTCCCATGATTCCCATGAACCAGTCCTCCGAAATGGAGTCCTCCGAACTCCAAATACTGAGCTGTAATTCACATGCCATACAATTCATCCATTTATAGCATACACTCAGTGATTTCTTAGGACATTTGCAGAGTTGTGCAACCATCACCACAGTCAATTTCAGAGCATTTTTATCACCTCAAAAAGAAACCCCAGACCCATTAGCACTCACTCTTCAGCCCTAGGCAACCACTAATTTACTTTGTATTGCTATGAATTGACCTGTTCTGAACACTTAAAACAGAGTTATTAAATATGTGGCCTTCTGTGACTGGCTTCTTTCACTTCAGTTTTCAAGGTTCACCCGGGTTGTAGCATGAATCAGTACTTCCTTCCTTTTTAAGGCTGAACAATATTCCACTGTACAGAGAGATCACATTTTGTTTATCTATTCAGCACTGGATGGACATTTGGGTTGTTTCCACCATTTTGTGTTTCGAGAGATGCTGCTATAAACGTTCAGGCAAACGTTTTTGTGTGGACCTATATTTTCCATTCTTTTGGATGTATACCTGGAGGTGAAACTGCTGGGTCACTCAAAAACTTTGCATTTAATGTTTCAAGGAGCCATCAGGCTTTTACCCACAGCCTGCAGGCACTCCACTTCATATTTCCACCAGCATGATAGGGAGAGTCTGGGAGATTTTTAGACAAGGACTACAGTTTGCTTGTCTTCCTATCCTCAATCTCTGGTAGGTAGGTACTCAACAATGTTGTTCAATAAATGTATGCTAGCAAAAGTGGCTTAAAAAAGAAAGCCAAGGGCGCCTGGGTGGCTCACCTGCCTTCAGCTCAAGGATGGTCCTGGATCAGCCATGCTACTCAGGCAAGGAGTCTGCTTCTCCCTCTGCCTCTCCCCGCTGCTTGTGTGCGTGCTCTCTCTCAAATAAATAAATAAAATCTGTAAAAAGAGAGCGAGCGAGAGAGAGAAAGCCAACAGCAGAGTCACAGGGCACATTCAAGGACCGGTTTCCTCCCTGATGGGCTCCTGACATACACACTATGCTCTACACACTATGCTCCTTTTGTCCCCTGGAGTAGCTACTCCGACTTATCCAGAATAGTTTTACTTACCTACCTACAGCCTTGAATAACATCCTAACAAAAGGCAAACGGTACCTGCTGGGACTCTACTCACCTGAGGGCTGCCTGATAGTTTTGGGAATCCTCCACTTGTGGCAATCATAATCCAGCTGTCCTATCGGATTTCCCAAACTGCCCTATGAGGAAGCCAATAAACCCAATTGGGGAGTATACCACTCCCCAGAGGGGAGGGCTGAAGTTGGCACCCATGAATATTTCCCACCCACCCCACCTCCTCTGCAAACACCAGAATGGAGCCTGGCTGACTTCCAAACTCATCCATCTAGCCACAGAGGGACACTGTCTTCCCTTTGCCCTAAAGGAGGAATACTGTTTTTCTGATTAGAAACTCAGTTTTTTCCTCTTCTATCCTAAAAAGTACTGACACTTGGTAACACTGACAAGTTTACATACTCTTTCTTGTTTTAACTACATAAAAACAAATAAAAATGAACTATGAACTGATGACCATGTTTGGGAGTTGAGCTTTCAGTGGACAATATTTTTTTAGAAAAACCTTCTATATTAAGGACACATTGTGGGAACACTGCTGACTGTGGACAGTATCCCACATCCCTGCGTTCTAAGGATAGCTAACAAGCGGAGTGTGTCTCAGACGGGCACAAGAGGCCCATGGGCTCACTCGACCCCACAGCAACCGGCGGGGAAGACTAATTTTACCACGCTGTATTTAGATAGTTTGAAATTCATTTGAACAAGAAAGTTCCTAGAGCTGTTTTGGGCTTTTTTTTTTTTTTTTTTTTTGGTCAATATTTAAATAGTACTGTTTTTTTAAAGCTTGCCCTAGATACCAACTGCTTATCTAACACACAATAGTAAAGTTGCCAAATCCAATGCCAGCTTGAAGGGGACAGCCAAAATCTATATGTTTATCAGTAAGAAAAGGTCTCTAAACATGTTATATCTACATTATAGTTTTATCTCAACCACAATATCATTGCAAGTTTCAAGATACATAATTCATGGTATTAGCTATTACCACGGAAGTTTTTGGAAACATTTAGCTGCTAGATGTGCCTTTTTACAGAGCTCTTCTTATAAGTTTCAAGTTTCCCATTTTAAAAAGCAGTAGAGGTTTGTCAAAAACATAAACATACAGTTACCATAAGTTCCAGCAATTCCACTCCTAGGCATATATGCAAAAGAATTTTAAAAATTGGGCAGCCCGGGTGGCTCAGCAGTTAAGTACCACCTTCAGCCCAGGTCATGATCCTGGAGACCCAGGATGGAGTCCCATGTCAGGCTCCCTGCGTGGAGCCTGCTTCTCCCTCTGCCTGTGTCTCTGCCTCTCTATCTCTCATGAATAAATAAATAAAATCTTTAAAAAAAAAAGAATTTTAAAAATTTACTCAAAAACAAAAAAAAAAATGTGTACATGAATGTTCAGAGCAGCACTATTCACAACAGTTGAAAGGTGCAAACGGCCCAAATGTCTATCACCTAATGAACAGATAAACAAAATGTGGCCTATCCATATAATGGAATGTTTTTCAGTCATAAAAAGGAATGAAGTCTCAGTATACACTGCAATGTAGATGAACATTAAAAACATGATGCTAAGTGAAAGACACCAGACACATTGTACGATTCATTCTTTTTTTTTTTTAATTTTTATTTATTTATGATAGTCACACAGATAGAGAGAGAGGCAGAGACACAGGCAGAGGGAGAAGCAGGCTCCATGCACCGGGAGCCCGACATGGGATTCGATCCCGGGTCTCCAGGATCGCGCCCTGGGCCAAAGGCAGGCGCCAAACCGCTGCGCCACCCAGGGATCCCTGTACAATTCATTCTTATGAAATATATAGCACAGGGAAATGCAGAGACAGAAAGAAGGTTAGTGGATGTCACGTGCTAGGAGGAAGGAGGGATGGGAAGTGACTGCTACTGGACACAGGGTTTTCTTTTTGGGGTGATGGAAATGTTTGGGTTTTTTTTTTTTTAGATTTTTTTTTAATTGTTTTAGAATCTGAGGTGATGGTTGTGCAACACTGAATGCATGAAATACCACCGAATTATTAACTTTAAAATGGTTAATTTTATGTTATATAAACTTCATGTCACTTTAAAAAATAGTGAACAGAGCATCAGGAAACTCTAGGATAACAGCAAGGGTGGGAGTGGGAGGGAAGTGGCAGATTATAAGGCTTTAGAAAGTTCTAGATAAAGCACAAGAAGCCCATCAGTGGACCAGTATCAGAAAAAGTTTATGAAAGCAGTCGGGACAGCACCACCAGGCCTGCATTTAGGCTGGGAGGCAAGTTAGCTTTCCATAAATACTGAGTCTCCTGTGCAAGGGCTTTTCAGACCATCTTACAAAGACTAACATAAGAAATGTTATCCCACCCCACCCCCAGAGTGTAGGCACTGGACAAGCGGCTAATGCTTCCCCGTGGAGAAATCTGAACTAAATATCTGACATGTGAATATACATTTTTTTTATCTACAGAAGGTGGGAAGGGGGAATTCAAGTGTTGTATTCATGGTCTTGAATCAGCCGTAATATTAACTCACATCTATTCCAAGAGATGAATGCACCTTTCATCCATCAGATATAAAATCACTCTTATCAGTGACACTGTTCTCACCCAGCTTTATTTTTCTGTGCACCCCACCATGTGCAGGACACTGTGTCCAGTTTTTTATCTACCAGTTTTTATGCTCTCCCTTACTGGGATCATGCTGTGCTTCATTCACAAGCACGGCCTGGGGGAGGCCAAAATCAGGGCTCCAAGAGACACAAAGGAAGGGCAGGTGAGTACCAAAGATGAGGTCTCTCTGGATATGAGGGAAGCCTGCAGCTGACTTCTTCCCTGAATGACAGGGGGGGTGCGGAGCTTCCTGCCACTAGCACCTGCTGGGCAAGAGGCTTCGCCATTATAGGACTCATGCTCCCACTGTGCCCCCTGCTTCTCATAGCTACTATGGGGTAACCTCTATTACATGGATTTCAATGCACATGAAAACAAGTTTGGGTGGGGTGGAAAGAAGGCAAAAATCAACATCTGCTACATACCTAGCATGTGCCAGGTGCTCTAATGTGCATGATCTCATTAATCTCAACCGAAAAACCCTTCAGGTCAGGCAATATGCTCCCCTGGAGAGAAAACCAATATGCAGACTGCCATTTATGAAGTAACCACATATTAATCACTTTAAAAATTAAGAGCTAACAATCTGTACTCCTAAGAATTGACTTTATTTTTATTTTATTTTAATTTTGATTTTTATAATTTTTTTTAATTTTTTATTTATTTATGATAGTCACACAGAGAGAGAGAGAGGCAGAGACACAGGCGGAGGGAGAAGCAGGCTCCATGCACCGGGAGCCTGATGTGGGACTCGATCCCAGGTCTCCAGGATCGCGCCCTGGGCCAAAGGCAGGCGCCAAACCGCTGCGCCACCCAGAGATCCCTAATTTTGATTTTTAAACACAGGGCTTAACTCACAACCCTGAGATCAAGACCTGAGTGGGGATCAAGAGCTGGACACTTAACTGTCTGAACTGCCCAGGCAACCCGAATCTACTTTAATTTTTAATCTAAAAGAACAGCCTTACAAAATTGGAGGGCCAATGCTTTAGCAAACCTGGCAGACATGGCCGCATAACCCGTGGAGTAGGGAGCAGAGCACAGACCTGGCTGGATACCCATCCGGCAGTCTGGCTCCCAGCAAGACTCTTCAGAAAGAACAAACCTCCCCAAAACAAGCAACAACAACTAACTAGCATTGCTGAATGCCAAACTACTATATTTCTGGGATGAGAATCCATGCACACCCTCAGTTTAAAAAAAAGAAGAAATGTAGCCTATTCTTCCTTGGCAGGTATATTAGACAACATGCAAAATCTCTATACAGTCATTCTTACCAGAGGCTTCTTGGGTAAGTCTGCAAAGTACTTTCCCAAAATTCTGGTAAATTTCAACATCAATACTTCCCTAATTAAACATTCACATTTTAGCTTTGTAATGTAACTAGTTATAGAGTTAATTGTTAATTAATTGTTAATTGTTAATTAACTCTAATTAATTCTTCATCCAATCTGTTATACCCATTTTCTAGTTCCACTTAGTCAAAAGAAATCTATGGTCTTGTGGAAACCATGCTCTATTTATGAAGACATAAATTTGATTCAAATTTCCCTTTCTCCTCCCCTTTAAGAAATATGCTAAAAATAACTGTCATAACATCTTACTCATCCTGAACTCAATACCTAGCAACTTATTCAGAATATAGCTGACAACCAAAAAATTGCACA